>NC_057798.1:682644550-682970342 GCF_018294505.1 Triticum aestivum | reverse complement strand
TGCTGCGGAGCCAATGGAGACTGAGGACGCCGGCGAGGAAGGCGCGCGTGGCAGCAACGACGCCGCCGCCGCCAACGAAGAAGGGGCCGGTGCTGATGAGCCTGCCGGCGAAGAGGCCGCCAAGGCTGCCGCCGCAGAAGCTGGCGAGGGGTCGGGCGATCGCACTGACGGCCCTGAGGCCGCAGGAGCGCCAGGCGCTGCACCGACCGCCGATCCCTCCGCCGCTGCCGCAGAGCCAGGCTCCAAAGAGCCCCAGCCCGGCGCCTACTTGAAGGCCGGCGACGGTATCTTCATCAAGCTTCCCTGGGCGTCGAGCTCCAGGGCGCCGGTCAAAGGAGAAGCTTTCGATGAGGAGCTGCTCGCCTCCACCGGGCTGTCGTTGGTCGATGCGCCAAGCAGCAGCAGTGGCGAGCCTGAGGAGGAGCAGCTGCTGCGGAAGCTGCTGTCACTCTACCGCGCACGACAAGCCAAGCTGGCTTCCCGGGAAGCGCTTGTCGCGAGGGCGGGAGTCGATATGGAGAAAGACGCGGAGGAGCTCCGGGGCCTCAATCAAGAAGCCCTTTGGTCCCTGGCACAGGAGCGGGAGCGACTCGCCGAGGAGCGTACAGCCTTCCTTCTCGAGAAGGCCGAAGCTGAGGAGGAATAAAGGCTGGCTGCCGAGAAGCAGTCCGCGCAAGAAGGCGAGTTGGTGCAGCGGAAGGCCAACCTTGATAGCTACAAGGAGGAGCTTGTCGCGCGCGAGGAAACACTTGGCGGGGCTCTCAAGGAAGCAAGGGATGCTGCCGCAACTGCAGAGGCCGCCAAGAAGGAGCTGGAGACGAGGGTGACGCAGTTGGAGGCCAATCTCAAGACGAGTGGCGAGGAGCTTGCTGTGCTCAAGCGCGAGCGCGAGAAAGATGCTGCTGCTCATGGTGAGCTGCACGGTCTTCTCGCTGAAAGGAGCAAGGAGCTCAGCGCCGCCAAGGACTCCAACGCGGATCTCGAGTTGAAGTTGGCTACGCTGACTCAGACGCTGGACACCGCCAAGGAACGAGAGGTGACCTTGTTGGAGAAGATCAAGGCCGACAAGGCGCTGCTGGCGAGCATCGCTGTTACCCAGAACTCATTTAGGGAGACGGTGGAGCATTGGACCGAGGGTCTGGTGAATATCGCCGCAGTCATCGACGAGGAGCTGGCGCAGTTGGGGATGGAGGACTTTAGGTATCCTTCCGACGAGCATCTCCAACCCAGCGCCAAGCTCAGCCTGTTCTTCAAGGGCGTGGCGATGGCACTCCAGTGGCTCCGGGAGAGGATCCCAAAGCAGCTGGCCGACGAGTCGCGCATGATTTGCGCGGGGGCTCTCTAGAAGGTGCTGATGAAGGTGGCCTTCCGCAACCCAGGCCTCAACCTCACCAATGTCCTCAAGTCCTTGCCTCCTGACGCCGATCTGGATGCGCTCAAGGCCCTTGTCGCACCCATTGTGGACAAGGTGAGCGAGATTAAGAGGGTTGAGGGCAATCGCGTAGACTAGGCCGCCCGTTTTCTCTTTCTCCTTGTCGCTGCTACCCATATTATAAGATCAATCTGTTAGAGCTGCGAGAAGTTATTTTGTAATGCAACTCTATTTTTGTTATCAATTGCTATGTTATTTCCTTTACTAGATTCCTTCCTTTGTATGTTTTTACCCTACGCTTTTAGGGGACTTGTCGGCGCGGGCACCCAAGCCGCGAGCGCTGAGTGCGGGACGTCAGCAGCCTGCTGGTGGTGCCGCTTCCGACAAGAAACCTTGTCGCGACTAGTTGCAGCACACTTAAGTTGTTGAGCGGACTCGAAACAAAGTAAGGGTGCAACTAGCTACGAGTTGGTTCCTCCGCGCACAGGTTTTCCATACAAAGCACGGTCGTTCAAGGAAGATAACTTAAAATTTTAAAACTGATTGCTCAAACTTTGGCAACTTAGCTTTTCTGTTGTTTGCTTCCCGGCAAGGTTTCCGTCAAGGTGAAACTTTCTTGAACGACGCCTGTTACACATTATTATCTTCTCCACCCCCCCCGGCAAACTTGTGCGCGAGGGAATCTTCCTTCCTTTGAGAAAAAGAAAGAAGAGAAAATAACGATATGGAGCCTTACGGCTCGTTATTGCTTACCAGGGGTAGGTGCTGCACAAAGTGTCAGATAATGCTGCAAGAAAGAATATAATGTATGAAATTGACAAGATGTGCGGAGCACATGAGTTTTACTTATGCACGGGATCTGCGCCCGGCTTTGTACAAAGGATTACATGCAACATCGGAAAGACTTGTACAAAAGGTGGTTGCCGGAATAGGTTCCGGCAACCGCGCCCTATGGGTAAAACTTACGAAGATGCTCAATGTTCCAGGAGTTGCTCACCGGAATGCCATCTTCGGTCTCATGGCGGACAGCGCCGGGCCTAGTGACTCGTTTCACCCGATAAGGGCCTTCCCACTTCGGCGTCAACTTGTTGGAATTCTTGGTGGACTGAACGCGCCGAAGAACAAGGTCGCCTTCCTCGAAGCTTCTGGCTCTAACTTTGCGGCTATGGTAGCGGCGCAAAGCTTGCTGGTATCGAGCAGCTCGTACAGCAGCCTGAAGACGATCCTCCTCAAGGAGCAGCGCGTCATCATGTCGCAGCTTCTCTTGCTCAAGCTCATCATAAGCGAGCACTCGAGGTGACCCATATACGAGTTCCGTGGGGAGAACTGCCTCCGCTCCATAGACTAGAGCAAAAGGTGTCTTGCCAGTGGCTCGATTTGGCGTCGTCCTGATCAATCAAAGAACCATCGGCAACTCCTCGATCCAGTTTCTTCCACACTTGTGCAGCTTATCGAAAGTTCTGGTCTTGAGCCCGCGCAGCACTTCAGCATTTGCCCTCTCCGCTTGACTGTTGCTTCTCGGATGAGCAACAAAAGCGAAGCAGATCTTGGCGCCAAGATCTTGGACGTACTACATGAAGGTGCGGCTCGTGAATTGCGTGCCGTTGTCGGTGATGATCCTGTTAGGGATCCCGAAACCGCAAACAATTGACCTGAAGAACTTGATTGCTGACTGTGCTGTCACCTTCCTCACTGGTTCCACTTCCGGCCACTTTGTGAACTTGTCGATTGCAACGTACAAGTACTCAAAGCCCCCGACAGCTCGGGGGAAGGGGCCGAGGATATCGAGCCCCCAAACCGAAAATGGCCAGGACAAAGGGATCGTCTGGAGAGCTTGAGCTGGCTGGTGTATCTGCTTGGAATGAAACTGGCATGCTTCACACTTGGTTACTTGTGGAGTTGCATCCTGGAGGGCTGTCGGCCAAAAGAAACCTTGCCGGAAAGCTTTGCCGGCAAGTGCTCTTGCGCCAATGTGGTGACCACATATGCCTCCATGTATCTCTGCCAACAGCTTTTGTCCGTCTTCCCGGCAAATACACTTCAATTTCACACCGTTGAGTCTTCTTCTGTACAGTATGCTATCGACAAACTGGTACATACTTGACTGTCGGGCTACTTTTTCCGCTTCTTCTTGCTCTTCGGGAAGTTCTCCTGTCTAAAGGAAATGGACAATCTGCTGTGCCCATGCTGGAGCTTGTGGCTCGACAACAAGGACTAAAGGCACATCTGCTGCTGCAGGAACATCCGCTTCCACGGCGAGAACCTGCGGCTCAGCCGGAGCTTGATGTTCCCCGGCAAGCTTGCCGGAGCAAAGCTTGTCGGGAGCGTCTGCTGCGACGGAACAAACCATAAGGCTTGCCGGAGCAGACTGCTCCTCAGCATCCTTGGCGTTGATCTTGGGGACCTTCTTGGCGGCGGCTCCGGGGAGCTCTGCCGGAAAGTAGTCACCAGAAATCAACTTCCTCTTCTTGTTCTGTCTAGTTGATGGCGTTACGGATGGTTGAGTCAGCTTGAGCACAAAGATCCCTGGTTCCACAGGTAACTTTAGTGCGGCGCACTTTGACAGGCCATCAGCAATGTCATTCTGAGCTCTTGGAATATGCTCCATCTGTAGGCCGTCGAAGTGCTCTTCTAGCTTTCTCACTTCATCAACATATGCTTCCATCAATGGACTCTGATAGTTCTTGTTCACTTGGCGGACGACAAGCTGTGAGTCACCCCTGACAATGAGCTTCTTGATCCCAAGGTCTGCTGCTATCCTGAGACCGGCAAGCAATCCTTCATACTCTGCAGTATTGTTGGTTGCTTGCTCCATGGGAAAGTGCATCTGGACTACGTACTTGAGGTGCTCTCCAGTGGGTGCGACAAGCAGCACGCCCGCACCGGCGCCTTGTAGCGAGAAGGCACCATCAAAGTACATCAGCCACTCTTTGCTCGCTTCCTTGACGGGGATGCTCATCTTTGGAGTTTCCTCATCTTGTGTTGGCATCCACTCTGCTATGAACTCTGCCAATGCTCTGCTTTGGATAGTTGAAGTAGTTTCAAACTTGAGGCCAAAGCTTGACAGTTCTAATGCCCACTCGACAATCCTGCCTGTTGCTTCTGGATTTTGCAGTATCCTTTTCAACGGAAAGCGAGTGACAACTGTGATCTCATGTGCTTGGAAGTAATGGCGCAGCTTTCTCGAGGCCATGAGAAGGCCGAAAAGCAATTTCTGCACACCAGAGTACCTTGATCTAGCCCCATGCAGAAGGGAACTGACAAAGTAAACTGGGCGCTGCACCATTCTCTTCTGCATCTTGTCATGCTCCTGCACAGATCCACCCTTGTCGGGACCAGAGCTTGTCGGCAAAGCTCCCTGCTTGTCGCTGGATGTATCTGTCGTGGTTGCTGGCTCATCATCTGCCTCCCTCTCCACCACTAACGCAGCACTAACCACTTGATTGGTTGCCGCTATATACAGCAGCAACTTCTCTTGTGGCCTAGGTGCGACAAGTGTTGGAGTGGAGGACAGGTATCTCTTCAGGTCCTGCAGCGCAGCCTCCGCCTCCGGAGTCCATTTCATTGGACCTGCCTTTTTCAATATTTTGAAAAATGGCAGGGCGCGCTCAGCAGATCTAGAGATAAACCTGCTGAGAGCAGCCACGCAACCGGCAAGCCTCCGTACATCCTTGACGCGCTTTGGTGCTTTGATCTGGTTGGGATTGGCTTCAATTCCCCGCTGAGACACAAAGAACCCGAGAAGCTTGCCGGAAGGGACTCCAAATACGCACTTCTCGGGGTTAAGCTTGAGGTTGATCTTGCGCAGATTTGCAAATGTTTCGTTTAAATCTTGAATCAAGGTCGCCCTGTCCTTGCTCTTGACCACTATGTCATCCATGTAGGCTTCCACATTTCTGTGCATCTGTGGCTCAAAAGCGTGGTGGACTACCATTGCAAATGTTGAACCAGCATTCTTCAAACTGAAAGGAATCCGTACGAAACAGTACGTGCCACACGGGGTGATGAATGCGGTCTTCTCCTCATCCGGCCGTGGAGTCAATAATCTGATCGATGGGCGGTAAGGGAAATGGATCTTTTGGACAAGCTTTATTGACATCAGTGAAGTCGATACAAAGCCTCCATTTTCCATTAGCCTTGCGCACAACTACAGGATTGGCCAACCACGTAGGATGGAGCACTCCTCTGACAAGGCCTGCTGCTTCCAACTTCTTGATTTCTTCTGCGATGAATTCTTGGCGCTCCACTGCCTGTTTCCTAACTTTTTGCTTGACGGGCCGCGCATGAGGACAGACAGCAAGGTGGTGCTCAATTACTTTCCTGGGAACACCGGGGATGTCAGACGGTTGCCATGCAAACACGTCGACATTCGCCCGCAGGAAAGCAACGAGCGCGCTTTCCTATTTGGGGTCAAGAGTGGCACTGATGGTGAAGGTACCACTAGTGCCGTCCTCTTTGGCGGACACCTTCTTGGTCCCAGGTGGAGCTGCCATTGTCTTCTTACACTTGCCGATGGAGCTCGATGGTGCGTCCTCGACGGTAGCGCAGCACTCCGAAGAGGTGCGCTTTTCGGAGTGGGCATCAGAACTCTTGCCGGACTTGGTCTTCTTCTTCGCCCCGGGAGCTTCAGCGGCAAGTGATTGGTGATCTGCTGCGGCTGCTGCTTCCCGGTAGATCTTGTCGGCGCAGATAAGGGCATCCTTCTTGTCACCGGGGACAGAGATGACACTTATCGGGCCTGGCATCTTCAGTACGTTGTAGGTATAGTGAGAGGCTGCCATGAATTTGGTGAGTGCTGGACGGCCGAGTAACCCATTGTAAGGCAATGGGAAGTCAACAACATCAAAAGTGACCCTCTCAGTCCTGAAGTTCAACTCGCTGCCAAATGTTACCGGCAACGTGATCTTTCCCTTTGGCTTACTCCTTCCCGGGTTGATTCCTTGAAATGTACCGGTCTCTTCGAGCTCGTTGTCACGGATCTGGAGTTTCTGGAGCACCGTGGAGGAGATCAGATTCAAGCCGGCTCCGCCATCAACTAGCATCTTGGTGACTTTGAGGTTGCGGATAGTTGGTGAAACCAACATCGGCAAGCACCCGACCGCAGTTATGCGATCAGGGTGGTCCTCAATATCAAAGATGATAGGCGTGCTGGACCATTTCAGAGGCTTGCGTGACTCGACGGGTGGTTCTGCTGCATTAACTTCCCGCACCCACTGCTTGAGTTGGCGGTGTGAAGTATGCAGAGAAGCATCGCCGTCAACGCATAGGACCTCTGTGGCTTTCTGGAACTCCTGCTCATCAGTCTCATCATCATCCATGTCGTCATCGTCGTCGTCATCTTCATCCTTATCGCGGCCGCGAGGAGGTCTGTCTCCTTGCCGCTGCTTGGCCTTGCCACGGCGTCCTCCTCGGTCGGGACGTTTCTTGCCGGATCCTCCAGCACCTTCCTGGGCCTTCTCCTTGTCGCGCCGCTCGTATTCAGCTTTCTGTTGCTCGAAAAGCTGCTCGACTTTCTTGCAGCTCTGGAGATCGTGGCCCTTGGTGCGGTGGATCTTGCAATACTGTTTGTTGGCGCCGTCCTGCTTGTCGGCGACCGCCACAGCCTCTGCGGTAATCTCCTTGCCGGAGTCACCAGCTTTGGCTTTCTTGGCGCCACCACCGTTGCCGGACTGCTCGATGACTAGCACCTCTTTTCCTTTCTTCCTCCTGTTGTTTCTCCGCCGGTTTTTCCTTGCCGGGGCTGCATCCTCACTGTCAGACCCCCCTGCTCCTATGTTCTCTCCGGGGAGTCTCCTCCCTTCCTTAGCACGTGCACACTTGTCGGCCAGGGCATATAGCTCACTGACGTCTCTGATCTTGCACATCGCCATTTCCTCCCGCATCCTGCGGTTTCACACGTTCTGATGGAACGCGCTGATCACCGCGGTAGGGTGGACGTCTGGGAAGTTGTGTTGTACACTGCTGAATCTCTGAATGTACTTGCGCAGGGGCTCTCCTTCCTTCTGGGCGAGCAGATGAAGGTAACTCTCTTGGCCATGAGGCTTGTCACCGCCTGTGAAGGCGCCGACAAACTGATGGCATAGATCGGCCCAAGAGGATATGGAGTTGTCCGGCAAGTGCATGAGCCAGGATCTGACGTTGGGCTTGAGCACCAGCGGGAAGTAGTTGGCAAGGATCTTGTTGTCCCATCCCCCGGCAGCCTGCACCGCAATGGTGTAGATGCTGAGGAACTCCGACGGATGCGTCTTGCCGTCGTACTTCTCCGGTATGTCTGGCTTGAAGTTCTTCATACTGGGCCACTGAACTTGCCACAGCTCACGAGTGAACGCATGGCAACCTACCACGTACGGTAGATCGCCTGGTTCCCCTGGCGCATGCATGTCAACAGAAGTCCCAGCGTGCTTGTCGGATTGACGTCGCGCTTCTCTTCGACACTTGATGCGAGTATGGGCGTCTTCTTGCTGTCGATTGTGAAGAACTTGGCGCTGATCGCGACGAGCTCGTGGATCCGACGATGCGGTGGAGTCGCTGTCGAGGTGGATCCGGCGAGTCGGCGATCTTGGCCTTCGGGGTGGCGATTGCATGGTTGTTGCACCCCCACCAGTTTCGTCGCCACGGGCTCGCGCCTGGCAACCCTACCGTGGCAGCGACGCGCTCAGCTGCCGCGGAGTGTCGCCGTTGGCGTAGCCGATGAGACTCTGAATGGTGGCCCTCCATTCGTCGATCTTGTCCGACGTCGGGGGGGGGGGGGTAATCCAGGAGCAGTTGAGCTCGCGCCAAAGCTTCTGTCGGAGTGGTGGGTGGCAGTGGCGGACGGTGCGAGGAGCGGGATGTGCTCGGACTTCTAACAATGTTAGAAGGAGCATTATCCCGTCCGGGCGACCGTGTCTTGCTCGTGCTGGTACGCTGGCGTGCATGCTGGTCTTGAGCGCCCCGGGATCCACCAGCTTGATCTTGGCCCAACAAACGTATGGTACTGCGAGTACCATGACGTTGTCGGTCCTGCGCCTCCTGAGATGGGCGCGGAACAAGCGCGGACGTCGAAGTCTGTGCCGCCTTGCCCTTGGACCTGGCAGCGTCGTGAGCTTCCTCGTCGACGTCTGTCCTTCCGCCGGCGTCTACCCCACCACCCGTTTGCTCCGGTGGCGGTGGGATCGATGTGGACGGAATAGCTGCCTCCGAAGCCTTCTTCTTCGGTGGCATGTTGATGAAGAAATGAAGATCTAGCTCGTGTGAATGCCGGATCAGGTTCACACAACCTCGACTCCCGCTACCTAGCGCGCCAAAGATGTCGGGGAAACTGATCCACGAGCACCTATGGGGCCGGCGGGCCGAGCCCCTTTCGGTTCGGCGGGGGGGGGGGGGGGGAGGTCGCACGAAGAGCAGATCGAGGTGAAGCACACGAGCAGTTTACCCAGCTTCGGAGCTCTCCGGAGAGATAATACTCCTACTGCTGCTTGTTTGATTGTATTGTGTTCTTGCTCGAGGGAGAGCTAAGTGTTTTTCTGGCTTCCGAATGATCCGAACCTCCTCTACGTTGCGCATGGGCCTCCTTTTATATGCTAAAGGGGTCACCGACAGGTGGCAACGTAGACAAGGGTAAAAATGTAAAAAGAGAGGTGGTTGGTACAGTGTATCCTACCTAACCCTGACGGCAGGGGACAAGGGCATTAAATGCCCATATGTGTAGCCCAAACAGTGCAGAAAAGGACCGTCAGGGGCGCCCCCGCTCGCCACGATGGCGATCTTGTCAGCTTTGCATGCCACCGCGCACCGCTGGCTGCATAGCCTCCCGCCACGCGCGCCTGGAAAGGCCCCCAGAGCGACACGTTGGTGGATGCGCTGGAGCGTGGGCACAGAGTGGCCGCCTGCCGCGGCAAGCACCTTGCCGCGGCCGTTGTCTTGTCGGGTCCGGAAGCTTGTCGCTCGCCGGGCCCTGATATGCCTTGGTTGGCCTTCTTGGCAAGCTCCTCTTGCCGGGGCTTTGTCGCCTTGCCGGGACGCGTGGCGCGTCGCGGCAAGTTCCTTGGGATGCCTTGGTTGGCCTTCCCGGCAGGCTCCTCTTGCCGGGGCCTTGTCTTGAATACTTTGTTCTTGAATGGCTCCAAAGGAACCATGGAGGACCTTGGCGGTCGCCCAACAAGCCTTGCCGCGGGGCGCTGCAACTGCCCGTGCACAAGTTCGGGATACTAGGGTACCCCTATTCTAGTACACCGACACTTTTATGCGATCAAATTCATATGTTGCATTGGTATGCTCGGGAGCTATGCTTGAGATATAATTATACTTGTTGCTCTAGGATGAATGCTCCACACCTTCCCTTTACATGCAAATTTAATGATAATGAAACCTTAGCTTCTTATGCTAATGGTATATATGATTATTATGATCTGAAATGAATAGAAGAATTTGTTGCTTTTAAGGGTGCTTATGAAATTGAATCTTTGTTTTAAAAGTATGAAGATTTTGATGATTCAGTTTAGAGACCTGAAAAATTTTCCATCCTTAAATATTGCTATGATAATTACAAATGCAATTCCGATATTGATGCATTTATTGAGAAAATCTCTGCTGTCCAAGGGGAGACTAATATTTAGCAGGAGTCTATGGAAGAAGGAATTGATGAAAGTGTGAGCTCATTGGATGAAAAATATGATGAGGAGAGCGAAGAACAAAAGGAGGAAGAGCGGATTAGCTACCCGTGCCCACCTTCTAATGAGTGTCGTGTCAAAACCGGCGGATCTCGGGTAGGGGGTCCCGATCTGTGCGTCTTAGGCTTATGGTAACAGGAAGCAAGGGACACAATGTTTACGCAGGTTCAGGCCCTCTTGACGGAGGTAAAACCCTACTTCCTGCTTGATTAATATTGAACATATGAGTAGTACAAGAGTAGATCTACCACGAGATCGTAGAGGCTAAACCCTAGGAGCTAGCCTATGATGGTATGATTGTAAATGTGATCAGCCTTCTAAGGACCATCCTCTCTGGTTTATATAGACATCGGAGAGGGCTAGGGTTTACATGGAGTCGGTTACAAGGAAGGAAATATAATATCCGGATCAAGCTTGTCTTCCGCGCAAAGGAGAGTCCCATCCGGACACAAGCCGGAGTCTTGAGTCTTGTATCTTCACGCTTCAATAGTCCGGACGATGTATATAGTCCGGCTGTCCGGATACCCCCTAATCAAGGACTCCCTCAGTAGCCCCTGAACCAGTCTTCAATGACGATGAGTCCGGCGCGCAGTCTTGTCTTCAGAATTGCAAGGCGGGTTCCTCCTCCCGAATACTCCAATGTATTTGCTACGACGGATAGTGTCCGGCTCTACAAGATGGTCCTCACATGCCATTGTTGGGAAGATAGCATGAATCCGTTCTGCTGACGATCCTTGTACGTCATGTCTTTGCATCGTGGCCTGGTCCAACACGAACCGGCGTTTCTTGCTCCACCTCAACTCGCGTCGTGAGGTGGTTTTATTGGCACGTCCTGCCAAAGCAGAGATCGTGTTCCTCTCACTACGGGATCTTTCGTTAATATGGGCATGTGTGACCCCACGACGACCGTTGGCATGACTCCGTGTATCTTGGATAAGTCTCAAGCGGTAACGCCGATGACTCTTGATATTCTTCCCCTTTATAAAGGGGTCGAGGCTTACGCCTCTTTTCCACCTCCCTTGCTTCTTCTCGCACCTCGAGCTCCAACACCCAAGACCTAAGCCCCAACACCCCAGATCCTCCAATATGTCCGGATCCGACGCAAAAGGCTGGTGGGTGGCCTCCTCGATCCAAGAGGAGGACATTACTAAGCTTAGGGAGGTCGGATACCTGACCGCCGATATCCAGCACAGGCTTCCTGCTCCAGGGCAAGTTATCCCCATGCCGGAGCCTAATGAGAGCATTGTGTTCGTCCCCCACTTCCTCCGAGGCCTGGGCCTCACCCTCGACCCCTTTGTGAGGGGGCTCATGTTCTACTATGGGTTGGATTTTCATGATCTGGCTCCAGACGCCATCGTCCATATCTCGTCATTCATTATTGTGTGCGAGGCTTTTCTCCACGTCACCCCACACTTCGGCTTATGGCTCTAGACCTTAAATGTGAGGCCAAAGATGATCGAGGGACGACATGCGGAGTGCGGAGGTGCCATAATAAGCAGGAATGCCGATGCCCCATGGCCAGAGGGTTCTTTCCCGGAAGTATCCGATGTATGGCAATGGAGGTGGTTTTATGTTACGGCTCCAAGAGGCACAAAGTGGGTAGCCGCCCCCGGGTTCCGCTCAGGCCCTCCATCATAGTTGGCATCTTGGACCGACGTAGGATAGAATTGGGGGCCCGCTGGTGATATACCCGTACTGTAGAGTCACATCCGGGAGCTTATTGAGAGTGATATAAATCTTGTCAGTGTAATTCAAGTGATGTTAATTCGACGGATGTTGCCGTGCAAATGTCGGCCTCTCCGGATGTGGGAGTTCAATCCGGAGGGACCGCAGACTATTAAGCACTTCTCCGGCTTGAAGCTCGAAGGGATGTGCAAATTATTCTTCGGACCACAAGTAAAGTGTCCGGACACCACCGAGGATGCGGGCCTAAGCTGCAATCGCCTAGCCGCCCAAGTAACTAACCTTAAAGCCGGACACTTCATTTATATTTACCATAACCATTATTCTGAAAAACCCTCCATGGCTAGGAATGTCTCACCAAGGCGGAGAGACTCAGGTGTCTGGCGCCACTTCCTGAAGGTTCGCCCGGTCCAACCGTTGCCAAGATGCTTGGTTGGGTTCTCAACAGAATCCCCTCGGGGAAAGGCGAAGGAAAGGGCGGTGAATCCGAACTTCACACACTATGCATCCAAAGCGGGGGAATCGTTACCTCCCCTGGGGACGATAGTCGGGAAGGGGAGGTTAAAGCCTCCTCCCCGCGCGGGAGGAAGAGGGCCGCCTCCGAAGACTTGGAGGCGGAGATGCACAAACAAGGGAAGAAGGTATCACCAGGGGGCCCTGCCGCGACGGGCACCCTCACCGCGTCGTGCCCACCAACGGGCCAGCCCTCCACCGAGTTGTAAGTTGATCGTCAATTTGAAGGTAGGGTGTTTCTCCGAGGTTCATAACTGGTACTTCGTCTTTTGCAGTCCGACGAGCAGCTCTTCTCAACAGAGTTCGTCCTCGGGGGATCTTCCTCCGGAGATGATGGAGAGTGAGACCCGCCCACCTCTCCGCCTTATGAAGCGGGCGACACTGAGGTGTCATCACGGAGGAGTCCGGATCTGCCGATGCCGGAGGCTGACACGTCAGCCGCCCTGAGCCCGGAGCGTTTGGCTCCCACGAGGGGCGATGAGAAGGGTCCGGCATAGTTCGATGTCCGGCCGAACATACTAACGGGCCTTCTTCAGCGAGCCACGCTCTCGGAGGAGCACCGCTGTTTAATGAGCATGGTGCTCATGAAGATTTCATCCGCTACAAGCGGTTTGAATGAGGCATTTATAAGCCTGTTCAAAGGCTTTGAGGTATGTAGTGAAAAATGCACTATTTTTTGGTTGTGAAGCACGCGCTAGGTGTGCTCCCTATGGATAGTAGCCCTTGAGACTCTGGTTGCCCGCCAGAGGCGGCAAACGGGGGATCACACAGTAATGGCTGCGCCTTACATGTGCGCAGGTATCTAACGATTCGGCAGCCGACCAGTCTGTTGAAGTTGCCGAACTAAGGAGGCAGATCGGATCTATTGATGCCGATATCATGCTGGTGAACAAACGGCTAGAAGAATCACAGGGTATGTGCTCTTCTTCCCTTATTATGTTGTATAGGAAAATGCGAGAGGGACAAAATATTCATGCAATGTGTTTGCACTGCGGATGGTGCTGCTGCCGTGGAGGCCTTCAGGGCGGAACTTGCTCAGGCCAAGGAACAAGCTCGGGCTAGCAGTGCGGCTGCCCTAAAGGCAACCGATGAATTGAGAGCCGAACAGGCTACTCATCGCCGAAGCAAGGAAAAGATTGCCGAAATGGCTGGGGAGTTAAAAAATGGCATCGACCGGTATGTACTCCTTGAAGAGGAGAATAAGGCCAGTTCGGCCGAGCTGGACAAGGCACTTAATGCCGCCAAGGAGGTGCGGACCGAGATCCGGGGTATGCGGGAGGAGCTCCAACAGGCCGACAAAATCGTGGCTGGGGGCTCCTACTTACTGCGGACGAAGTTTTTGGATCTGAAGTATGTTCCCCTGGCTGGGCGCTGGAGTCCTGCAGACGCATATGCGGACTTGGCGAATAGTACAGCTGACGCTGTCAAGTTCTTCGAGTGTCAAGGTGATAAGGAGGTGGAGAACCTTTTCTGGTCGCAATTCAATGCTCCCACTCGCCCGCTGCCGCTAAATGAGAAGGTGGCTACTATGATGGAGCTCCACAGGATGTCCGGGCTTGTAATGCGGCAAGGGGCCCAAGACGACTGCTACTTTGGCTTGGTGCAACAATTCCTTGGGGCTGTGCCTCGGATCGATGCTATGAGAAGGTCGGCGTGCATAGAGGGTGCGCGGATGGCTCTAGCCCGCATTAAAGCATATTGGACGGATATGGAGGCCACCATTATAGCGACCCAGGATCCGGCGGGGGGCCAATATCCGGCCGAGCACTACTTGGCGCAGGTCACAGAAGGTACCCGCCTAATAGAGGCACAGTGCTCGAAGAATGTCTTGTTCGAGTGATGAATCGAATCATTGTAAAAACAATGTTTATTTTGATTATGAGGCTATATTTATACTTTTTGATTGAAAATATGATTGTGTCCCCTGTGCGGCCGTTTATATATATATATATATATATATATATATATATATATATATATATATATATGTAATCCGAAAGTTAGTAGTCGTTGGCTTTAACCCCCACGCATATAATGCGGGGGTGTTCGAGAAAAAAATGCATAGTCACACTTGATCCAACATCTTGGTCCATTAAGGAGGTGATCGCACGTCGAACTAGGCAACCAAACTATATAGCTGTAACACTTTCGCTTAGCCACGGGAGTCTAATGGTGGGGCTACTATGTAGCCCCTGGTACTTTCGCTTGCATCCGAATACGGGTGCGTGTGTACATGACCGAGAAACGGTCCTTTGTTAATGCGGAGGGATCCTAAAGATTCCGATAACTCTTCGAGTGGTTGATCAGTCTCTCGCTGTATCATAACAGTCAGTTTTCGGCTTTCTCTACTGAGGCGCTCATCCGGAATAACCAGGGCACAATCGTAGTAGTTCTCCTTTGGCCACCTTAGCCGATAATGACGGAACGTAAGGCGACAAACCCAGGAGCTGGGCAAACCCAACATTTGACCAAAGACATGATTCAGAGCTGATACATATAAGGCCAAACTCGTGACGCCGAACACTCCCGAAGGTATTAGGACTTTATAACAGATGATGAGCTCAAGAATGCCCATTCATTATAAACCATGTGTTTCTAGGTACGAGCGTAAGTCTGTCATGGCGCAATGCCAATAATGACAGTATCCTCTGTGGGTATGGGACCCATGGGATGGTTAAACAACAAGAGGCAATAGAAAAGGTTTACACAGGGGCTTAATCTAAAAAGAAACATGTTGAGCGGGGCCCTGCTACACGTCTGTGCCTTTGTCTCCGTTGTGCCGTATCCTGGAAGGGCATCGCACGAACGTTGCCTATGAAAAAGAGAACTCGTAGGAGAATACAACGTAAGTATGCGATGGATAATAAAAGTGTAAGATGTTGGCCTACTAATAAAGTTGAGCCAAGTGTGGAGCTCTATTAAATGTTTATAGCCCCTGGTGTCCTCTATGGGATTACATATTCGGTGCCCTGGTTCGATTTTATCTGGGCTACCGGACTCGTCTAACCGTGTCTGTAGTCTTAACGACCAGTCATGTTTTTGTGATATTGGAGGCCGCTTATAGTTTGGCCGATAAGGCCGTCGCGTGTTCCTCTGCGCGTGAAGAGCGCTCTGTGATTCCGCTGACGGTGATGAAGCCACGTGTTTCGGGCATCTTGAGTGTAAGGTAGCCATAGTGCGGCAATGCGTTGAAGCGGGCGAAGGCCGTTCTTCCGAGCAATGCGTGATAGCCACTTTGGAAGGGTGTGATGGTGAAGAGTAGTTCTTCCCTTCTGGAGTTGCCTGGGAGGCCGAATGTTACTTCCAGCATGACGGAGCCCCTGCCGTAGGCTTCAATGCCTGGTATCACCCCTTCAAAGGTGGTGTTGCTTTGGCTAATTTTGGATGGGTTTATCCCCATTTTGCAGACAGTGTCCTCATATATCAAATTGAGACTACTACCGCCGTCCATGAGGACACGGGTGAGATGGTATTCGTCGATTATTGGGTCAAGCACCAAGGCCTCTGATCCTCCGTGCCGAATACTAGTTCGGCCGTCCATGTGATCGAAAGTGATCGGACGAGACATCCAGTGGTTAGATGTGGGTACGATGGGCTCTACATCGTGCGCGTCTCTGAGCGTGCGGACGTGCCTTTTCGTGAATGTGTGAGTTGCATGGATCATGTTTACTGTTTTAACCTCTGGCAGGAATTTTTTCTGTCCCCCAGTGTTCGGCTGGCGAGGTTCATCCTCGTCTTCACTTGGTGTTTCCCTCCCCTTTTGTTCGGCATTTAATTTGCCGGCCTGCTTGAAAACCCAGCATTCTCTATGCGTGTGGTTCGCAAGTTTCTCGGGGGTGCCATGAATTTGGCATAGTCTGTCCAGGACTCTGTTCAGACCGGACGGTCCCTCTTTAGTGCCTTTAAATGGCTTCTTTTGCTGGTCAGGTTGAGAGCCCCTGAATCCGGCATTGACCGTTGTGTTGTCTGGGCTCTCTTCCTTGTTTTGGCGTTTGTGTTTATTACGCCATGGCTTCCCGTTGCCATCCCTTATTTTGGATGTGCTGGGGTCATTGGTGCCTTTACGGGCCAACTAGCTATCTTCACCCGTGCAAAAGCGGGTCATAAGGCCTGTTAGGGCTGCAATTGTCCTTGGCTTTTCTTGGCCGAGGTGCCGGGCAAGCCACTCGTCGCGGATGCAGTGTTTGAATGCTGCTAAGGCTTCGACGTCCACACAATCGACAATTTGATTCTTCTTAGTGAGGAATCTGTTCCAAAGCTTGCGGGCGGACTCTCCGGGCTGTTGGATTATGTGACTTAGATCATCTGCATCTGGAGGCCGGACATAAGTCCCTTGAAAGTTGGCCCTGAAAGCGTCCTCGAGTTCCTCCCAACTCCCGATTGAATTTTTGGGGAGGCTTTTCAATCAGTGTCGAGCTTGTCGGTGTACTAGAGTAGGGGTACCCTAGTATCCCGAACTTGTGCACGGGCAGCTGCAGCGCCCCGCGGCAAGGCTTGCCGGGTGACCGCCAAGGTCCTCCGTGGTCCCTTTGGAGCCACTCAAGAACAAAGTATTTAAGCCAAGGAGACAAGGCCCCGGCAAGAGGAGTTTGCCGGGAAGGCCAACCAAGGCATCGCAAGGAACTTGCCGCGACGCGCCGCGCATCCCGGCAAGGCCCGGTGAGCGACAAGCTTCCGGGCGCGGCAAGACAATGACCGCGGCAAGGCGCTTACCGCGGCAAGCGGCCACTCTGTACCTACGCTCCAGCACATCCACCAACGTGTCGCCCTGGGGGCCTTTCTAGGCGCGCGTGGCGAGAGGCTGTGCAGCCAGCGGTGCGCGGTGGCAAGCGACACTGACAAGACTGCCATCATGGCGAGCGGTGGCGTCCCTGACGGTCCTTTTTTTGCACTGTTTGGGCGACGCAGACGGGCATTTAATGCCTTTGTCCCCTGCCGTCAGGGTTAGGTAGGATACACTGTACAGGTAGCTGTACCTACCACCCCTCTTTTTCCATTTTTACCCTTGTCTACTTTGCCACCTGTCGGTGACCCCTTGAGCATATAAAAGGAGGCCCATGCGCAACGTAGAAAGGGGGTTCGAAACCAGAAAACACTCACGCTCGGTCTCGTGTGTACTGTAGCACTCAGCGCACCCGAGCAAGAACTCAATACAATCAGACAAGCAGCAGTAGGAGTGTTATCTCTCCGGAGAGCTCCGAAGCTGGGTAAACTGCTCGTGTGCTTCGCCTCGATCTGCTCTTCGTGCGATCTCCGCCCCCCACTGAACCGAAAGGGACTCGGTCCGCCGGTCCCATAGGTGTTCGTGGATCAGTTTCCCCAACATCTTTGGCGCGCCAGGTAGGGGGCGTCGAGATTGTGTGAACCTGATCTAGCGTGCACACGAGCTAGATCTTCATCTTCTTCATCGACATGCCACCGAAGAAGAAGACTTCGGCGGCAGCCGTTCCGTCCACGTCAATCCCACTACCACCGGAGCAAATGAGTGGTGGGGAATACGCCGGCAGAAGAACGGACATCGACGAGGGAGCTCACAACGCTGCCAGGTCCAAGGACAAGGTTGCACAGACCTCGGCATCCGTACATGTTCCGCACCCATCTCAGGAGGCGCAGGACCGACAGCATCATGGTACTCGCAGTATCATACGTTTGTTGAGCCAAGATCGAGCTGGTGGATCTCGGGGTGCTCAAGACCAGCATGCACGCCAACATGCTGGCACGAGCGAGGCACGGTCGCCTGGACGGGATACTGCTCCTTCTAACATAGTTAGAAGTCCGAGCATATCCCGCTCCTCGCACCATTCACCACTCCCTCCCACCACTCCAGCAGAAGCTTTGGCGCGATCTCAACTGCTCCTGGATTGCCCTCCAACGGAAGACAAGATCGACGGATGGAGGGCGACCATTCAGAGTCTCATCGGCTTCGCCAACAGCGACACTCCGCGGCAGCCGAGTGCATCGCTGCTGCGGCAGGACCGCCAGGCACGAGCCGGTGGTGACGAAACCAGTGGAGGTGCAACCACCATGCACTCTCCACCCCGAAGGCCAAGATCGCCGACTCGTCGGATCCACCTCGATAGCGACTCCACCGCATCATCGTATCCACGAGCTCGTCGCGATCAGCGCCAAGTTCTTCACGAACGACAGCAAGAAGACGCTCGTACTCGCATCGAGCGCCGAAGAGAAGCGCGGCATCAACCAGACCAGCGCGCTAGGCCCTCTGTCGACATGCATGCGCCAGGGGAACCAGGCGACTTGCCGTATGCAGTAGGTTGCCCTGTGTTCACTTGTGAGCTGCGGCAAGTCCAGTGGCCCAGCACGAAGAATTTCAAGCCAGATGTACCAGAGAAGTACGACGGCAAGTCGCATCCGTCGGAGTTCCTGAGCATCTACACCATCGCGGTGCAAGCTGCCGGGGGATGGGACGACAAGATCCTTGCCAACTACTTCCCGCTGGTGCTCAAGCCCAATGTCAGATCCTGGCTCATGCACTTGCCGAACAACTCCATATCCTCCTGGGCAGACCTATGCCATTAGTTTGTCGGCGCCTTTACGGGCGGCCACAAGCCTCATGGCCAAGAGAGTGACCTTCATCTAATCGCCCAGAAGGAAGGAGAGCCCCTGCGCAAGTACATTCAGAGATTCAGCCGCGTACAGCACAACATCCTAGATGTCCACCCTGCCGCGGTGATCAGCGTGTTCCATCAGAACGTGAGGAACCGCAGGATGCGGGAGGAGATGGCGATGTGCAAGATCAGAGATGTCAGTGAGCTATACGCCCTGGCCGACAAGTGTGCACGTGCTGAGGAAGGGAGGAAACTCCCCGGAGAGAATACAGGAGCAGGAGGATCTGATAGTGAGGAGACTGCCCCGGCAAAGAGAAACCGGCGGCGGAACAACAGAAAGAAGAAAGGCAAAGATGTTCTAGTCGTTGAGCAGTCCGGCAACGGAGGTGGCGCCAAGAAAACCAAAACTGGTGGCTCCGGCAAGGAGATTGCCGCGGGCACCAACTACCAGGCTGTGGCGGTCGCCGACAAGCAGGACGGCTCCAACAAGCAGTGCTGCAAGATCCACCACACCAAGGGCCATGACCTCCAGAGCTGCAAGAAGGTCGAGCAGCAAAAGGCTGAATACGAGGGACGCGACAAGGAGAAAGCCCAGGAAGGTGCTGGAGGAGCTGGCAAGAAACGTCCCGGCCAAGGAGGACGCCGCGGCAAGGCCAAGCAGCGGCAAGGAGACAGACCTCCCCGCGGCCGCGACAAGGATGAACATGACGACGATGATGAAGATATGGATGATGACGAGACCGATGAGCAGGAGTTCCAGAAAGCCACAGAGGTCCTGTGCATTGACGGTGGTGCTTCTCTGCATACTTCACACCGCCAGCTCAAGCAGTGGGTGCGGGAAGTCAATGCAGCAGAACCACCCGTCGAGTCACGCAAACCTCTGAAATGGTCCAGCAAGCCTATCATCTTTAATATTGAGGACCACCTTGATCGCATAACTGTGGTCGGGTGCTTGCCGATGTTGGTTTCACCAACTATCCGCAACCTCAAAGTCACTAAGATGGTAGTTGACGACGGGGCCGGCTTAAACTTGATCTCCTCTGCGGTACTCCAGAAACTCCAGATCCCTGATAGCAAGCTCGAAGAGACCGGCACATTCCAAGGAATCAATCTGGGAAGGAGCAAGCCGAAGGGAAAGATCACGTTGCCGGTGACATTTGGCAGCGAGTTGAACTTCAGGACTGAGAGGGTCACTTTTGACGTTGCTGATTTTCCATTACCTTACAATGGGATACTCGGCCATCCAGCGCTCGCCAAATTCATGGCAGCCTCTCACTATGCATACAATGTACTGAAGTGTCATCTCTGTCCCTGGCGACAAGAAGGATGCTCTTATTTGCACCGACAAAATCTATCGGGAAGCAGCAGCAGCAACAGATCACAAGTCACTTGCCGTTGAAGCTCCCGGGGCAAAGAAGAAGACCAAGTCCGGCAAGAGCTCTGATGCCCACTCTGGCAAGCGCACCTCTTCGGAGTGTTGCTCTACCGTCGAGGATGCACCATCGAGCTCCACCAGCAAGTGTAAGAAGACAATGGCAGCTCCACAAGAGACCAAGAAGGTGTCCGCCAAGGAGGACGGCACTGGTGGTACCTTCACCATCAGTGCCACTCTTGACCCTAAATAGGAAAGCGCACTCGTTGCTTTCCTGCGGGCAAACGTCGACGTGTTTGCGTGGCAGCCGTCTGACATCCCCGGTGTTCCCAAGAAAGTAATCGAGCACCATCTTTCCGTCTGTCGTCATGCGCGGCCCGTCAAGCAGAAAGTCAGGAAACAGGCAGTGGAACGCCAAGAATTCATTGCAGAAGAAATCAAGAAATTGGAAGCAGCAGGCCTTGTCAGAGGAGTGCTCCATCCTACGTGGTTGGCCAATCCTGTAGCCGTGCGTAAGGCAAACGGGAAATGGAGGCTTTGTATCGACTTTACCGATGTCAATAAAGCTTGTCCCAAAGACCCATTTCCCCTGCCGCGCATCGACCAGATTGTTGACTCCACGGCCGGATGTGACTTGCTTTCATTTCTTGATGCATACTCAGGATACCATCAGATCTTCATGGCAGAAGAGGATGAGGAGAAGACCACATTCATCACCCCATGTGGCACATACTGTTTCGTACGGATGCCCTTCGGTTTAAAGAATGCTGGTTCAACATTTGCAAGGGTAGTTCATGACGCTTTTGAGCCACAAATGCACAGAAATGTGGAAGCCTACATGGATGACATAGTGGTCAAGAGCAAGGACAAGGCAACTCTGATTCAAGATTTAGACGAAACCTTTGCAAATCTGTGCAAGATCAACCTCAAGCTTAACCCCGAGAAGTGCGTGTTTGGAGTCCCCTCCGGCAAGCTTCTCGGGTTCTTTGTGTCTCAGCGGGGAATTGAAGCCAATCCCGACAAGATCAAGGCCATTGAGCAGATTGAAGCACCAAAGCGCGTCAAGGATGTACGAAGACTTGCCGGTTGCGTAGCTGCTCTCAGCAGGTTTATCTCTAGGTCTGCTGAGCGCGCCCTGCCGTTTTTCAAAATATTGAAAAAGGAAGGTCCAATGAAATGGACTCCGGAGGCGGAGGCTGCGCTGCAGGACTTAAAGAGATACCTGTCCTCCACTCCAACACTTGTCGCACCTAAGCCACAAGAGAAGTTGCTGCTATATATAGCGGCAACCAATCAAGTGGTTAGTGCTACGTTAGTAGCGGAGAGGGAGGCGGATGATGAGCTAGCAACCACGGCAGAGGCATCCAGTGACAAGCAAGGGACTTCACCGGCAAGCTCTGGTCCCGACAAAGATGGATCTGCGCAGGAGCGTGACAAGATGCAGAAAAGAATGGTGCAGCGCCTAGTTTACTTTGTCAGTTCCCTTCTGCAGGGGCTAGGTCAAGGTACTCTGGTGTGCAGAAATTGCTTTTCGGCCTTCTCATGGCCTCGAGAAAGCTACGCCATTACTTCCAAGCACATGAGATCACAGTCGTCACTCGTTTTCCGCTGAAGAGGATACTGCAAAATCCAGAAGCAACAGGCAGGATCGTCGAGTGGGCACTGGAACTGTCAAGCTTTGGCCTCAGGTTTGAGAGCACTTCAACTATCCAAAGCAGAGCATTGGCAGAGTTCATAGCAGAATGGACGCCAACACAAGATGAAGAAATTCTAGAGACGAGCATCCCCGTCAAGGAAACAAGCAAAGAGTGGATGATGTACTTTGATGGTGCCTTCTCGCTGCAAGGAGCCGGTGCGGGCGTGCTACTTGTTGCACCCACCGGAGAGCACCTCAAGTACGTAGTCCAGATGCACTTTCCCAAGGAGCAAGCAACGAACAATACTGCAGAGTATGAAGGTTTGCTTGCCGGTCTCAGGATCACAGCAGACCTTGGGATCAAGAAGCTCATTGTCAGGGGTGACTCACAGCTTGTCGTCCGCCAAGTGAACAAGAATTATCAGAGTCCGTTGATGGAAGCTTACGTTGATGAAGTGAGAAAGCTAGAAGAGCACTTTGACGGCCTGCGGATGGAACATGTTCCAAGAGCTCAGAACGACATTGCCGATGGCCTGTCAAAGTACGCCGCACTTAAGTTACCTGTGGAACCAGGGATCTTTGTGCTCAAGCTGACCCAACCGTCCGTAACAGCATCAACTGGACAGAGCAAGAAGAGAAAGTTGATTTCTGGTGACTATTTTCCGGCAGAGCTCCCCGAAGCCGCCGCCAAGAAGGTCATCAAAATCAACACCAAGGGTGCTGAGGAGCAGTCTGCTCCGGCGAGCCCTAGGGCTTCTTCCGTTGAAGCAGACGCTCCCGACAAGTTTTGCTCCGGCAAGCTTGCCGGGGAACATCAAGCTCCGGCAGAGCCACAAGTTCTCGCCGTAGAAGCGGATGTTCCCACAGCAGCAGATGTGCCTTTAGTCCTTGTTGTCGAGCCACAAGCTCCAGCATGGGCACATGAGATTGTCCATTTCCTTCAGACAGGAGAACTTCCTGAAGAGCAAGAAGAAGCGGAAAGAGTAGCCCGGCAGTCAAGTATGTACCAGTTTGTCGACAACACACTATACATAAGAAGACTCAACGGGGTGAAATTGAAGTGTATTCACCGGGAAGACGGACAAAAGCTGTTAGCAGAGATACATGGAGGCATATGTGGCCACCACATTGGCACAAGAGCACTTGCCGGCAAAGCGTTCCGGCAAGGTTTCTTTTGGCCGACAGCTCTCCAGGATGCAACTGCACAAGTAACCAAGTGTGAAGCGTGCCAGTTCCATTCCAAGCAGATACACCAGCCAGCTCAAGCTCTTCAGACGATCCCTTTATCCTGGCCATTTTCGGTCTGGGGGCTTGATATCCTCGGCCCCTTTCCCCGAGCTGTCGGGGGCTTTGAGTACTTGTACGTTGCAATAGACAAGTTCACAAAGTGGCCAGAAGTGGAACCAGTGAGGAAGGTGACAGCACAGTCAGCAGTCAAGTTCTTCAGGTCGATTGTTTGCCGCTTCGGGATCCCTAACAGGATCATCACCGACAACGGCACACAATTCACGAGCCGCACCTTCATGCAGTATGTCCAAGATCTTGGCGCCAAGGTCTGCTTCGCTTCTGTTGCTCACCCGAGAAGCAACGGTCAAGCGGAGAGGGCAAATGCTGAAGTGCTGCGCGGGCTCAAGACCAGGACTTTCGACAGGCTGCGCAAGTGCGGAAGGAACTGGATCGAGGAGCTGCCGGTGGTTCTTTGGTCGATCAGGACGACGCCAAATCGAGCCACTGGCCAGACACCTTTCGCTCTAGTCTATGGAGCAGAGGCAATTCTCCCCACGGAACTCGTATACGGGTCACCTCGTGTGCTCGCTTATGATGAGCTTGAGCAAGAGCAGTTGCAGCAAGATGACGCGCTGCTCCTTGAGGAGGACCGTCTTCAGGCTGCTGTACGAGCTGCTCGATACCAGCAAGCTTTGCGCCGCTACCATAGCCGCAAAGTTAATGACAGATGTCTCGAGGAAGGCGACCTTGTTCTTCGGCGCGTTTAGTCCGCCAAGAATTCCAACAAGTTGACGCCAAAGTGGGAAGGCCCTTACCGGGTGAAACGAGTCACTAGGCCTGGCGCTGTCCACCTTGAGACCGAAGATGGCACTCCGGTGAGCAACTCCTGGAACATTGAGCATCTTCGTAAGTTTTACCCGTAGGGCGCGGTTGCCAGAACCTGTTCCGGCAACCACCTTTTGTACAAGTCTTGCCGATGTTGCATGTAATCCTTTGTACAAAGCCGGGCGCAGACCCCGTGCATAAGTAAAGCTCATGTGCTCCGCACATCTTGTCAATTTCATGCTTTTTTTACTTCGCATGCGTTATCTGACACTTTGTGCAGCACCTACCCCCGGTAAGCAATAACGAGCCGTAAGGCTCCATATCTTTATTTTCTCTTCTTTCTCTTTCTCAAAGGAAAGGAAGGTTCCCTCGCACACAAGTTTGCCGGGGGGAAAGGAGAAGATAATGGTGTGGACCATGGTGTGGACCAGGCATCGTTCAAGGAAGTTTCGCCTTACCGGAAAGCAAACGACAGAAAAGCTAAGTTGCCAAAGTTTGAGCAATCAGTTTTAAATTTTTAAGTTATCTTCCTCGAACGACCGTACTTTGTATGGAAAACCTATGCACGGAGGAACCAACTCGTAGCTAGTTGCGCCCTTACTTTGTTTCGAGTCCGCTCAACAACTTAAGTGAGCTACGACTAGTTGCGACAAGGTTTCTTGTCGGAAGCGGCACCGCCAGCAGGCTGCTGACGTCCTGCACTCAGCGCTCGCGGCTCAGGTGCCTGCGCCGACAAGTTCCCTAAAAGCGTAGGGAAAAGACATACAAAGGAAGGAATCAATTAAAGGAAATAACACAGCAATCTCTACCCAAAATAGAGTTATATTACAAGATAGCTTGTCGCAGCTCTAATAGATTGTTCTCATGATATGACCAGCAGCGACAAAGAGAAAGAGAAAACGGGCGGCCTAATCTACGCGATCACCCTCAACCCTCTTGATCCCGCTCACCTTGTCCACAATGGGTGCGACAAGGGTCTTGAGCGCTTCCAGATCAGCATCCGGCGGCAAGGACTTGAGGACGTTGGTGAAGTTGAGGCCTGGGTTGCAGAAGGCCACCTTCATCAGCACCTTCTGGAGAGCTCCTGCGTAGATCTTGCGCGACTCGTCGGCCAGCTGCTTTGGGATCTTCTCCTGGAGTCGCTGGAGGGCCGTCGCCACGCCTTTGAAGAACAAGCTGAGCTTGGCGCTGGGTTGGAGGTGCTCGTCGGAGGAGTACCTGAGATCCTCCATCCCCAGCTACGCCAGCTCCCCGTCGATGGTGGCGGCAAGATCCACAAGACCCTCGGTCCAGTGCTCCACAGTCTCCCTGAAAGCGTCGAGGGCGGTAGCAGCACTCGCCAGCAGCGCCTCGTCGGCCTTGATCTTCTTCGACAAGGCCACCTCCCGCTCCCTGGTGCCGTCCAGCGTCTGAGTCAAAGTAGCCAACTTCAACTCGAGATCTGCATTGGAATCCTTGGCGGCGCTGAGCTCCTTGCTGCTCTCAGCGAGAAGACCCTGCAGCTCACCATGAGCGGCAGCGTCCTTCTCGCGCTCACGCTTGAGCACGGCATGCTCCTCGCCGCTCGCTTTAAGATCGGCCTCCAGCTGCGCCACCTTCATCTCCAGGTCCTTCTTGGCGGCCTCGACAGCTGCGGCAGCATCTTTCGCTTCCTTGAGAGCCCCGCCAATTGCTTGCTCGCGCGCGGCAAGCTCCTCCTCGTGGCTGTCAAGATTGACCTTGCATTGCACCAACTCTCCCTCCAGCGCAAATAGATTTTCGGCGACAAGCCGCTGTTGCTCTTCAACTTCAAGCTTCACAGGGAGGAAGGCTTTTCGCTCCTCGGCGACTCGCTCCCGCTCCTCTGCCAGAGACCGGAGAGCTTCCTGCCTGAGACTCCGGAGCTCCTCCGCGCGCTTCTCAATGTCCACTCCCGCCCTCGCGACAAGCGCTTCTCGAGATTCCAACTTGGCTTGTCGGGCGCGGTAGAGCGAGAGCAGCTTACGCAGTAGCCGCTCCTCCTCAGGCTCGTCGCAGCTACTGCTTGGCGCGTCGACTAGCGCCAGCCCAGCGGAGGCGAGCACCTCTTCGTCAAAAGTTTCTCCTTCGACCGGCGCCCTGGAGCTCGACGCCCAGGGGAGCTTGATGAAGACGCCATCGCCGACCTTCAAATAGGCGCCGGGTTGGGGCTCTTCAGAGCCTGGCGCTGCAGCAGCGGCAGAGGGATCGGCGATCGGTGCAGCGCCTGGCGCTCCTGCGGCCTCGGGGCCGTCAGTGCGATCGCCGGATTCCTCGCCAGCTTCTGCGGCGGCAGCCTTGGCGGCCTCTTCGCCGGCGGGATCATCAGCACCGGCCTCTTCTTCGGTGGCGGCGGCGTCGTCATTGTTGCCATGTGCGTTCTCCTCACCGGTGGCCTCGGTTTCCATCGGCTCCGTGGCAGGTGGATCTGACGACCGAAGAGGGGAGAAAGGTCAAGCGAATATTCAAAAAGAAAATCAGAATAAGAAGAATCCAAGGGAAGTTTTCAAGCAAGAGGATTACCTATATCTGCAGTCATGGTCTCAACCACCGGAGGATCGCTAGTGCTGTCCCTTGCCGGAGAGTTGTCCCTTGCCGGAGAATTCTCCCTTGCCGGAGAATGCTCCCTTGCCGGGGAATCCTCCCTTGGCAGTGTAGTCGAAGCAGATGGCACTTCGGGAGCGGCTTCCGGGCTCTCCTGGTGAGGCTGCTCTGCTCCTGCACGAACCAACACTCAGATATCAGCAAAGGAAGAGCACCCATGCACGCCTGAAAGGAGGAAGTAAACTATGTACTTACATGGAGGGCTGCGCTGGGGGCTGCTTTGAGGAATGGTTGCCGGGTCCGACAAGGTGGTCTCGGACATGTCCTCTGCCGTCGCGGTGGGTTCGTCCTCGATGACAATCACCAGGACCTTGGCTCTCTCCGCCGCTCTCTGGGCCAGAGTCCTAAAAAGGAATGAGTTCAGAGTAAAGCAAATCAGATACAAGACAAAGACAGCAAGAATTGAAGAACTACAAGTACAACAAGGAATCTTACTCTTCTTCTTCCTCGTCGGAGCTGAGCGCGGAGAGATCGAAGTCCGGCTCACCTCCGGTGTGACGAGGCGGAGGAGTAGGCTCCCTTGTCCGCTTGGCAGGAGCAGTAGCGGTGGACCGGGAAGACCCTACTCCGGTTGCCGCAGCGGCGTGAGGCGCTCCCGCGGCAACAGTGCTTGCCGCGGTAGAGCGTGTCACACGGCCCGACGGCTATTGACCCGTCTGCCGCCCCGCTACATCCCCGGCCTTGCGGAGACGCCTTCTTGGCGGAGCTGGGGGCTCCGTTTGCGGCAAGCTGCCTGAAGGTTCGGGCCCGACAAGATCTCCCTCGCCGGGCTCGCTCGACTCATCCTCGGGCCTGGCAAGCCCTTCCTCGCCGGCAAACTCCTCGCGCTCGGCAAGGCTTGCCGCCTCCGCTGCCTCTGCCTCCTCCACGGTGAATCCAAACTCACCCGCAGCAGCGGCTGCCGCCGCCTCTTCCAGCCTAGTGGCAATGCGCTGCATCTCCGCGTCGATGGTGTCGCGGGTGAGGCTCTTCTGCTCGTCGGAACGGATCGGCACTACAACCAAGCCGTCGAAGAACTCCTGCACGACGGCGTCTGCCGGCTCTTGCCATGTTGGGACAATCCCATGCGAGCAGCGGCATCATTGCACGGATGCGGTCAAGCGAGGAGTTGTTGCACAATGGAACGACTCCCCTCGGCAACATAAATGGATGTTGAGGATCGCGCTTGAACAATTCCAGGAGCATCGCGTCCAGCTCCAGGACAGTGAAGTTGAAGTTGAGGCCCGGGCGCAGCCTCATGATATCCGCCGAGTTCTGGAACTCCCAGGCGGGTCTCCCCCTCTCCTGCAGGGGGGCGATGCGGCGGCAAAGGAAATCTGCGCCAACGGCGCCTACGGTGAGCCCGGCAAGCCTGAGGCGAAGGATCCGGGTGATGGCAATCTTCAGCTTGTCGTCTTCCGGGGCAACGTTGCTCCAATCGTTGCCGCGCGCTATTGGGGCTTGTCGCAGGGCGGTAAATGGCTGCGGGTTCTCCTCGACGATCTAGCACAACTCTGCTCTCCATTTCTCCCACTTGCTGCGGAGCTCTCCCTCCAGATAGGCTTCCTTCTTGCCGACTCTTGAGATCCAAGCAATTCCGCCGGCAAGGGGCTCCCCTCTCTCGACTCGGGGCATAAAGAAGTGGCGAAAAAAGGCTACATTTCGATGGACTTCGACAAAGTTTTCGCACATATGTGCGAAAACTGCTATGGCCAGAACGGCGTTGGGGGTGAAGTCAAGGAGGCGGAACCCGTATGTGTTCATGATGTCACAGAAAAATTCAGAGAAGGGCGGGCAGAGCCCGCAGTAGAAGAACAACGCGAAGAAGGGATACCCATTCGGAGCCAGTCTCGAAGCGGTAGCCGGGAGTACCTTCGTGCGCGGATGCGCTCGCGTCTCCGTCGACCAGAAGAGATAGTAGTACTCCCTCAGCTCCTTTGCGTCAAGCTGAGGAGGGAAGATGGCCCACTCCTTTCGCAGCGCCGCGAGCCGCTGCGCCTCGACCGACTTCACGCCCTTCCCCTTGTCGGCTTTCGGAGCCATGGCGGAGGTGGTGGGGGAGATCAACGGCGTTGGTAGTACTGGTGGCAATGGGGGGCGGAGCGCTACTCTCTTTTGGCTTCGGGAAGAAGGGGGGAGCGGCGGAGATTTGTGAAAATGGAGTAGCAACTGGCGAGATGGGCGAACTGCCCCTGTTTCCCCTGCTTATAAAGGGGGAGGGGGCGGACGTTTCGTCCTTCCGAATAAAGAAACCACCCACGATCTCCCCCACGACGCCGCATTCGAAGCGTGCTGTTGGGGGAGGGCGCGGTGGATACGGAGTAAGATACGGCGTGACCCAGGCCGCACGTGCCCATGCCCTGTTTTGGGCCTGGCCCAACAGCGCTCCGCACCGTGTGTGGCCCAGACACGGGGGCTCCTGTCGGTGTACTAGAGTAGGGGTACCCTAGTATCCCGAACTTGTGCACGGGCAGCTGCAGCGCCCCGCAGCAAGGCTTGCCGGGTGACCGCCAAGGTCCACCGTGGTCCCTTTGGAACCATTCAAGAACAAAGTATTTAAGCCAAGGAGACAAGGCCCCGGCAAGAGGAGTTTGCCGGGAAGGCTAACCAAGGCATCGCAAGGAACTTGCCGCGACGCCCCGGGCGTCCCGGCAAGGCCCGGTGAGCGACAAGCTTCCGGGCGCGGCAAGACAGCGACCGCGGCAAGGCGCTTGCCGCGGCAAGCGGCCACTCTGTACCTACGCTCCAGCACATCCACCAACGTGTCACCCTGGGGGCCTTTCCAGGCACGCGTGGCGAGAGGCTGTGCAGCCAGCGGTACACGGTGGCAAGCGACACTGACAAGACTGCCATCATGGCGAGCGGTGGCGTCCCTAACGGTCCTTTTTTGCACTGTTTGGGCGACGCAGACGGGCATTTTATGCCTTTGTCCCCTGCCGTCAGGGTTAGGTAGGATACACTGTACAGGTAGCTGTACCAACCACCCCTCTTTTTCCATTTTTACCCTTGTCTACTTTGCCACCTATCGGTGACCCCTTGAGCATATAAAAGGAGGCCCATGCACAATGTAGAAAGGGGGTTCGAAACCAGAAAACACTCACGCTCGGTCTCATGTGTACTGTAGCACTCAGCAAACCTGAGCAAGAACTCAATACAATTAGACAAGCAGCAGTAGGAGTGTTATCTCTCCGGAGAGCTCCGAAGCTGGGTAAACTGCTCGTGTGCTTCGCCTCGATCTGCTCTTCGTGCGATCTCCGCCCCCCGCCGAACCGAAAGGGACTCGGTCTGCCGGTCCCATAGGTGTTCGTGGATCATTTTCCTCGATAGAGCTAGTCCCTTTAGCTTGACGGGAAGGTATTTGATGGCGTGGAGGTCATCCCCACGAGCCATGTGAATATGCAGGATAAAATCCTCTATCCAGATCCCTGGGTCTGTTGTTCCGTCGTATGCCTCTATGTTCACAGGTTTAAAGCCTTGTGGGAATTCGTGGTCCAGTACTTCTTCGGTGAAGCACATGGGGTGAGCAGCCCCTCTGTATCTGGACGTGATGTGTCATGCCGTCGGCTGTTGTTGTGTCCGGTGTTTATTCCGAACTGGTATTTGGATTCTATGAGCATTTGGGTGACCATAGTCCCTCGCCGGGGTGTGTCCTTTAGATCCGTAGATGGACCTGGCTGTCCCGACTTTCTTATCCAGATGCTCGCATAGATCATGCACGGCGTCAGTAGCCGCTCTGTTGTGGTTGTGAAGAGGTGCATCTAGTCTCCTGGTCGTATTATTCTTTGGTGAATGGCCTTGTCATCGAATTCTGGCAGTAGTTTGTGTGTTGGATAGCTTTTTGTATGACGATCGTCGCCATATCTTTCTTCAGTGTCTAGCACTTTATTCCATCTGCGACTGAGCGTTTCCTGTGTGGCTTTGTGCCGTTGCTTCTGCTTTTTAGACTTCTTGTCGTGGCCACAAGCTTTTGGTGGAGGTTGTCTTGTTCCGCGTGCTCGTCCGGAATGGTGAATGCGTCATCGTCTGGACTGTGTTCCTGTCTTCAGGCGGTTTCATGAGCTCGTCCCTCCGGATCATTATGATCGGGTATTTGCTCCGCACTCGGTTTGGTGTGACCTGGCTCATCCTGCTCCATCGCTGGGTCCATGTGGTCGTTATTGCCTTCGGGGTTTACTGGGATGTCGATACTTCTCGCGCTCTTGCCGCTATTTTTACTGTTGCTGGACTATGAGCGGCGTCTGCGCCGTCGTTTTGGCTTTTGCCCGGGTGTTTTATCTTCCGGTTTATCGCCGTCGTCCTTCTTGGGCGTATCCACCATGTATATATCGTGTGACGAGGTAGTAGCCCCGCGCCCCAGGGATTCTGAAGCTTCTCCTGCATCATCGTCCATACCGTCGATGTCTTCGGAGTAAAAGTCAAGAACGTTGGTTAAATCATTGGTCGTGGCAATGAAGTGGGTGGTGGGTGGGCAATGAATTCCTTTGTCGCCTGCTTCCCACTCAGGCCGGACATCGTTCGGCCCAGAGCCTCCTGATAAAGAGAGAGACTTTAATGAGTTCAGCATGTCGCTAAAGGGCGAGTGCTGGAAGATATCCGCAGCGGTAAACTCCATTACTGGAGCCCAACACAGCTCGGCTGGCTCGAGGGTATGCGGACCAAGACCGACAACCGGATACGAGTCCGGGGGCTCGGGGTTACAGACCTTCACAGAGGTGAGACATGTGTTCGGCTCCACCGCCGATGAGTGTGCGGCCTGCGGGGCGGGGTCTACCCCTCCGTCCTTGGGCAACGCAACCTTCTCCGGATTTAGATCCGGGGCTACTGTAGGGGTGATATCCCGAGCGTCATCCGACAGCAGGTCTAGGACGTGCTCGTCGTGACTGTCCAGCGCTCCTGGCACAGGCCCAAATCCGCCGAAGATTAAGTCTCCACGAATATCCGCCGTGTAGTTCAAGTTTCCGAACCTGACCTGGTGGCCAGGGGCGTAGCTTTCGATCTGCTCCAGATGACCAAGCGAATTGGCCCGCAGCATGAAGCCGCCGAACACAAAGATCTGTCCGGGGAGAAAAGTCTCGCCCTGGACCGTGTTGTTGGCGATTGAAGATGCCATCAAGCCACAAAGCGACAACACAGAGGAACTCTCGATGAAAGCACCAATGTCTGTGTCAAAACCGGCGGATCTCGGGTAGGGGGTCCCGATCTGTGCGTCTTAGGCTGATGGTAACAGGAAGCAAGGGACACAATGTTTACCCAGGTTCGGGCCCTCTCGACGGAGGTAAAACCCTACTTCCTGCTTGATTAATATTGAAGATATGAGTAGTACAAGAGTAGATCTACCACGAGATTGTAGAGGCTAAACCCTAGGAGCTAGCCTATGATGGTATGATTCTAAATGTGATCGGCCTTTTAAGGACCATCCTCTCCGGTTTATATAGACACCGGAGAGGGCTAGGGTTTACATGGAGTCGGTTACAAGGAAGGAAATATAATATCCAGATCACCAAGCTTGTCTTCCACGCAAAGGAGAGTCCCATCCGGACACGAGCTGGAGTCTTGAGTCTTGTATCTTCATGCTTCAATAGTCTGGACGATGTATATAGTCCAGCTGTCCGGATACCCCCTAATCCAGGACTCCCTCAATTAGAGTAACTCTTCAACTCATATATTGTTTAAAGTCCCTTCGTTCTTACTGAAGGATGAATGCTATGATAATTGCTATGATCCCGTTGATCCATTTGAAATATCCATTTTTAATGAACTTGATGCTTGTGGCCATGATGCCAATATGAATTATGCTTATGGAGATGAACTTGCTATAGTTCCTTATGTTCATAATGAAATTGTTTCTATTGCACCCACACATGATAGTCTTATTACCTTTTTGAATTCTCCAAACTACACTATATGTAGAAGTTTGCACTCGTTAAGGATTATATTGATGGGTGCCTTTTACCCTTGCACATGATTAGTTTGATGAATATAAACATGTGCTTGCTGCTCCTACTTGCAATTATTATGAGAGAGGGACTACATCTCCACCTCTCTATGTTTCCAACACGATAAAATTGCAAGAACTTCTTATACTATGTATTGGCCATTACTTGATGTGCATGAATTGTTCTTGTATAACATGCCGATGCATAGAAAGAGAGTTAGACTTCGTCATTGCTTGATATGTGTTGCTTTGTGCTCACTACTGAAAGCCAAATCATTGCTAATTCAAATAGGCCTCGATATACCTTGGGATCCGGGTGGATCCATTACTTGAGCACTTTATGCCTAGCTTAATGGCTTTAAAGAAAGCGCTGCCAGGGAAACAACCTGGAGGTTTTAGAGAGTCATTTATTTCTGTTTAGTGCTTTTATATAGTTTAAAAACAAAACAATATAGAGGGGAATTTAAAACTTCACAAAAATAAAAGTGAAAGTGAGATAGACGAGCACCGTGGAAGCGGGAGCATGCCTTGAACTTTGTTCATGCCCATGGAAACTTTGTGAATCTTAAATTATAGAAACTTTTCAACAAAAATAATTATCCCCTAGTACAATTCCATTGTATTGTAAAAAATAATGTGCCAAGACTTGCCTTTAGGATGAGTAGATTGCTTGTTGGTTTGTACGGTGCAAAACAGAAACTTTGGCTGTAGTGCTCGATTTTACCTTTTTTACTGGAACGTCAAATGGTTCCGAAACTTTTTGCACTGTCTCGCTATAAAAATGTTTATTTTTTCCTAAGTTTTTCAGAATTTTAAGAGTTATAGAAGTATTGTGGATGTTCAAATCTTTACAGACTGTCCTGTTTTCACAAATTATTGTTATAGCTTGATTATTTGTGTATGTTTGAATTCTTGTTGAAGCCTCCTTGACTTGGGGCCATAGAATTGTGATAGAATACAGTGGGTAATGTTTGTTTATAATTATACAATAATGTTACAGCAGTACATGATGGGAGTTCATTGCCATTTTCACTAACCCTGCCACTAAAAGTTCATTTAAGTTCTGTGTGGATGAAGTGTTCGAAGATAAAGGAGGTCTAGATATGAGGAGAAGGAGGAGAGGCAAGAGCTCAAGCTTGGGGATGCCCAAGGCAAACCAGGTAAATATTTAAGGAGACTCAAGCATCTAAGCTTGAGGACAAAGGCATCCCATCTTTCTTCAACAAGTATCAGTATGTTTTCGGATGCGTTTCGTTCATGTGATATGTGCAAATCTTGGAGCGTCTTTTGCATTTAGTTTTGACTTTTCTTTTATGCACCATGCTGGTATGAGATAGTCCATGTTTGATTTATAGAATTCTCATTGCACTTCACTTATATCTTTTGAGTATGGCTTTATAGAATGCTTCATGTGCTTCACTATCATTTGAAGTTTGGATTGCCTGTTTCTCTACACATAGAAAACCGATGTTTGTAGAATGCTCTTTTGCTTCACTTATATTTGTTAGAGCATGATCTTTTATATAAAGAATTAAACTCTCATGCTTCACTTATATCTATTTAGAGAGACAAATGGAATTGGTCATTTGCATGGTTAGTCACAAAATCCTACATAAAACTTATGGATCACTGAATATGATATGTTTGATTCCTTGCAATAGTTTTGCGATATAGAGATGATAATATGTGTGAGGTACTAGTAAATGGTTGTTGTTAGTAAGAATATTAGTTTTAAGGTTTGTGATTCCTGAAGCATGCATGTATAGTCTCTCGTAATGCTATGAAAGTTGGAGTGCAATTTATCCTTGATTGTCTTCCTTATGAGTGGTGGTCAGGGACGAGCGATGGTCTTTTCCTACCAATCTATCCCCCTAGGGGCATGCATAGTAGTACTTTGCTTCTATGGCTAATACACTTGCCCAATAAGTATATGAGTTCTTTATGACTAATGTGAGTCCGTGGATTATACACACTCTTACCTTTCCACAATTTGCTAGCCTCTACGGTACCGTACATTGCCCTTTCTCACCTCGAGAGTCGGTGCAAACTTCACAGGTGCATCCAAACCCAGTGATATGATACACTCTATCACACATAAGCCTTATTATATCTTCCTCAAGATAGACACCATACCTACCTATTATGGCTTTTCCATGGCCATTCCGAGATATATTGCCATGCAACTTCCACCGTTTCCGTTTTGATGACTTGAGCATTCATTGTCATATTGCTTTGCATGATCAAATAGCTAGCATAGTTGTTGTGGCTCAACCATCGTGCATCATTTTTCATACAAGTTATGCTAGATCATCTATTAGAAGCATTCATATAGAGTCATATTTTGTTATAGGTATCGAGTTGTATTTTTTATTCCTTTTGAGATATAAGTAAATAGAAGTGTGATGATCATCATTTTTAGAACAGTGCCCCAGTGAGGAAAGGATGATGGAGACTATGATTCCCTCACAAGTCGGGATGAGACTCCGGACAATGAGAGAAGAAAAAGAAGGAAAAGAAAAAAAGGGAAAAGAAAAAAAAAGAAAAAAAAACAAAGAGAGAAGGGGCATTGTTAGTATCCTTTACCACACTTGTGCTTCAAAGTAGCACGAAGTTTTTCATAAGGAGAGTCTCCTATGTTGTCACTTTGGTATACTAGTGGGAATTTTTCATTATAGGATTAGATGCACACCAACTTAGTTTTCATATGGAGCTTTCATACAATTATAGCTCTTAGTGCATTCATTGCATGGCAATCCTTACTCCTCTCATTGATATCAACTGATGGGCATCTCCATAGCCCGCTAGTTAGTCGCGTCGATGTGAGACTTTCTTACCTTTTTGTATTCTCTATATTTACCCCTATCATCCTACTCTATTCCACCCATGGTGCCATATCCATGGCTTGCGCTCATGTATTGCGTGAGGTTGAAAAAGCTGAAGCGCGTTAAAAAGTATGAACCAATTGCTCGGCTTGTCACCGGGGTTGTGCATGATTTATAATTTGTGTTAGGAAGACAGAGCATGACAAGACTATATGCTTTTGTAGGTATAACGTACTTTAGCATTGATATTTTGAAAGACATGATTGTTTATTGGGATGCATGAGTATTGATCTCTTTATGTCAAATTATAGACTATTGCTTTGAATCACTTATGTCTTAATATTCATGCCATGATTAGATATATGATCAAGTTTTTGCTAGGTAGCATTCCACATCAAAAATTATCTTTTTATCATTTACCTACTCGATGACGAGTAGGAATTAAGCTTGGGGATGCTGATACGTCTCCGTCATATCTATAATTTTTTATTGTTTCATGCCAATATTATACAACTTTCACATTTTTTGGCAACTTTTTATATGATTTATTTGGACTAACATACTTATCCAGTGCCCAGTGCCAGTTCCTCTTTGTTGCATGTTTTTGTATCGCAGAAAATCCATATCAAACAAAGTCCAAATGTGATGACACTCCACAGAGAATTATTTTGGAATATTTGTGAATTTTAGGAGCCGGAATCACCACAAACGAAGGCCCACACAGTCCACCATACACCAGGGCGCGCCCCAGGCCCCTGGTGTGTGGTGGTGGGTTGTGCTCACCTCGTACGTCGATTGGAGATTTACTTCAAGCGCAAGGAAGCGTATATCAGGAAAAAATCGTGTAAAAAGATCAGCACAATCGGAGTTACGGATCTCCGGGAATATAAGAAACGGTTTTCGAAGAGATCTGGAGAGCGCAAAGCTGAAGAGAACAGAGAGGGAGATCCAATCTCGGAGGGGCTCCTGCCCCTTCGCTGAAGGAAATATGCCCTAGAGGCAATAATAAAGTTATTATTTATTTCCTTATTTCATGATAAATGTTTATTATTCATGCTAGAATTGAATTACCCGGAAACATAATACATGTGTGAATACATAGACAAACATAGTGTCACTAGTATGCCTCTATTTGACTAGCTCGTTAATCAAAGATGGTTAAGTTTCCTAACCATAGACATGAGTTGTCATTTGATTAACGGAATCACATCATTAGGAGAATGATGTGATTGACTTGACCCATTCCGTTAGCTTAGCACTAGATCATTTAGTATGTTGCTATTGCTCTCTTCATGACATATACACGTTCCTACAACTATGAGATTATGCAACTCCCGTTTATCGGAGGAACACTTTGTGTGCTACCAAACGTCACAATGTAACTGGGTGATTATAAAGGAGCTCTACTGGTGTCTCCAAAGGTACATGCTGAGTTGGCGTATTTTGAGATTAGGTTTTGTCACTCTGATTGTAGGAGAGGTATCTCTGGGCCCTCTCGATAATGCACATCACTATAAGCCTTGCAAGCAAAGTAACTAATGAGTTAGTTACGGAATGATGCATTACATAACGAGTAAAGAGACTTGCCGGTAACGAGATTGAACTAGGTATTGAGATACCGACGATCGAATCTCGGGCAAGTAACATACTGATGACAAAGGGAACAACGTATGTTGTTACGCGATTTGACCGATAAGGATCTTCGTAGAATATGTAGGAGCCAATATGAGCATCCAGGTTCCGCTATTGGTTGTTGACCGGAAACATGTCTCGGTCATGTCTACATAGTTCTCGAACCCGTAGGGTCCGCACGCTTAAGGTCTCGATGACAGTTATATTATGAATTTATGAGTTTTGATGTACAGAAGGTTATTCAGAGTCCTGGATGTGATTACAGATAAGACGAGGAGTCTCGAAATGGTTGAGACATGAAGATTGATATATTGGAAGCCTATATTTGGATGTCGGAAGTGTTTCAGGTGAAATCGGGATTTTACCGGAGTACCGGGGGGTTACCGGAACCCCCCGGGGGCTTAATGGGCCTACATGGGCCTTAGTGGAAATAGAGGGCAGCAAGGGGAGTGTGGGGCGCGCCCCCCAAGGCCCAAACTGAATTGGTTTAGGGCAAGGGGGCCGACACCCCTCTTTCCTTCTCCTCCTCTCCCTTTCCTTCCCCCTTCTCCTAGTCCAATAAGGAAGGAGGGAGTAGGACTCCCGGCGGGAGTAGGACTTCCCATGGAGCGCCCCCTCCTAGGCCGGCCGCCCCCTCCCCCTTGCTCCTTTATATACGGGGGCAGGAGGGCACCTCTAGACACAACAATTGATCTCTTGATCTCTTAGCCGTGTGTGGTGCCCCCCTCCACCATAGTCGTCCTCGATAATATTGTAGCGGTGCTTAAGCGAAGCCCTACGATGGTAGAACATCAAGATCGTCACCACGCCGTCATGTTGACGGAACTCTCCCTTGACACTCGGCTGGATCGGAGTTCAAGGGACGTCATCGAGCTGAACGTGTGCTAGAACTCAGAGGTGCCGTAGTTTCGATGCTTGATCGATCAGGCCGTGAATACGTATGACTACATCAACCACGTTTTTCTAACGCTTCCACTTTCGGTCTACGAGGGTACGTGGACGACACTCTCCCTCTCGTTGCTATGCATCACCATGATCTTGCTTGTGCGTAGGAATTTTTTTGAAATTACTACGTTCCCCAACAGTGGCATCCGAGCCTTTTTTTATGCGTAGATGTTATATGCACGAGTACAACACAAGTGAGTTGTGGGCGATACAAGTCTTATTTCTTACCAGCATGTCATACTTTGGTTCGGCGGTATTGTTGGATGAAGCGGCCTGGACCGACATTACGCGTAAGCTTACATGAGACTGGTATGCTTTGCACACAGGTGGCTGGCGGGTGTCAGTTTCTCCAACTTTAGTTGAACCGAGTGTGGCTACGCCCGGTCCTTGCGAAGGTTAAAACAGCACTAACTTGACGAACTATCCTTGTGGTTTTGATGCGTAGGTAAGAACGGTTCTTGCTCAGCCCGTAGCAGCCACGTAAAATTTGCAACAACAAAGTAGAGGACGTCTAACTTCTTTTTGCAGGGCATGTTGTGATGTGATATGGTCAAGACGTGATGTTATATTTTATTGTATAAGATGATCATGTTTTGTAACCTAGTTATCGGCAACTGGGAGGAGCCATATGGTTGTCGCTTTATTGTATGAAATGCAAGCGCCTGTAATTGCATTACTTTATCACTAAGAGATAGCGATAGTCGTAGAAGCAATAGATGGCGAAACGACAATGATGCTACGATGGAGATCAAGGTGTCGCGCCAGTGACGATGGTGATCATGACGGTGCTTCGGAGATGGAGATCACAAGCACAAGATGATGATGTCCATATCATATCACTTATATTGATTACATGTGATGTTTATCCTTTATGCATCTTATTTTGCTTTGATTGACGGTAGCATTATAAGATGATCTCTCACTAATTATCAAGAAGTGTTCTCCCTGAGTATGCACCGTTGCGAAAGTTCTTCGTGCTGAGACACCACGTGATGATCGGGTGTGATAGGCTCTACGTTCAAATACAACGGGTGCAAAACAGTTGCACACGCGGAATACTCAGGTTAAACTTGACGAGCCTAGCATATACAGAGATGGCCTCAGAACACTGAGACCGAAAGGTCGAGCGTGAACCATATAGTAGATATGATCAACATAGTGATGTTCACCATTGAAAACTACTCCATCTCACGTGATGATCGGACATGGTTTAGTTGATTTGGATCAAGTGATCGCTTAGATGATAAGAGGGATGTCTATCTAACTGGGAGTTCTTAAGTAATATGATTAATTAAACTTTAATTTATCATGAACTTAGTCCTAATAGTATTTTGCAAATAATGTTGTCGATCAATAGCTCGCGTTATTGCTTCCCTATGTTTATTTTGATATGTTCCTAGAGAATAATATGTTGAAAGATGCTAGTAGCAATGATGCGGATTGTATCCGTGATCTGAGGTTTATCCTCATTGCTACAGACAAGAATTATGTCCTTGATGCACCACTAGGTGAAAAACCTATTGCAAGAGCAGATGCAGATGTTATGAACGTTTGGCTAGCTCAATATGATGACTACTTGATAGTTTAGTGCACCATGATTAACGGCTTAGAATTGGGACTTCAAAGACGTTTTGAACGTCATGGACCATATGAGATGTTCCAGCAGTTGAAGTGAAAATACCCGAGTTGAGAGATATGAAGTCTCCAACAGGTTCTATAGCTAAAAGATGGAGGAGAATCGCTCAACTAGTGAGCATGTGCTCAGATTGTCTGGGTACTACAATCGCTTGAATCAAGTGGGAGTTAATCTTCCAGATAAGATAGTGATTGACAGAGTTCTCTAGTCACCATCACCAAGTTAGCAGAACTTCATGATGAACTATAGTATGCAAGGGATGACGAAAATGATTCCCGAGCTTTTGATGGTGATGAAATCGATGAAGGTAGAAATCAAGAAAGAACATCAAGTGTTGATGATTAACAAGACCACTAGTTTCAAGAAAAAGGGCAAAGGGAAAGAAAGGGAACTTCAAGTAGAATGGAAAGCAAGTTGTCACTCCCACGAAGAAGCCCAAAGCTGGACCAAAGCCTGAAACTGAGTGCTTCTATTGCAAAGGAAATGGTCACTGGAAGTGGAAATGCCCTGAATATTTGGAAGATAAGAAGGATGGCAAAGTGAACAAGGGTATATTTGATATACAGGTTATTGATGTGTACCTTATTAGTGTTTATAGTATCCCCTGAGTATTTGATACTTGTTCGGTTGCTAAAAATTAGTAACTCGAAACAGGAGTTACAGAATAAACAGAGACTAATTAAGGGTGAATTGACGATGTGTGTTGGAAGTGGTTCCAAGATTGATATGATCATCATCGCACATTCCCTATACTTTCGGGATTAGTGTTAAACCTAAATAAATGTTATTTGGCATTTGCGTTGAGCATGAATATGATTTGATCATGTTTATTGCAATACGGTTATTCATTTAAAGTCAGAGAATAATTGTTGTTCTGTTTACATGAATAAAACCTTCGATGGTCATACACCCAATGAAAATAGTTTGTTGGATCCCGATCATAGTGATACACATATTCATAATATTGATGCCAAAAGATGCAAAGTTAATAATGATAGTGCAACTTATTTGTGGCACTGCCGTTTGGGTCATATCAATGTAAAGCGCATGAACAAACTCCATAAAGATGGATTTTCTGAATCACTTGATTATGAATCATTTGATGCTTGCGAACCGTGCCTTACGGGAAAGATGACTAAAACTCCGTCCTCCAGAACAATTGAACGAGCTACTGACTTGTTGGAAATAATACATACTGATGTATGCAATGATGATGATCATGAAACTTCAGATTAAATTACTACAGAACATCATAGGTCTTCCAAAGTACAGTCCGCACCAGAGTGGTATGGTAATCCTATTCTGGAAGTCATGTTGCTAGACCATGATGTACCTATGAACTATGAGGAAGCGATGATGAGCCCAGATTCCGCGAAGTGGCTGGAGGCCATGAAATCTGAGATAGGATCCATTTATGAGAACAAAGTGTGGACTTTGGTGGACTTGCCCGATGATCGGCAAGCCATATAAAATAAATGGATCTTCAAGAGGAAGACGGACGTTGATAGTAGTGTTACTATCTACAAAGCTCGACTTGTCGCAAAAAGGTTTTCGACAAGTTTAAGGTATTGACTGCAATGAGATTTTATCAGCTCTAGCAATGCTTAAGTCTATCCGAATCATGTTAGTAAGTGCCACATTTTATGAAATCTGGCAAAAGGATGTCAAACCTGCATTCCTTAATGGATTTATTAAAGAGTTGTATATGATGCAACCAGAAGGTTTTGTCAATCCTAAAATTGCTAACAAAATGTACAAGCTCCAACGATCCATCTATGGACTGGTGTAAGCATCTCGGAGTTGGAATATATGTTTCAATAAGTTGATCAAAGCATATAGTTTTATACGGACTTGCAGAGAAGCCTATATTTACAATAAAGTGAGTGGGAGCACTACATCCTTTCTGATAAGTATATGTGAGTGACATATTGTTGATCAAAAATGATGTAGAATTTTTCTGGAAAGCATACAGAAGTGTTTGGAAGGAGTTCTTTAAAAGAAAGACCTCAATAAAGCTACTTACATATTGGGCATCAAGATCTATAAGATAGATCGAGATTCTTGATAAGATTTTTCAATGAGTATATACCTTGGCAAGTTTTGAAATAGTTCAAAATGGATCAGTCAAAGAAGGAATTCTTGTCTGTATTACAAGGTGTAAAGTTGAGTAAGACTCAAAACCCGACCATGACAGAAAATAGAAACAGAATGAAAAGTCATTCCCTATGCCTCAGTCATAGGTTCTATAAAGTATGCTATGCTGTGTACCAGACCTATTGTATACCTTGCTCTGAGTTTGGAAAGGGAGTACAATTTTGATCTAAGATTAGATCACTGGACAGCGGTCAAGAATATCCTTAGTGAGGACTAAGGAAATATTTCTCGATTATGGAGGTGATAAAAGAGCCCGTCATAAAGAGTTACATCGGTGCAAGCTTTTATACTGATCCAGATGACTCTAAGTCTCAATCTAGATACATATTGAAAGTGGGAGCAATTAGCTAGAGTAGCTTCGTGCAGAGCATTGTAGACATAGAATATTTGCAAAATACATACTGCTCTAAATGTGACAGACCCATTGACTAAACTTCTCTCACGAGAAAAACATGATCATATCTTAGTACTCTTTGGGTGTTAATCACATATCAATGTGAACTAGATTATTGACTCTAGTAAACCCTTTGGGTGTTGGTCACATGACGATGTGAACTATGGGTCTTAATCACATACAGATGTGAATATTGGTGTTAAATCACATGGTGATGTGAACTAGATTATTGACTCTTATGCAAGTGGGAGACTGAAGGAAATATGCCCTAGAGGCAATAATAAAGTTATTATTTATTTCCTTATTTCATAATAAATGTTTATTATTCATGCTAGAATTGTATTAATCGGAAACATAATACATGTGTGAATACATAGACAAACATAGTGTAACTAGTATGCCTCTACTTGACTAGCTCGTTAATCAAAGATGGTTAAGTTTCCTAACCATAGACATGAGTTGTCATTTGATTAACGGGATCACATCATTAGGATAATGATGTGATTGACTTGACCCACTCCGTTAGCTTGGCACTTGATCGTTTAGTATGTTGCTATTGCTCTCTTCATGACTTATACATGTTCCTACAACTATGAGATTATGAACCTCCCGTTTACCGGAGGAACACTTTGTGTGCTACCAAACGTCACAACGTAACTGGGTGATTATAAAGGAGCTCTACAGGTGTCTCCAAAGGTACATGTTGAGTTGGCGTATTTCGAGATTAGGTTTTGTCACTTCGATTGTCGGAGAGGTTTCTCTGGGCCCTCTCGGTAATGCACATCACTATAGCCTTGCAAGCAATGTAACTAATGAGTTAGTTACAGAATGATGCATTACATAACGAGTAAAGAGACTTGTCGGTAACGATATTGAACTAGGTATTGAGATACCGACGACCGAATCTCGGGCAATTAACATACCGATGACAAAGGGAACAAAGTATGTTGTTATGAGGTTTGACCGATAAAGATCTTCGTAGAATATGTAGGAGCCAATATGAGCATCCAGGTTCCGCTATTGGTTATTGACCGGAAATGTGTCTCGGTCATGTCTACATAGTTCTCGAACCCGTAGGGTCCGCACACTTAAGGTTTCGATGACAGTTATATTATGAGTTTATGAGCTTTGATGTACCGAAGGTTGTTCGGAGTCCCGGATGTGATTATGGATATGACGAGGAGTCTCGAAATAGTCGAGACATGAAGATTGATATATTGGAAGCCTATATTTGGATGTCGGAAGTGTTCCGGGTGAAATCGGGATTTTGCCGGAGTACCGGGGGGTTACCGGAACCCCCCGGGGGCATAATGGGCCTACATGGGCCTTAGTGGAAATAGAGGGCAGCAAGGAGAGTGTGGGGCGCCCCCCCAAGGCCCAAACCGAATTGGTTTAGGGCAAGGGGGGTCGGCCCCCCTCTTTCCTTCTCCTCCTCTCCCTTTCCTTCCCCCTTCTCCTGGTCCAACAAGGAAGGAGGGAGTCCTACTCCCGGTGGGAGTAGGAATCCCCATGGCGCACCCCCTCCTAGGTCGGCCGCCTCCTCCCCCCTTGCTCCTTTATATACGGGGGCAGGAGGGCACCTCTAGACACAATAATTGATCTCTTGATCTCTTAGCCGTGTGCGGTGCCCCCCTCCACCATAGTCCTCCTCGATAATATTGTAGCGGTGCTTAGGCGAAGCCCTGCGATGGTAGAACATCAAGATCGTCACCACGCCGTCGTGCTGACGGAACTCTCCCTCGACACTCGGCTGGATCGGAGTTCAAGGGACGTCATCGAGTTGAACGTGTGCTAGAACTCGGGGGTGCCGTAGTTTCGGTGCTTGATCGGTCGGGCCATGAAGACGTACGACTACATCAAGAGCGTTGTTCTAACGCTTCCGCTTTCGGTCTACGAGGGTACGTGGATGACACTCTCCCCTCTCGTTGCTATGCATCACCATGATCTTGCGTGTGCGTAGGAAATTTTTTGAAATTACTATGTTCTCCAACATTTGCCACCATGGAGGCCATGGACCAGGGGGGAACTCCCCTCCCATCTAGGGGGGAGGCCAAGGAAGAAGAAGAAGAAGGAGGAGGAGGGGGCTCTCTCCCCCTCTCTCCCGGTGGCGCCGGAACGCCGTCGGGCTAGGATCGTGATGGTGATCTTCATCAACAATCTTGCTACCATCATCACCAACTCTCTCCCCCTCTATGCAGCGGTGTAACACCTCTTCTCCCCACCGTAATCTCTACTTAAACATGGTGCTGAACTCCATATATTATTTCCCAATGATCTATGGTTATCCTATGATGTTTGAGTAGATCTGTTTTGTCCTATGGGTTAATCGTGATCTTGGTTGGTATGATTGTATATCTTATTAATGGTGTTGTCCTACGATGCCCTCCATCTCGCGCAAGCGTGAGGGCCCCCCATTGTAGGTTGTTGCAATATGTTCGTGGTTTGCTTATGGTGATTTGCGAGAGTGACAGAAGCTTAAACCTGAGTAAGAAGGGTATGACGTATGGGAGTAAAGAGGACTTGATACTTAATGCTATGGTTAGGTTTCGCAACCTTAATGATCTTTAGTAGTTGCGGATGCTTGCTAGAGTTCCAATCATAAGTGCATATGATCCAAGTAGAGAAAGTATGTTAGCTCATGGCTCTCCCTCATATAAAATTGCAAGAATGATTGCCAGTACTTATTATCGATTGCCTAGGGACAAATGACTTTCTTGTTGACAAAAGATGTCTACTTTTACTAACTTGCAATTTATTCATAGTTTTATTCTCGAAAAGTACTCGTAGTTTTATTCTTGCAAAGTAGTTTCATACTTGTTTTTAGTAAAGTAAACGTCAATTGTGTGTAGAGTTGAATCGATGGTCGATAGAACTTGAGGGAATATTTGTTCTGCCTTTAGCTCCTCGTTGGTTTCGACACTTATTTATCAAAGAAGGCTACAAACGATCCCCTATACTTGTGGCTTATCAGATCTCTTGGTACAATCCGACTTCATTCATGAAGGCATTGTGTGGCCATTCGCACGGCCAGACCTCCGTCCTACGCGAAATGTTGAGGTCACTGTCCAAGGAGTCCCTAGTGATTCCCTTGGCGTTCTATTTCGGGGAAATCCTCCTGAAGAAATTCATTTTATCTATGAACAAATTTCTGAAATTTTTGGGCCACAAAATGATGTCAATAAAACTTCACAATATTGATAGCAACTATTCGTATCGATGTCTTAAGGTCACATCAAGCATTCAAACTACTTGAAACTCAAAGACTTCAACTGCAAGCTCGTTTTCAGTAGCACCAAGAGCAACCAATTATGCAAAATATAATCCACTAGAGCAAAAAATAATTGGAGCAATGGAGGAGTCACATACCAAGTAGCAATCCCCCCCCCCCAAAGTTTCGGAATGAAGCTCCGAGCAAAGAGATCAAAATTCTCAGGTTTGGGAGCAAGAACACAAGAGAGAGAGAGAGAGAGAGAGAGGGAGGGAGGGAGAGAGAGAGAGAGAGACCAGGAGACTTTTCTAGAGGTAAGAGACGAAGTGGGATAAAGGAATAAGTTAGGGGGTCCCCGTGGGGATCACGAGCCACCAGGGCGCCTAGGGGCTGGGTGGACCCTAGTGCCTTGTGGGCACCAGGAGCACCCCCGGTGCTAAGATCAGTGCCAGAACTTCTTAAAGATTCCAGAAAAATTCATTTTAAAATTTCACACCATTCTGAGCACTTTTATTTTGGGGCTATTTTTTATTGCACGGGTAATTCAGAAAACAAAATAATCATGGCAATTTAATGTATTTAACTAAAAATAACACAAAGCAAAAAGTGAGTGTAGAAGGTTGTGCTTACTAAATTCATCGACCACAAGCCCCTAAAAAGTAATCCATTAATAAGGTTGATCAAGTCTTATTAACAAACTATTATCGAGTAACATGAAACCGAAGAATCTTCGTATGATAGTAAGTTACCTCAACAGGGATAAGCATCTCCCAGTAATAAGTGTTTCTAATTTCTTTTTGATAGTAGGTAGAGGGAGTTGAAAGATTCCAACAATAATTGTTGAAGTATTTTCAATGACATTAATAACATTCAGCAGAAATCGTTTCTTTAGAAAGTGCATCATATGCTCATTACCATTGATATGAAAAGTGACCTTGCTATTGTTGTAGTCAATAACAGCCCTTGCAGTATTCAAAAAGGGCCTACCAAGGATAATCGACATATTGTCGTCCTCGGGCATATCAAGTATAACAAAGTTTGTTAAGATAGTAACATTTTGCAACTACAACATGCACATCCTCACAAATACCGATAGGTATGGTAGTTGATTTGTCAGCCATTTCCACTGATATTTCAATAGGTGTGAGTTAATTCAAATCAAGTCTTCTATATAAAGAGAAAATCATAACAATAACACAGGCCCCCAAATCACAGAAACCGGTTTTGACATAATTTCTTTAAATGGATCATGGTATAGTAGGTATTCCTGGATCTCTTAGTTTCTTAGGTACTCCATCCTCAAAAGAATAATTTGCAAGCATGATGGAGATTTTAGCTTCACGTATCTTTCTTTTACTAGTGACAATATCTTTCATATATTTAGCATATGGGGCCATCCTCAAAATATCAGTCAGACCAATATGCAAAAAGACTGGCCTAAGCATTTCAGCAAAGTGTTAAAATTATTCTTCATCCTTATTCTTATGTGGCTAAGGAGGAAATGGCATGTGTTTCTTAACCCATGGTTCTCTCTCTTTATCATGTTTTCTAGCAACGAAATCTCTTTTATCATAAAGTTTAGTTTTGCGAGGTGGGTTATCAAGATCAACAGCAGGTTCTATTTCAACATCATTATCAGGTTCTTTATCATTGTCTGGTTGGGCATCTACATAAACATCATAATCATTATTGTTATCACTAGATGAATGTTCATTACCAGATTGTGTCTCAGCAACAGAAATAGAGACATCATTACTATCCTCAGAAGGTTTTTATACCTCGGGTTCACTAGAAGCATGTAAAGTCCTATCATTTTTAGTTTTCGTTTTATATGGACTAGGTGCATCCACATTAATTCTCTGGGAATCTTGTTCAATTATTTTAGGGTGACCTTCAGGATAAAGTGTCTCCTGAGTCATTGTACCCCCTCTAGTCATTACTCTAACTACATGATCATTCATATTATTATTCATTTCATTGAGCAAATCATTTTGAGATTTAGCAACTTGTTTTAACTAAGTTTGGACCATAGCCAAGCAATTGGTTCTATTCACTACCGCTTCACAAAAAAATGGCTCTCCCACCTCCCTCTTCCTCCCTGGCGACTCCACGGGCGACTCCACCGTCTAACCATGGCACCCCCTCCTTGTGATCCACTCCAGCCAAGATGGTACGGCCCCTCCTGGATCTCTCTCCGGGTGTGGGTTTTGCAAATAAGGTCAGAGCTAGATTCTCCACTCCTGTTCATTGCCAAGATCCTAGAGATGCTTTCCATCTTGTTGTCTCCTTTATCCACTCCTACTTTCCTCTCAAGGTTGATCATGTTATCCATGCACTTGAGGCATGTGTGGGTGGATCTCCATCTGCTCTTCATGTCTATCATCTTCGTGGGCAAGTTTATAAATTTTATGTGATTTCTAAGGCGGTTGGCTTTATGATCTACCATCTTAGATCTTATAGATGCCCTAGTTTCTCATGTTTCTTCCATTTATGGGGTTTTTGTGGTCCTGCTTGGATTAGAGAATATAGTTCATGGCACTATGAGCTAGACCACGAATGGACCACGATTGGCAGATCCCCTCGCCGAATGCTCACCGGAGCTAACTCGGTTCCTATTGGCCGCCATCCACCCATTCCACCGCCGACGTGCAACTCCTCAGCCACCACCAACGATCCCGCACCCATCTCGGATCACGAGCCAAATTCGGGCGCGATTGTTATTTTTCAAAATTATAGCCGTTCTTCTTCCAACCTTCCCCAACCACCCCCAACCATACCCACAACAACGACTCACCACTGCAGATCACAGCCCAACATCCCCTTTCTAACCCTAGCCATCCCAACGACACAGCCCAAGCCTCCCACGTCACCACATCTTTTCATAATAATATCTTTTCTAAACATTTTCCATTATGTGGGAAATGTTTATCTTTTGATCATCTCCATACATATTGCAAAAATCAATATAGATGCAGAAGCTGTTATTGATATGGTCATATATCTCGGTTCTGTTATCACTCCAAATGCAATACTCCCGTATATCGGGTCAAATCCCACCTACCTACCAACCCTTTACCCGTATCCAATAACCTGTGTGACGACTTGTCTCCCCAAAACCCCACACCCCCTCCTCTATTTGACCACCCAACCAGCCAAACCCCCTGTTCGTCAGCTCATCCGTGCTCTGCTCTACCATTGTTCTCCGTCGCCGCATCAACTTCCTCCAGCTCCATGGCCACCTACCCATGCGACCCACTCCCGCTCCTCCCTCCTGGCACTGCCATCATGGAAGCTGACGGCAATCGGAGGCACCGTACCTACCACTTCCTTGGCGGTGAACCGTTGGTTCAGTCCGGGGACTGGGCCATCATCTCCCTGGTTCTACCACCAGATCCTAAACAGTTCATTACAGATGCCATGCTCATTCGTCACTTCCTCGACCACAAGCGTGGCTTTCGCATTGCGGAGATTTCCATGTGCGGTATGGGTGCTGCTTTCATCAAGTTTCAGCACGCCTGCGACATCGACACCGCCATCACCGACAGCCCATACTTCATTGGTGACTCCATTCTCAGAGTGATTCGTCATGACAGAGGTATTAACCACAGAGACTGCACTTTCTCCCATGATGCTTGGATTATGATGGTGAACTATCCACTTGAGGCCTGGAGGCCTGATAAAGTTAGGGAGTTTGTTATTGGTTTTGCAAAGTTTTTAGTTTGGAACAGAGATATGTCAAATAGAGCTCGTACACTACTAGGGAAAACCTTATACACAGAAATTTAGCAACAGTGCGGGTCAAAAAAGAGCGCTGGTGCTAAATAGCAGTAGCGATCGGCGGAAAACCGCGCTACAGATACAACTTTAGCAGTAGCGCGTGTAGTGACAAAAGCGCTACTACTAATATTCCCGTTGCTAGAATGACAGGGTATGCATAGCAGTAGCGGGCTTGGAGGAAACGCGCTGCCGCTACATCATAAGTAGCAGTGCGTTTCCTTAGAAGAGCGCTACTACTAACGGAAATAAAATAAGATGAAAAACAAATAGAAAAGTAAATGAAAATGAAAGAAATAGAAAAAGGAGAAAGGAAAAAATTAAATGTAAAGAGAAGTAAATGAAAAAGCGAAAAAATGGAGGAAGGCATAGTAGCAGCGTGTGTTTGTAAGAGGCGCTATAGCTAACGTAGCTGCAGCGCGTGTCCTAGACCCCCGCTATAGAAACAGAAAAGGAAATTAAAAAATGGAAGAAAATTACATAGCTATAGCAGCAGCGCGTTTTTCTAAAACCGCTATAGCTATCTTAGCTATAGCGCGTTTTGTCAAACACGCTACCGCTAAGTTTGACTTAACCAAAAAACCGTTTCCCCCCGGCCACCACTTCTCCCCCAAATCCCTCAACCCACCCCGCGCACCGCCGTCTTCCTGATTCGCCGTCGCCCCACTTCGCCGCCGTCTCCTCCCGACGTTGACGCCACCAGAGTCGTGCGCCGTCGACGCCACCGGAGCTGCCCCCAACGCCACGTAGCCGCACGGCCTCGTCAATGCCACCGGAGCTGCCGTCGACGCCACCGGATCCTTCGTCGCCACAACTGCCTCGCCACAACTGCCTCTGTCGCCACCACCGGAGCCATCCTCTGTAAGCCCCCACCCCTCCTCTCTCTCTCTAATGCATAGGTTAGCTAGTTTAATTAGGTTAATTATCTAGGTTAGGGCAAAATTTTAGTTAGGGCTTTCACAGAGAAGTAGTTAGGTTAACTAGTTTAATTAGGTTAATTATCTAGGTTAGTGCAAAAATTTAGTTAGGGCTTTGACAGAGAACTAGTCAGGTGAACTAGTTTAATTAGGTTAATTATCTAGGTTAATTAGTGCAAAAATTTATTTTGGGCTTTGACAGAGAACTAGCTGCGTTAACTAGGTTAATTAGTGCAAAAATTTAAGTGGCCATGTTATATCTTTTCATTGAAGTTGTTCGATTGTGCCCAAGTGGCTTTGTTGTTTCCAGGGAATGATGCTGAGTGACGTATGTTTTGCTGGAATGTTGATTCATTTCTGTTCCGGCAAATTTCTGGTTCTCGATTTGTCCACTTTTTAGCAAAGGTCATGCCGAAATTTTCCGTGAATTTCGGCATGACTTGTGCTACAAACTAGGACATATCGAGTGCCCGGGATTTACCGCACCAGGGAGGAGTCAACATTCCTGCAAAACAATAGTCCTTTTTTATGTCATTATTCATTTTCTTAGGTCTAGAATTAATTGACTAGATTTAATCATAGGAAACATGGCTAGCAACGATGAAGGACAGGGTTCTGGTGATTGCGACGACGTCTACCGGGCGGCAGACGAATTTTTTAGCCTTACCAACGATCAACCGATGTTGTTGCTTGGCCCACTGGTGGCATTGGGGACTGAGACCGACACGTAGACCGGTGCTGAGACTGAGACCGGCACTGAGATTCAGACCGGCACTGAGACTGGCGCTGAGACTGGTGCTGCCTCGGGGAGCGGAGCCGGTGTAGAACCGCAAGCAAAGAGGCAACGGATTCCTAACAAACTCAGGACTACTAGACTGGTGGTCACGGAGGTGGACGACGGCAATTTTGAGCCAAAGGCGCCCGAGGAAGCGCGCGCGTGCTACGACAATCAAATAGGTTGCATCGTACGGACAACCGCCACCATCAACGATGAGAAACTAAAGAAGATAGAAAATATGAGGAGCTCCCTCCTAAAGAAGTTTCACCAGATATTCTTGTTCCCAGGCCGGAATGAGAAGGATTACGAAGATCCAGACGAGGACCAGGCAATGAAGAAGATAAACAAACACGCCATGACCATGTTTAGCGACGCATTGGCCGCCTGGAAAAATCGAGTGAAAGCAAAGATCAACGACGGGGAACCCTACTCCGAGATTGTAAAGGATAATCCAACAATCACGGAAGAGCAGTTTCAAATATTCAAGGAGGCTTGCGAGGTCGAAGCTGCCAAAAAAAGTCTAAGTACATGAAGGGGCTTCAAAAGAGGAACATTGGGAGCCACCACCTCGGTAGCCGTGGTTACGGCGGAAAGAGGTCCAAATGGGCTAAGGAGGACGTGGAAGCCGTGAGTCTGGGCATCCCAGACCCCTTGGTGGATTTCACCGTCCCGCAGGAGTGTGACGTCCTGAGGGCCCGGCACCATTGGGACCCAGTGAAGAAGGTTTACAAGACAACACCGGTCATTATGGAGTTCATGAGACTGCTGGTAATTTTAGCTTCTGGTCAATTCGACTGCACACGTTAGTCATATTTGTAAATGATCCTTGTGCCTTTTGCAGAGAGAGCAGCACCGGATTGCGGCCGAAAGTGACTCGCCGTCTGAGGCATTGGCGAGGCCCAAGTGGGACACTCCATTCAACCGGGCTTTGAACATATTGAAACAACAACCGGTGGATACTCGACCGTCGTATGGACGCGTGCACGGTGTCGGAGACGGCGCCACGTGGAAGAAGTACTACCGTGAGACCACGGAGGAGAGAAAGGAAAGACGGAGGTTAACTGAAGAAAACATCGACAAGAAGGTTGAGATTGCAGTTGACAAGAAATCATCTCAGACAGTCGAAGAGCGGTAGCTACCGCAAGACAGGCGATTGCAGATATATCTACTTCCTTGGTGACGGGCGTTTTCACTTGGACAAGGCAAAATCCAGAAAAAAATGCAGAGGACTTTCCCCTTGCTGACTTCTTGGAAGCACCTGCTCCCGCACCGGCTCTCGTACCTGCTCCCGCACCGGCTCCCGCACCTGCTCCCGCACCGCCTCCCGCACCGGACGTGCTCGGTGGTGCCTCCTCTTTGTCTGAGCTCGACTCCCTCACGGTATCTGTCACACTGGCCCCCTTCAATATAAATGTATAATCTCCCATTTTCGTTGCCTTTCGGATGTCTCACGTTGCAGACTTTTCTTTGCAGGCCGGCGAAACCCCGTGCACCATATTGTACACCATCGGCGAACAGAAGGTGGACGTGGGGAAGGCGATGATAATGGAGCCAAAGGAACCATTGTTCCACAGCCGGCCGATCCCCCCGAACGTCTTCAAGGTTTCCGTGGCCAGTGTCAAACCGGGCCACGAGAATTTGCCTCCTCTAGTACTAGTGGGGGATGACGACGAGACCCCGCAGCAGCTTGGTGATTGTTGCAATGGGTGGGTCCTCTTGTGGCCAAAGAGTCTGCTTCGTCTGGAGGCGGCCGGGAGCACACCCACCACGAGCACACAGCCTCAGCAAGGTATGAACATCAACACCCCACCTACCCAATTAGCGTCGGATGTCGGGTTGGGTGATAGCGGACGGGGTAAGCAGGTGGATCCATTAGTCGCTGATGACGTCGCCATGGATGAGGATGAGGATGACGATGGCGCTGAACAGTATGTCTATACTGGCGCCTCCTCAGGGTTTGAGCGTCATGAGTCGGTGCCTGAATTACCATCTCAACGTATTATTGACGACCTTCCGGTAGTAAATAAGTCTAGGAAGAGAGCGAGGAAAGGCAAAAAAGGTGATTCTATGATCAAGCTGCCTTAGCAGCCTCGGCTTCAGGACCGTGTAGATATCCCCGATGCGGATAAATGGCATATCCCCGGTCAACCAATCCTACCTGAAACAGCGCTACGGGCCAGATTCGTCGATCTAAGGAGACTTCATGACCATGTGCTGCGGGTAGAGAAAGGCCTCATCGCCTCGAAAGATCCAGGATACCCACTCTACGTGGTTAACATTCCGCAGCAAATGTCGTACGTCGACAACTTCCCCGCGGATAAGTTCTTCCTCTGATTCGATTACATATTCGACATGTTTCACGTGAAGAAGCTAGATTTTACGTTTGTCCGCCTTTATGCCTTGCACATGAACTACATCATTGGGGTTGAGCAGATACGTCATATCTGTGTCGCTGACCCGTACTACATGCACGAGGGCTTCTTGGGAGTCTGTGCAGAGCAGCGTGAATACGCGAGGGATTACATGGTCAGTTTCATGCTCGCCAACAAGGACAAGGAGGCAATTCTCGTGCCTTATCATCCCGTGTAAGTCATCCACGCTACTATCCTTCCTTCGATTTCAATAATTCATTTGCACAATGTAGGATAATTAATTTGAGGTGTACTTATTTTGCGCAGCGGCGGGCGCGTCGTCCTCATCATCCTCTACCCCCAATTCTCCAACGCTATTTACTTGGACTCGTCGAAGAACATTCACAAAAAGGATTACACCCACATCAAAGATGTTCTCGACAGTGCTATGTTTTACTACCAAGCAAGGGGTGGAGAGGTTAGGGACAAGAAGAGAAGGGGCGGCAGGGCCGCCTTCAGCCATAAGACCGACTTCTGCTGCATCCAGCAACCGAACGATTCTCTTAATGATGAATTCTATGTCCTACACCACATGCTGGAGTACAGACGGGATCACCAGAACCTTCACATGTCACCTAGATCTGGCGATGCCCATATTCTGCAATGGGCAAAGGACATAGGAGATATTGAGGATCATTGACTTCGAGCTGAGTTCTATAACTTCCAGCGTGAACTTCCCCAAATCATCATGAATGTGGTCGTCGAAAAAACAGGGATGTTCTACGCAGAAGGACAAATGTCGCGGGAAGATGTCCGAACATGGATAGCCTCTCAGCGTCTCAACCTGAAGCCTTTCACTAAGCTCGAGGACTATCTCCCTGACCTCGATGGATGGCACGGCATGTTGGAGTGATTGTCGATATATGACAATGTGTCTATTTAGTCCATACTTTCTGTATGACAAAACTTTGAGTTATGCGCAGTGAAACTTTATTTGTGATGTAATTAAACCGTCCTCCTCCTCGACTAGCGAAGATCACTCTAGATAGGGCATTTTGGGTACGATGAACTTTGTTATTTATGCTTATGATATGTTGTTTCTATTTTTTGTCAAGTCTGTCTCTTTCTGTTGCTAAACTATATATGTTGCATATCATCGATTCATGTGATGATGCATGTGCATAGATCATAGATGGCGAAGAAGTGCTACGCCAGGAGTATATATACGACAAGTGGCCGGAGTGTCAGGCCCAGGTGTACCGGTTTTCGGTTTCCGAGCGACACGTAGTAGTTAGTTTAGGTTCACGCTAATGCGAGAGAGGGATATGAACTCATGTACTCAAAGTGATAGCTATTCTCGCGTATATCATTGTTTAGATGGATGACGATGTATTTGCAAGTAATCGAGACTTGTATTGCTATTTTCGAGATTGATGACAAGAGACCACTTTGTGTTGGATGATGATTATGATGATGACATGATTTGATGAGACTAATTGTATCTATATGCTATGATTACATTTGTATGTGGATGATATGCTAAAGATTATTGTATAAAGCCTATTCAAATACAAAACAAATAAAAAACAAATATGCAGGAAAAAAACTAATAAAACTAGTAGTAGCGAGGGGGGAAATTTAGCAGTAGCGCCGCCATACCAGTAGCGCTTCCCTGTAAAGAGCGCTGCAGATAATATCAGTAGCGCCCTTTTCTGAAGAGCGCTGCAGCTATTCATGTGTAGCAGTAGCGCTGGTCAACAGGCGCTACTGCTATAGGTTAGCTGTAGCACCTTATGAGTAGCGCCTGTACCCGCGCTACTGAGAGGACCAAAACCCGCGCTGCTGCTAGGCTTTTCCCTAGTAGTGGTATTCTGGTCAAGTTTAGAGTTCCTAATCTGTTGGATATACCTGTTAGCCATGTTATCTGTGAGAGTTTGGATGACTATGGTCATGGACAATCCTAGACCAGTGATGTTTATATTCTGCAGTCTGATCTTCTTGGAGCTATGGGAGGAGATGAGGACCCGATCCCTCCCGATGGTGTTATGCACCCTATGCCCATTGCTCCTTTTGGTGGAATCTGGCATGATGCTGACTTCAATGACCAGGAAAATCGTCAAGCTGCGCCAGCTGCCCATCATGCTCATGCTGATGACAATGAGGATGTCCCTATGATTCACATTCCCCCTCTAAGCCCTGAAGTTGCTCAGCATGAACAACCTCTGCAACCTGCTGTTGAAGCGGCTAATGCTTTCATTGCAATGCATGGCATGATGTCAAAAAAATTGGCTGCTGCACCTTCCATTGTTGATCAACTCTCTAACCATGATGTGGTTAGTACCATATGTCAGATTGTTTGTGTGAATGAGGAGAATGGACCTGTCAAGAAGGGTCTGTTGACTATCACCACTATTCTCCCTCAGGAGCCTGTCAAATCTTCTATGATTATATCTGAACTTCCTGAACTATCTGATCTACCTGAATTTTCTGGCTTGCATAACAGTGAGCATATTCCATCCCTGCCATGTTGGATTTCATGGCTAGCAATAATAACTCCCCTGAAGATGGACCAACTCTTGATCTGGCAGATGCTCTGACTAATGTTATCACTACTCCGGCTGTCAACAAGAGAAAAAAGAACCAGGCCCCCTTGGATGTTAATGATCTCCGTCGAAGCCGTCGTCTTGCTGGTCTTAGTGTGGGATTCAATAATGAAGCTGCTGCAACCAAGGCCAAGAATTTGACCATGTGCAAAAAGAACCTGAATGCAGAGTTTGACTATGAGATCGTCGACCCCACTGCTCGTCCTCCACCTGAACTGCCAATTGACACCATCCAAGCTATCACCACCATGCAGTGTCAGATACCTCCTGAGGAGGTTTCTGGAGAAAAACTTAAGGCCACAATGGATTATGAATAAGTTCAGTTACTATTTCAGTCGGTCTTGCTGTAATAAGACCCTACCTGGCCTTATGCCTAGTTTTTATTTTCGTTGGTCCTGGAACGTTACTTTTGCTTTATTTATGCACATGGTCTGTAAGGAGTTAAGCTCCACTATTTGCTTTTGTTGGTTAAAAATCAAGTCTTATTTATGTTGCAAGATTAATTATCTGAATGGTCAGCACTGTTATGGACAAATATGCTATCAGTACTGTGAGTGGATTATTATGTCATGCTTATATCACTGCTTGAGTTGGCTGAATGGTCATATATGTTATACTCAGTTTACATCAGGCAGAAACACCATTAGAAGATTATGGTTTCATATTTACTTGACTGAAATTGCAACTTGCCATGTTTTTATGGGTATGATTATATCATTACCCTATGATCTTTCTCTCCCACTACATTTCAATGAATAGGAAGTGGAATATATTAAATTGGAATGTCTTGAGGGCAAGAATTGAGGAAAGTAACTATGGTGTCATTTGTATTCAGGAAACTAAAAGAGAATCTTTTGACCTAGCTTACCTCAGAAATTTTGCACCTAGAAGATTCAACCAGTTTGCATATAATCCAGCTATTGGGTTATCAGGTGGTCTTATTACTATATGGAACAGTAGCCTTTTATGTGGTTCTATAATTAGTCAATCATCTTATCAAATCACTGTCAAATTTTCATGTAATATTTTTGGGCACATTTTCTTTATCAGCAACATATATGGGCCCGGTCAGAATGAGGATAGAGTGGAATTTTTGATTGGTTAAATAATACTGAAGCATCACTTATGGACCACTGGTTGTTAGTGGGCGACTTTAATTTAATCAGGAGCCCTCATGACAGAAATAGACCTTGAGGGGTGATGACCCACAAGTGTAGGGGATCTATCGTTGTCCTTTCGATAAGTAAGATTGTCGAACCCAACGAGGAGCAGAATGAAATGATAAGCGGTTTTTAGTAAGATTTTCTCTGCAAGCACTGAAATTGTAGGTAATAGATAGTTTTGTGATAAGATAAATAGTAACAACGAACAAGTAAATAAAGTAAATAAAGTGCAGCAAGGTGTCCCAATCCTTTATGTAGCAAAGGATAAGCCTAGAAAATTTCTAATAATAATAAAGGAGCTCCCGAGGACACATTGGGAATTATCGTCAAGCTAGTTTTCATCACGTTCATATGATTCGCGTTCGGTACTTTGATAATTTGATATGTGGGTGGACCGGAACTTGGGTACTGCCCTAACTTGGACAAGCATCCCACTTATTATTAACCCCTATTGCAAGCATCCGCAACTACAAAAGAAGTATTAAGGTAAACCTAACCACAACATTAGACATATGGATCCATATCAGCCCCTAACAAAGCAACACATAAACTAGGGTTTAAGCTTCTGTCACTCTAGCAACCTATCATCTACTTATTACTTCCCCATGCCTTCCACTAGGCCCAAATAATGGTGAAGTGTCATGTAGTCGACGTTCACATAACACCAATAGAGGAAAAGACAACATACATCTTATCAAGATATCGAACGAATACCAAATTCACATGACTAATAATAGCAAGACTTCACCCATGTCCTCAGGAACAAACATAACTACTCACAAAGAATATTCATGTTCATAATCAAAGGGGTAATAATATGGATAAAGGATCTGAACATATGATGTTCCACCAAGTAAACCAATTAGCATCAACTACAAGGAGTAATCAACACTACTAGCAACCCATAGGTACCAATTTGTGGTTTTGATACAAGATTGGATACAAGAGATGAACTAGGGTTATTAGAGGAGATGGTGTTGGTGAAGATGTTGATGGAGATTGACCCCCCCCCCCCCCCCGATGATAGGATAGTTGGTGGTGACGTTGGTGATGATTTCCCCCTCCCGGAGGGAAGTGTCCCCGGCAGAACAGCTCCGCCAGAGCCCTAGATTGATTCCGCCAAGGTTCCGCCTTGTGGCGGCGGAGTTTCGTCCCTTAAGCTTGCCCACGATTTTTTCCAGGGTAAAAGTGATGATATAGCAGAAGATGGATGCCGGAGGCCCACCAGGGGGTCCAGGAGATAGGGGCGTGCCCTATGGGGGTGGGGCGCCCCCTGTCTCGTGGACAGGGTGTGGGCCCCCTGGCCTATCTCTTTCGCTCATAAATTCTTAATAATTCCAAAAAGTTGTTTCGTGGAGTTTTAGGACTTTTGGAGCTGTGCAGAATAGGTTTCCAATGTTTGCTCCTTTTCCAGCCAGAATTCTAGCTGACGGCATCCCCCCTCTTCTTGGTAAACCTTGTAAAATAAGAGAGAATAGCCATAAGTATTGAGATATATGTGTAATAATAGCCCATAATGCAATAAATATTGATATAAAAGCATGATGCAAAATGGATGTATCAACTCCCCGAAGCTTAGACCTTGCTTGTCCTCAAGCGGAAGCCGAAATCGAAAAATATGTTCACATGTTTAGAGATAGAGGTGTTGATAAAAAATAAAATATGGACATGAGGGCATCATGATCACTCTAATAACAACAACATATATAGATTTTGTCATATGATTTCCTATGCTCAAGTAACAACCAATTCACAATGTCAAGTATGGTCCAAAAACTTCATTGGGAACTAACAAACTATAATCTCAGTCATTGAAGCAATTGCAATTTATCGTAACATCAGAAAGAGTCAATAAACGAGCTTTTCAGCAAGCTCACATACTCAACTATCTCGTAGTCTTCTACAATTGCTAACAGTCACGCAATACTTGTGGTTATAGAGTTTCAGCCAGACACTGAGAAAGATATGGGCTTATTGTGTTGCCTCCCAACGTATTCACCTTTAGGTGATGTCAACAATAATAGCCCATGCTAACTTACATCCAATTGGATATATATATCATGATCTTTCAAACATGAGGAGCTTGCCAAAGGATAAAATGAAAAAGGGAAAGGTGAGGATCACCTTTACTCAAGCATAAAGTAAAAACATAAAGTAAAAGATAGGCCCTTCCTAGAGGAGAGCATAGGTTGTCATGCACGTTTAGGGTTGATGCATAAAATCTTAATGCAAAAGAATGTCACTTTATATTTCCCCTTGTATGTGGACCTTTATTATGCAGTCCGTCGCTTTTATTACTTCCACAACAAGTTCGTACAAAGATTATTTTCTCCGCACTAATAAGTCATACATAACTAGAGAGCAATTTTTATTGCTTGCACCGATGACAACTTACTTGAAGGATCTTACTCAATCCATAGGTAGGTATGGTGGACTCTCATGGCAAAACTGGGTTTAAGGGTATTTGGAAGCACAAGTAGTATCTCTACTTGGTGCAAGGAATTTGGCTAGCATGAGGGGGGAAGGCAAGCTCAACATGTTTGGAAGGTCAATGACAATATACTTTAATTGAGATGTCGGAGAACATAAACCATTATGTTGTCTTCCTTGTCCAACATCAACTCTTTTAGCATGTCATACTTAATGAGTGCTTCACAATCATAAAAGATGTCGAAGATAATATATTTATATGTGAACCCCTCTTTCCGTATCACTTCCTATTAATTGCAATGATGACCAAGGCTACGTTCATCAACTCTCAACATTTTTTATGCCTCATACTTTCTACGTGTGAAGTTATCACTATCCATAAGATCAATATGAACTCTTTTATGATTGACTTAGGGAGGCTTGACTTCTTGAACTCCACATGCATATCACCAGGTTGAGGTAGTGGATCGTCCTCTTCATCGGAGCTTGTCTCCTACTTCCCCTTTGGATCATAGTCTTCTTCTTCCTCCGTGGTCCAGCCATAGTGTTCCACATCCTCATATACTTTTCGGTTTGCGATATAATCAGCCATTTAGCTCTCCCCCTCCGAATCTTGGGACGACATCTTGTTCCAAATCTGCAACAGGAACAGCTCGAAACGAAAACAGAGGATATTTGCGTGATACGGTGGTCAAAACCTTCGGGAGTATATATAATGAATTTTTACCGACCAAAATATGTAACATACAAGAAAACAGAGTCCGGGAGGCACACGAGGTGCCCACGAGACAGGGGGCGCGCCCTATAGGGGGGGGCGCCCTCCACTCTCGTGGGAGCCTCGTGTCCCTTTTGGACTACTTTGTTCCTAAAATTCTTAAATATTCCAAAACTGATAAAAATTGCCATTAGAGTTGTTTTGGAGTCGGTTTACTTACCGTACCACATACCTATACCTTTTTGGAGTCTGGAACATTCTGGAAAGTGCCCCTTATGTATTCCTCAGGGGTTATGGTTTCAATAATATTAGTTTCAACATTGATAGGATTACCTGAAGTATAGTGTTTAATTCTATGACCGTTTACCACCCTCAGATTTGTGCCTTCGAAATTGTTGATTTTTATGGCACCAGAACGATAGACCTCCTCGATAAGGTTGGGACCTTCCCATTTTGAGAGAAGTTTTCCTGCAAAAAGTCTTAAACGAGCGTTGAATAATAACACATAATCTCCTACGTTAAACTCACATTTTTGTATCCTCTTATCATGCCAGCGTTTGACTTTTTCTTTGAAAAGCTTGGCATTCTCATAGGCTTGGGTTCTCCATTCATCAAGTGAGCTAATATCAAATAACCTCTTCTCACCGGCAAGCTTGAAGTCATAATTGATCTCTTTAATAGCCCAATATGCTTTATGTTCAAGTTCAAGAGCTAAATGACACGCTTTTCCATAAACCATATTATAAGGAGACATACCCATAGGATTTTTCTATGCAGTTCTATAGGCCCATAATGCATCATCCAGTTTTTTGGACCCATTCTTTCTAGATCTATTCACAGTCTTTTGCAAAATTAATTTGAGCTCTCTATTGCTCAACTCTACTTGACCACTAGACTGTGGATGATAAGGAGATGCTATTCTATGATCGACATCATACTTAGCAAGCATCTTACGGAAAGCACCATGAATGAAATGTGAATCGCCATCAGTCATAAGATATCTAGGGACTCCAAACCTCGGAAAAATAACTTCTTTAAGCATTTTAATAGAAGTGTTATGATCAACACTACTAGTTGGAATAGCTTCTACCCACTTAGTAACGTAATCAACAGCAACTAAAATATGTGTATAACCATTAGAGGCAGGAAAAGGTCCCATATAATCAAATCCCCAAACATCAAATGGTTCAATAACAAGAGAATAATTCGTAGGCATTTCTTGACGTCTACTAATGTTACCTATTCTTTGACATTCATCACACGATAAGACAAACTTACGAGCATCTTTGAAGAGAGTAGGCCAATAAAAACCAGATTGTAGTACCTTGTGTGTAGTTCTATCTCCAGCGTGGTGTCCTCCATAAGATTCAGAGTGACACTTGCGTAGGATATGTTCCTGTTCATGCTCAGGCACACAACGTCTAATAACACCATCTACTCCTTCTTTATCAAGGTGTGATCATCCCAGAAGTAATGTCTTAAATCATAAAAGAACTTTTTCTTTTGTTGGTATGTGAAACTAGGCGGTAAATATTTAGCAAAAATGTAATTAGCATAATCAGCATACCAAGGAGCAGTATGAGAAGCATCGACAACCGCTAATTGTTCATCAGGAAATCTATCATTAATAGGCAGTGGGTCATCAAGAACATTCTCTAACCTAGACAAGTTATCTGCAATGGGGTTCTCAGCTCCCTTTCTATCAATAATATGTAAGTCAAATTCTTGGAGCAAGAGAACCAATCTAATGAGTCTAGGCTTAGCATCTTTCTTTTCCATAAGATATTTAATACCAGCATGATCAGTGTGAATAGTAATTTTGGAATCAACAATATAAGGTATGAACTTATCACTTGCAAACACAACTGCTAAGACCTCTTTTTCAGTAGTACCATAATTTCTCTAGGCAGTATCAAGAGTCTTACTAGCATACTGGATAACATTCAATTTCTTATCAACTCTTTGCCATAAAACAACACCTACAACATAATCACTAGCATCGCACATAATTTCAAAAGGTAAATTCCAATCAGGTGGCTGAACAATCGGTGCAGTGATCAAAGCTTTCTTAAGCACTTCAAATGTTTCTACACAATCATCATCAAAGACAAAAGGAATATCTTTTTGCAATAAATTAGTCAGAGGCCTAGAGATTTTAGAAAAGTCCTTAATGAACCTCCTATAGAAACCGGCATGACCAAGGAAACTTCTTATACCTTTTATGTCCTTGGGACACGGCATCTTTTCAATAGCATCAACTTTGGCTTTATCAACTTCAATACCTCTCTCGGAGATCTTGTGCCCCAAGACAATGCCTTCATTAACCATAAAGTGACACGTTTCCCAATTCAGGACGAGACTAGTGTCTTCGCATCTCTGCAAAACTCGATCAAGGTTGCTCAAACAATCATCAAAAGAGGATCCATAGATGGAGAAGTCATCCATGAATACCTCACAAATCTTTTCACAAAAATCAGAGAATATAGCCATCATGCATCTTCGAAAGCTAGCAGGTGCATTACATAAACCAAAAGGCATATGTCTATAAGCAAAACTACCAAAAGGGCAAGTAAAAGTAGTTTTAGATTGATCCTTCGCTAACACAGGTATCTGAGAGAAACCAGAATAACCATCTAGAAAGCAAAAATGTGTGTGTTTGGATAGCCTTTCTAGCATTTGATCAATAAAAGGTAAAGGGTAATGATCTTTCTTAGTAGCTTTATTTAACTTGCGGAAATCAATTACCATCCTATAACCTGTAATAATTCTTTGCGGGAACAATTCATCTTTATCATTAGGAACGATGGTAATACCTCCCTTTTTAGGGACACAATGGACAGGGCTTACCCATTCACTATCAGCAATGGGATAAATAATACCTGCCTCAAGGATCTTTAGTATCTCCTTTCTTACCACTTCCTTCATTTTGGGATTTAATCGTCTTTGAGGATCTCTAACTGGTTTGGCATCTTTCTCCACTGAAATCTTGTGTTGACATAATGTGGGACTAATGCCCTTAAGATCATCCAGAGTATATCCAATAGCTGCTCGGTGCTTCTTCAGAGTTTTCAATAATCTTTCTTCTTCTTTCTCTGAAAGGTTAGCGCTACTAATAACAGAATATATTTCTTTTTCATCAAGATAAGCATACTTAAGATTATCAGGTAATGGTTTGAGTTCGAACACGGGATCACCCTTGGGTGGAGGGGGATCCCCAAGAATTTCAACGAGAAGGTTATGTTTCAGCATAGGTTCCTGTTTAAGGAACACTTCATCTATTTCTTCCCTTTCCTTCATAAACATATCATTTTCATGGTCTAGCAAATATTTGTTCTAACGGATCAGCTAGAGGAACAACAATGGAAGCAAGACCAATAATCTCATCCTTACTAGGTGGTTCCCTTTCATGAGGTTGTCTACTAAACTTAGCGAAATTAAACTCATGAGACATACCATCTATGCCAACAGGGACATTTCACAATTAATCTTAGCACTAGCAGTATTCAAGAAGGGTCTACCAAAAATAATGGGACAAAAATCATCTTGTGGGGAACCAAGAACAAGAAAATCAGCAGGGTATTTAACCTTCCCACACAAAACTTCAACATCTCTAACAATCCCAATAGGTTTAATGGTATCCCTATTAGCAAGCTTAATAGTAACATCAATGTCTTCTAATTCAATGGGTGCACTGTCGTGCATAATTTCTTTATAAAGATCATAAGGTATCGCACTAGCACTAGCACCCATATCACATAAGCGATGATAACAATGATCTCCTATTTTAACAAAAATAACAGGCATGCCTACGACAGGTCTATGTGTCTTAGTATCAGGCATAGCAATATTAGCAGTCTCACCCAAGAAAGAAATAACATGCCCATCTAAGTCCTCATCCAAGAGATCTTTAACCATAACAATACTAGGTTCAACATTAACTTGCTCAGGAGGTGTATAAGTCCTAGTATTACTCTTACGAACAATAGTCGAAGGTTTAGCATGATCCTTTATCCTAACAGGAAAAGGAAGTTTTTCAACATAAGTAGTAGGAACAATAGGATCACTATAGGTAATAGTCTTTTCTTCGACTGTAATAGGTGCAACTACTTTCACTTCAACAGGAGGATATATTTAAACCACTTCTCTTTAGGGAGATCAACGTGAGTAGCAAAAGATTCAAAAAAAGTAGCTAATATCTCAGAGTCAAGTCCACACTTAGCGCTAAATCCACGAAAAGCATCGGTATCCATAAAAGATTTAACACAATCGAAGGAGTCATACCTGACTCCTTACCATCGTCGGAACCCCAATCTTCAGAGTTGCATTTAATTCTTTCCAATAAGTCCCATTTGAAATCAATAGTCTTCAGCATATAAGAACCAGCACAGGAAGTATCGAGCAGGTTGAGATTATCAAGAGAAAGCTGAGCATAAAAATTCTGAATAATCATTTCCCGTGGGAGCTCAAGATTGGGGCATGAATATAAAATTGACTTAAGCCTCCCCCAAGCTTGAGCGATGCTTTCTCCTTCGCGAGGCCAGAAATTATATATGTAATTATGATCACGATGAACAAGATGCATAGGATAGAACTTCTGGTGAAATTCCAACTTCAATCGCTTATAATTCCAAGATCTCGTATCATCACATAGCCTATACCATGTCAATGCATCTCCCTTCAAAGATAAAGGGAAGACCTTCCTTTTGACAACATCATCAGGAATACCTGCAAGTTAAATAATCCACAAACTTCATCCACAAAGATAAGGTGTAAATCGGGATGCAATATTCCATCTCCTGCAAATGGATTAGCTGGCAGTTTCTCTATCATACCCGAAGGAATCTCAAAGTAAATATTTTTATAAAGTTCAGTAGGTTGAGGAGCAACTCTTTGCTCTTCTAGTTGGGGTGAAGATACCCCAAACAATCCCATCAAAGGATTAGTTTCCATAGTGACAAGTAACAGAAAATTTCAGCACACTATCTAAATGTTTCCTTACCAAGTTCCACTCACCAAAAGCGCTACACTCCCCGGCAACGGCGCTAGAAAAGATTCTTAATGACCCACAAGTGTAGGGGATCTATCATAGTCCTTTCGATAAGTAAGAGTGTCGAACCCAACGAGGACAGAAGGAAATGATAAGCGGTTTTCAGTAAGGTTTTCTCTGCAAGCACTGAAATTGTAGGTAATAGATAGTTTTGTGATAAGATAAATAGTAACGAGCAACAAGTAAATAAAGTAAATAAAGTGCAGCAAGGTGGCCCAATCCTTTATGTGCAAAGGATAAGCCTGGACAACTTCTAATAATGAGAAAGGAGCTCCCGATGGAAACATTGGGAATTATCATCAAGCTAGTTTTCATCATGTTCATATGATTCGCGTTCGGTACTTTGATAATTTGATATGTGGGTGGACCGGTACTTGGGTACTGCTCTACTTGGACAAGCATCCCACTTATGATTAACCCCTATTGCAAGCATCCGCAACTACAACAAAAGTATTAAGGTAAACCTAACGATAGCATTAGAACATATGATCCATATCAGCCCCTAACGAAGCAACGCATAAACTAGGGTTTAAGCTTCTGTCACTCTAGCAACCCATCATCTACTTATTACTTCCCCATGCCCTCCTCTAGGCCCAATAATGGTGAAGTGTCATGTAGTCGACGTTCACATAACACCACTTGAGGAAAAGACAACATACATCTCATCAAAATATCGAACGAATACCAAATTCACATGACTACTAATAGGAAGACTTCACCAATGTCCTCAGGAACAAACGTAACTACTCACAAAGCATATTCATGTTCATAATCAGAGGGGTAACAATATGCATAAAGGATCTGAACATATGATCTTCCACCAAGTAAACCAATTAGCATCAACACAAGGAGTAATCAACACTACTAGCAACCCACAGGTACCAATTTGTGGTTTTGATACAAGATTGGATACAAGAGATGAACTAGGGTTATTAGAGGAGATGGTGCTGGTGAAGATGTTGATGGAGATTGACCCCCCCCCCGATGAGAGGATCATTGGTGGTGACGTTGGTGATGATTTCCCCCTCCCGGAGGGAAGTGTCCCCGGCAGAACAGCTCCGCCAGAGCCCTAGATTGATTCCGCCAAGGTTCCGCCTCGTGGCGGCGGAGTTTCGTCCCATAAGCTTTCCCATGATTTTTTTCCAGGGTAAAAGTGATGATATAGCAGAAGATGGACGACGAAGGCCCACCAGGGGGCCCAGGAGATAGGGGGCGCGCCCTATAGGGGGGCGCGTCCCCTGTCTCTTGGACAGGGTGTGGGCCCCCTGGCCTATTTCTTTCGCTCAGAAATTCTTAATAATTCCAAAAAGTTGTTTTGTGGAGTTTCAGGACTTTTGGAGCTGTGCGGAATAGGTTTCCAACATTTGCTCCTTTTCCAGCTAGAACTCCAACTGTCGACATTCCCCCTCTTCATGGTAAACCTTGTAAAATAAGAGAGAATAGCCATAAGTATTGAGATATAATGTGTAATAACAACCCATAATTCAATAAATATTGATATAAAAGCATGATGCAAATTGGACGTATCAAGGGGACACAAATAATATGCTCATGTTTAACAACCTTCTCCAACAGCTTGATCTTGTGGACATCCCACTCAAAGGTAGAAATTTCACCTGGAGTGATATGCAAGACTCCCCATTATTGGAAAAGCTAGACTGGATTTTCACCTCTGCAAACTAGACTTTAACATTTCCAAATACTCTAGCCCACCCACTTACTAGAGTAACATCTGACCATGTCCCTATTCACATTCAGATTGGTAGTGACATTCCTAAATCCTCCATCTTCAGGTTTGAAAACTACTAGTTTGAATTTGATGGTTTTTATGAAATTGTTATACAATGCTGGAACAGGAACCAACAGTTGGCCAATTCTGCTCAAGACATTACTGCTAGATTCAAGTGTCTTAAAATGGGGCTAAAGAAATGGAGTAAAAATTTGTCCAAGCTCAACACTAACATTTCTGCTTGCAACTATGTATTATCTATGTTAGATGGGATTGAAGATCAAAGTAACCTCAGCATTATGGAAAATAACTTCAGAAAAATTCTGAGGAAACACATTGCCAAGCTATTGGAAGTGAAAAGAATCTACTGGAAGTCTAGATTTAAAATGAGATGTGTAAAGCTGGATGATGAGAACATTGATTTCTTTCATCCCATGGCTACCCAAAGTTTCAGAAAAAACTTCATTACTACTTTCAATGATGAAGATGGAAATCCTGTTCAGAATCATGATCGTAAGGCTGCTATCATTTGGAAATCTTTCAAAGATAGACTGGGCAAATCAATTGATCCACCTATGCTCTTTAACCTTGAGGAACTTATTCAGCCCAAAAACCTATCTGAACTTAAGGCCCCTTTTACTATGGATGAAATTGATCAGGTGATTAAAGACATTCCTACTGAAAGAGCCCCAAGACCAGATGGCTTTAATGGAGCTTTTATGAAAAAATGCTAGAATATTATCAAACAGGACATTTACTCTATGATCTGGGATTTTTTTGAAGGGAACAGTTATCAACACTGCATTTATTACTCTTATTCCTAAGATTGCAAATCCACTCAACATGAATGATTTTAGACCTATTTCTCTGCTCAGTCTTCCCCTTAAGATTATCACCAAGCTTATGGCCAATAGAGCCCAAAAAAATATTAATTCTGTTATCCATCAAAATCAGTATGGATTTATCAAAGGCAGAAACATTCAGGACTGTTTGGGATATGCTTTTGAATACCTCCACTTATGCCATTAGTCAAAAAAGCCCATAATTATTCTCAAGTTAGATTTTGAAAAGGCATTTGACAAGGATGAATACAAAACCATTATTGCTATGCTTAAAGCCAGAGGATTTGGACCTAGATGGATTAGCTGGGTTAACAACACACTCCAATATGCATCTACATCTGTCCTCCTGAAAGGTCTGGCTGGGAAAAAAATTGTTTGCAAAAGAGGAGTCAGGCAAGGGGATCCCCACTCCCCATTATTATATGTCATTGTTGCAGATCTGCTTCAATCAGTGATTAATGCTGCCTGGTCTAATGGAGAAATATCTCTGCCTATTAATCATGCTTATGGTCAGGATTATCCAATCATTCAATATGCTGATGACACTTTGTTGATTATGCCAGCTAATGAAGACCAGCTCAGCCACCTTAAATACCTCCTGAACATTTTCAGTCTTTCAACTGGTCTTTTTTTAACTTTAGTACATCTTCCATGATTCCCATAAATGTTGATAATCAGTATGTCACCAGACTTGCCACTTCATTTGGATGCAAGATTGATAGCCTCCCCTTTACTTATCTTGGACTACCCATGGGCACCACCAAACCTTCTGTTCAGGACCTCATTCCTGTCATATCCAAAATTGACAAGAGATTATCTGGGTTGCTAGGTTCATCAACTACTCTGGCAGACTTGCCTATATAAACTCTGTTGTTGCCTCTATGCCTATATTTGCCATGTGCTCCCTCAAAGTTCGTATCTCCATTCTAGATCATGTTGACCAATCAACCAGAAATTTCCTATGGTATGGAAATGAGATTAATAAAGGGGGTAAGTGTTTGGCTAGCTGGCAAATGATATGCAAGCCCAAGAATCAAGGGGGTCTTGGAGTTCTTAATTTGAGAGAGCAAAACAAAGTCCTCCTCATCAAGCACCTTTTCAAAATTTACAACAAGAGTGATGTTCCTTGGGTTAAATTAATTTGGGAAGCCCATTATCAGAATAATGAAGCACCTCACTCAAATAGATGCAAAGGATCTTTTGTGGAAAGATTGTATGAAAATGTATGATTATTTCAGAGATATGAAAACTTGTGAGATTAAATTTGGTGATACCAGTATGCTTTGGGAGGACAAATGGAGAGGTGACACCATGAAGCTAATGTATCCTAAATTACACTCTTTCAACTATAAGGAAAATATCTCTGTCAAAGCTACCAAAGTTTTGGACAATCTTTACATTTTATTTCAGCTTCCCCTCTCTATTCAAGCCCATCAGCAATTGCATCTACTTTCTGATAAGCTTAATAGCATCAGGCATTCTAATGATCATGAGATCTAGAAATTCAATTGGGGCAGTAACAACAACATAACCAAGAGGATCTATGAATTTCTTATGAAGGGTGAAGATGCTGCTGACACTTTCAAATGGATATGGAAATCATGTTGCCTACCAAAACACAAATTTTTCTGCTGGTTAATGTTGAATGACAGGATAAACACATGTGAACTTTTGACTCGAAAAAGAATGCAACTTGACTCCACCACATGTGTTTTATGTAATGTTGAAGATATGGAAGATAGAACTCACCTCCTTTTCACCTGCCCATTCAGTCAAGGATTTTGGTGGACCATTGGACTAGAATGGAAATCTGATCTTGACATCCACAATATGGTAATGGATGCTAATCACAGATACAAAATCAAACATTTCATGGAAATTATGATAGTGGGTTGCTGGAGCATTTGGAACCAAAGAAATGGGATGATATTTGAGGGAATTCCTTGCTCAATAAATGAATGCAAGTTTGATTTCATCAGGTCTTTCAAGATCACAATAATGAGAGCTAAACCATCTCTAAAGGATGGCATGTCATCCTGGATTGATAACATTTAGATCTCTCTACTATAATTTTTTACTTTATTTCTTTTCCTATTTCCTGGTTGTTCCCCGAACAACCATTGTAAAGACCTATTTTTGCTTGGTTATTAATCAATGAAAATGACATACAGTAGGGGTTTTGCCCTACTGTTTTATGGTCAAAAAAAAGTTTGGACCATAGATGCATGTTTACCTCCACCTTTAACATCATTAACAATTCTAAACATCAAGTCACTCAAGCGATCAATCATGTAGGCATTAGGTTTCAATTCTTTCATAACATACGCATTAAAATTTTCTTGCTTAACAATGTAGTTATCAAATTCATCCAAGCATTGACTAGCAGATTTATTATAAGGAATATCACCTTCATCAAATCTTATAAAAGAATTTACCTCGACTACCTATGTCAGGGTGTCAAGTCCATGTATTTCTTCAATAGGTGGTAAATTCTTAACATCTTCAACTTTAATACCCTTTTCTTTCATAGATTTCTTTGCCTCTTGCATATCTTTAGGCCTAAAAATAGAATACCCCTCTTCCTCGGAGTTAGTTTAGGTGGTAGTTCAGGAAGTTTCCAATCATTATCATTCCTCAACATGTTATCCTATAGTTCCTCGTCTTGTTCCCCAGTTCGTTTGCTGAAAACACAACCAGTACAACTATCTTGGGAGTCCCTAGAAGCATCGGTTTGTCCATTATAAAATATATCAAGTATTTCACTTTTCTTAAGACGATGACCAGCCAAAGCATTAAGTAATTGGAAAAGCCTCCCCCAAGATTGAGGGATATTCTCTTCTTCAATTTGCACAAAGTTAAATATTTCCTGTAAGGCAGCTTGTTTCTTATGAGCAGGAAAATATTTTTCAGAGAAGTAATATATCATATCCTAGGGACTACACACACAACCAGGAGCAAGAGTATTAAACCATATCTTATCATCACCCTTTAACGAGAAAGGAAACAACTTAAGGATATAGTAGTAGCGAATTTTTTACTCATGAGTAAATAGGGTGGCTATATCATTCAATTTAGCAAGGTGTGCCATAACGGTTTCAAATTCATAACCATGGAAAGGATCATATTCAACCAAATTAATTAACTCAGGATCGATAGAGAATTCATAATCCTTATCAGTAATAGAGACAGGTGAAGTAGCAAACTTAGGGTCATATTTCATTCTAGCATTTAGAGATTTTTCTTTCAGCTTACATAGTAGTTTCTTAAGATCATACATATCATTACAAGCAATAAATTATCTAGCTATCTCCCCATCCATAACATAGCCCTAGGTATCTTAGGCATTTCAATTATAGGATAGCTAGGCCTAATAGTAGTTTCATATTTTTCAGTTTCAATAATTTCATCAGTTTAAGCATTTTCAAATTCTTTAGCTTTAGCAAGTTGTTCATCAAGAAATTCACCTAGTGGCACAGTATCATCAAGCAAAGTACTAGCATCATCAATAGCATCATTCATAGCAGAAGTAGCATAATCAATTACTTGCGACATATCAGAATTAATAGCAGGTGGTGGTGTTGCAAGCTTACTTAAAACAGAAGACAAATCAAGTGCAGAGCTAGATAACAGTTCCTTGCCTCCCCTCGTCCTAGAGGGAATGATCTTGGTTCTATCATCCTTTAGATTCTTCATAGTGATCAGCAGATATAAATCCCAACTGACTCAGCAAATAGAGCTATGCTCCCCGGCAACAGCGCCAGGAGAAGGTCTTGATAACCCACAAGTATAGGGGATCGCAACAGTTTTCGAGGGTAGAGTATTCAACCAAAATTTATTGATTTGACACAAGGGGAGCAAAAGAATATTTGCAAGTATTAGCGACTGAGTTGTCAATTCAACCACACCTTGAGAACTAAATATTTGCAGTAGAGTGATCAGTAGCACAGTAATATGATAGTTTGATAGTGGTAGCTGCAATAGCAACAGTAATGGTAACAGTAGCAGTTTTATAGTGATTGTAACAGCAGTAGCAAGAACAGTAGTAACTTACCAAGATCAATATGCGAAAGTCATAGGCATTGGATCAGTGATGGATAATTGTGTTGGATGACATTCGTCATATAATAGTCACAACCTAGAGCGACACAGAACTAGCTCCGATTCATCAAAATGTAGGCATGTATTCCGTATATAGTCATACGTGCTTGTGATAAGAACTTGCATGGCATCTTTTGACATACCCTCCCATGGCAGTGGGGTCCATACGGAAACTAAGGGATATTAAGGCCACCTTTTAATAGAGAACTGGAACAAAGCATTAACACATAGTGAATACATGAACTCCTCAAACTACGGTAATCACCGGAAAGAATACCAATTATTGTCACCTTAGGGTATGCCGATCATAACACATAACAGGTACATATAACTTGCAAGATAAGATCAAGAACACAAATATATTCATGAAAACATAAAGGGTTCTGATCTTAAATCATGGCACTCGGGCCCTAGTGACAAGCATTAAGCATAGCAAAGTCATAGCAACATCAAACTTAGAACATAGTTGATAGTAGGGATCAAGCCCTAACAAATTGACTCGATTACATGATAAATCTCATCCAACTCCATCACCGTCCAGCAAGCCTATGGATAAATTACTCACTCCTGGTGGTGAGCATCATGAAATTGGTGATGAAGAAGGGTTGGTGATGATGATGAGGATGAATCTCCCTCTTTGGAGCACCAAACGGGCTCCAGATCCGGCCTCCCGATGAAGAACAAGAGGTGGAGGCAGCTCCATATCGTAAAACATGCTGAAACTTCTTCTCTTATTTTTTTCTTGGGAAATAGGAATTCATAGGCTTGAGATTAGGGTCAGTGGAGCCACATGGGCCCCATAAGGCACTAGGGTGCGCTGCTACTTCTTGAGCTTGCATTGGTTTTTCCCTTGAAGAGGAATGGGTGATGGAGCAAAGTAGAGATAAGTATTTCCCTCGGTTAAGAACTAAGGTATTAATCTAGTAGGAGGAACACACAAATCTCCAAAGATAGCACCTACACAAACAAACAAATACTTGCACCCAACGCGATAAAAGGGTTGTCAATCCCTTCAGGGTTACTTGCAAGGATGAGATCTGATAGAGATAGGTATAAAAGATAAATAAATGTGCAAACTAAAGTAAATGAAAATAAATCGCAAAAAGGTATTTTTTATAGATCTTAAAATAATATGATAAAAGATGGACCCGGGGGCCATAGTTTTCACTAGAGGCTTCTCTCTTTAAAGAACGCATACGGTGGGTAGACAAATTACTGTTGAGCAATTGATAGAAAATCGCAAAGTTATGATGATATCTAATGTAATAATCATGAATATAGGCATCACGTCCGTGACAAGTAGACCGACTCTTGCCTACATCTACTACTATTACCCCACACATCGACCGCTATCCAGCATGCATCTAGCGTATTAAGTTAACAAGAATGGAGTAACGCCTTAAGCAAGATGACATGATGTAGAGGGATAGATCCAATCAATATGAATAAACCCCATAGATACGTCTCCAACGTATCTATAATTTTTTTATTGTTCCATGTTGTTGTATTATCATTCTGGGATGTTTTACAATCATTTTATAGCAACTTTATATCATTTTTTTGGGACTAACCTATTGACATAGTGGCCAGGACTAGTTGCTGTTTTTTGCTTGTTTTTTAGTTCGCAAGAAATCAATACCAAACGGAGTCCAAATACAACGAAACTTTTTGGTGATTTTTTCGGACCAGAAGACACCAGATGGGCCAAAGAAATACCAGAGGGGTGCCCCGAGGGGGGCACAACCCACCTGGGCGTGCTTGGGGGTCCAGGTGCGCCATGGTGGGTTATGCCCACCTCGGTGGCCTACCGCACCGCCTCTTTGCTCTATAAATACCCCAAATATTCTAGAAACCCTAGGGGGGTCAACGAAAATCAATTCCATCCGCCGCAAGTTCCAGAAACCATAGATCCAATCTAGACACTATCACGGAGGGGTTCATCATCCTCATTGGTGCCTCTGCGATGATGCGTGAGTAGTTCATTGTAGACCTACGGGTCCGTAGTTAGTATCTAGATGGCTTCCTCTCTCTCATTTGATTCTCAATACAATGGTTTCTTGGAGATCTATTTGATGTAACTCTTTTTGCAGTGTGTTTGTTGGGATCCGATGAACTTTGAGTTTATGATTAGATCTACATTTTTATCCATGAAAGTTATTTAAGTCTTTTGATCTCTTATATGCATGATTACTTATAGCTTCGTATTTATTCTTTGAATCTTTGGTTTAGTTAGGCGAACTAGATCATTTTTTCTTGCCATGGGAAGAGGTGCTTTGTTATTGGTTCGATCTTATCGTGATTGATCCTAGTGACAGAAGGGGAACTGACACGTATGTATCGTTGCTATTAAGGATAACAAGATGGGGTCTATTTCTAAATAAATAAATCTTGTCTACATCATGTCATCGTTCTTATTGCATTACTCTGTTTTTTCATGAACTTAATACAATAGATGCATGTTGGATACCGGTCGATGTGTGGAGTGATAGTAGTAGATGTAGGAAGGAGTCAGTCTACTAATCTTGGACGTGATGCCTATATAATGATAATTGCTTGGATATCATCATAGTTATTTGAAGTTCTATAAATTGCCCAACAGTAATTTGTTTACCCATCGTATGCTATTTTTCTCGAGAGAAACCACTAGTGAAATCTACGGCCCCCGGGTCTCTTCTTTAATATATTTGCTTTTGAGATCTATTTTATTTTCTTTTATTTTCAGACCTATTAATCCAAAAACACAAAAATACCTTGCTGCAATTTTTATTTATTTATTTTATCTCGTGTTTCCGTGAGATCTATTTATCCAATCTACTACAATTTTACCTATCATTTTAACCATGAGGGATTGGCAACCCCTCTCTTACGTCAGGTTGAAAGTATTTGTTCTTTGTGTGCAGGATCTGTTTACGTGGTATTGCATGGTTATCCTACTGGTTCGATAACCTTGGTCTCATCAGTGAGGCAAATACCTACCGTTGATGTGCTGCATCATCCCTTCCTCTTTGGGGAAATACCAACACAGTTCAAGCCAACATCGAAAGGAATTTCTAGTGCCGTTGCCGGGGAGGATCAAGTCAAGATAGTCTCCCGAAAACTCGCCAATTTCGGGTGCCGTTGCCAGGGAGACATCATCAACATCTACAAGGTTCCTAATCACAAATCTCATCTCCTTGCAATTCACATTATTTGACATTTGCCTCTCGTTTCGCTCTCCCCCTCTTCACAAAATTTGCAATTTTATTCACCCTCTTTTTTGTTCGCCGTTTTCTCGTCGGATCTCCTGTTTGCTTGAACTTTTCACCATGAGGTCACTTTGGCATGGCAGAAACAGATGATTGCCTAACTCCTAAAATTGGACGATCTAGAAATCTAGATGCTAAAACTTTTGTTTTGGGGCAAGGGAATATTATGGGAAAAGAACATATCTAAGAATTTTTCAATTGTCTCCAAAATCTAACTCTTGATGATACTCCTATACTTAAAAGAACAAAATCCTATGCAGAAGCTATTTCAGCAGTAGTTCTGGAACTTGAGAATAAATTCATCTGTACCCATCCTACCTTTGCAAAGATTGTTTATGAATTACCTATTATAATGAATCCAAAAGCTAAAAAGTTGGCTACCCTTGGTCTTATGAATGAATTTGACTACATAATACGGGAAGCTAGGGAGGTCTTTGATTTTTATGGTATGAACAGTGAAAACTGGTAATTGATGAGATCCTTTATAATAGTGATTATATGTTAAGACACTTGCTTGGAAATAATCATATTTTTTATGAGAATCTTAAAAAGGAAGTCCCTGTTTTAGACATAATCCAACAAGTTTTCAATGATGTTAATCAACACTATTCTTCGATTGTTGCAGGAAATCAAAGGGGATACAATGATAAGCAACTTGATAGTGCTAAAGTCTCTATGGATGAGGTGTTTTATCTTGTGTTTGCAAAACCACCTGACAAAAACACTTCCAAGGGAAGTGGAAACAAAGATGAAAACACTTATATCCTTCGCAATATGCCTAACTAGGGGCATAAAATGATAGCGCTTGTTGGGAGGCAACCCAATGAATAAAATTTATTTTTGTCTTTTTCTTTCTGTTCTTGAGTGTTTGCACAATTATGCCTCTGTTATGATTGTTTTTTGTGTTTAATTTAGTGTTTTTGCCAAGCAAAGCCTTTGGGATCATGTTGAGTGATAGTTGATTTGATCTTGTTGAAAAACAGAAACTTTTGCCCTCAGAAAAATAATTTTCATAAATCACAGAAATGTGCTTTTCCTCTGAAGTTTTTACACAAGATTTATATAAAAATTTCCCACATTGTCCTCATTTTTCAAAAAATTTGGAGTTACAAAAGTATACGAAGTTCCCTAATTACTACAGAATGTTATGTTTTTGACAGATTCTTTTTTCTTTGCGTTGTGTGCTTATTTTGATGAATCTATGGTTTGTATTGGAGGGTATAAGCTGTAGTAAAGTTGGAATGAAGTAGATATAATGAAAAAAATTAAATATGAATGGGTTTGCAACAGTACTTATAGTACTAATTTGCTTTGTTATACTAACGGACCTCACAAAAGTTTTGTTGAGTTTTGTGTGATTGAAGTTTTCAAGTTTTGGATGAGATCACGATGGATGAAAGAATAAGGAGTAAGAAGAGCCTAATCTTGGGGATGGCCCATGGCATCCCAAGCTATTATCTAAAAGATAAGAAAGCAACTAAGCTTGGGGATGCCCCGAGTGGCATCCCCTCTTTCTTCTAACGACTATCAGTACTTTACTTGGAGCTATATTTTTATTCGTCACATATCATGAGTTTTGCTTGGAGCGTCTTGTATTATATGAGTCTTTGCTTATTTTTCTTTTTGTTTTAAGTCATCTACCGTTGCTGGACACACCTATTTGAGGGAGCCAAAATTATGCTATGACTTGTTAAAATTGCTCTTGATGCTTCACTTAAATATTTATGAGCTATGGAATTGCTCTAGTGCTTCACTTATATCTTTTTGAGCATGGTGTGCTTTATTATTTTTGAAGAAATTCTATCATGCTTCACTTAGATTTTATTTGGGAGTTAGTAATTTTTTAAGAAATTTTCTCTTGCTTCACTTAAATTATTTTGAGAGAAGAAATTTTTATGGTCATGTTCTTCACTTAGATTTGTTTGAGCTATCAAAAGCAACATATGAAATTAGTCCCAAAGTGATAGATATTCAAGAGGGATATAATAAAACTTTCATGAATATCATTGGACAAAATAAACTTGATTCCTTGTAATAGTCTTGTGATATGTTGATATAATATGTGAGTCATGTTGATGAGTAATTATGCATTAGTAAGAATATTGGTGTTAAGGTTTGTGATTCCCTATGCAAGCATGAAAGTCAATAGTTATGCAATGAAGTTATATACTACTTGTGGTGCATTATTCGGTGTTAGTTATGCTTAATGCTCGCTTATGAGATTTTGCGTTTCTTGGTTGGATGCTTGTCAATCTTTTGCTAGCCTTCATTTGCACTAAGTGTGATCACTACTTGTGCATCCAAAATCCTTAAACCCAGTTTTGCCACTTGAGTCCACTATACTTACCTATATGCGGTATTTTCATGCCGTTCTAAGCAAATTTGTATGTGCTATCTCTAATTTTCAAAATAAATTTCTCTTTTGTGTGCTCGTATCGCTCATCAAACGTTAGGGGGTGGCTGATATTTTTCCATGCAAGATGTGTTATTCTCAAGATGAGTGTCGGTGTACTAGAATAGGGGTACCCTAGTATCCCGAACTTGTGCACGGGCAGTTGCAGCACCCCGCGGCAAGGCTTGTCAGGTGACCGCTAAGGTCCTCCGTGGTTCCTTTGGAGCCATTCAAGAACAAAGTAGTCAAGCCAAGGAGACAAGGCCCCGGCAAGAGGAACTTGCCGGGAAGGCCAACCGAGGCATCCCAAGGAACTTGCCGCGACGCGCCACGCGTCCCGGCAAGGCGACAAGGGCCCGGCAAGAGGAGCTTGCCGGGAAGACCAACCAAGGCATCTCAAGGCCTGGTGAGCGACAAGCTTCCGGGCGCGACAAGACGACGACCGCGGCAAGAACCACCCTGTACCCACGCTCCAGCGCATCCACCAACGTGTCGCCCTGGGGCTTTTCCAGGCGCGCGTGGCAGGAGGCTGTGCAGCCAGCGGTGCGCAGTGGCATGCGGCGCTGACAAGATTGCCATCGTGGCGAACGGTGGCGTCCCTGACGGTCCCTTTCTGCACTGTTTGGGCGACACAGACGGGCATTTAATGCCTTTGTCCCCTGCCGTCAGGGTTAGGTAGGATACACTGTGCAAGTAGGTGTACCAACCGCAACTCCTTTTTACATTTTTACCCTTCTCTGCATTGCCACCTGTCGGTGACCCCTTGAGCATATAAAAGGAGGCCCATGCGCAACGTAGAGGGGGTTCGGCTCATTCGGAAGCCAGGAAAACACTTAGCTCTCCCGAGCAAGAAGAGAATACAATCAGACAAGCAGCAGTAGGAGTATTATCTCTCCGGAGAACTCCGAAGCTGCGTAAATTGCTCGTGTGCTTCGCCTCGATCTGCTCTTCGTGCGATCTCCGCCCCCCGCCGAACCGAAAGGGGCTCGGTCCGCCGGTCCCATAGGTGTTCGTGGATCAGTTTCCCCGACATCTTTGGCGCGCCAGGTAGGGGGCATCGAGATTGCGTGAACCTGATCCGGTGTTCACACGAGCTAGATCTTCGTTTTCTTCATCGACATGCCACCGAAGAAGAAGACTTCGGCGGCAGCTGCTCCATCCACGTCACTTCCACCACCGCCGGAGAAAACGGGTGGTGGAGTAGGCGCCGACGGAAGAACGGACGTCAACGAGGAAGCTCACGATGCTGCCAGGTCCAAGGACAAGGCTGCACAGACCTCAGCGTCCGTACATGTCCCGCGCCCATCTCAGGAGGCGCAGGACCGACAGCATCATGGTATTTGCATTACCATACGTTCGTTGGGACAAGATAGAGCTGGTGGATCTTGGGGTGCTCAAGACCAGCATGCACGCCAACGTGCTGGCATGAGCGAGACACGGTCGCCTAGACGGGATGCTGCTCCTTCTAACATAGTTAGAAGTCCGAGCATATCCCGCTCCTCGCACCGTTCGCCACTGCCGCCCACCACTCCAGCAGAAGCTTTGGCGCGAGCTCAGCTACTCCTGGATTACCCTCCAGCGGAAGACAAGATCGACCAATGGAGGGCCACCATTCAGAGTCTCATCGGCTTCGCCAACGGCGACACTCCGCGGCAGCCAACTGCATCGCAGCCGCGGCAGGACTGCCAGGCGCGAGCCGGTGGTGACGAAACCGGTGGGGGTGCAACGACCATGCACTCTCCACCCCGAAGGCCAAGATCGCCAACTGGCCGGATCCACCTCGACAGCGACTCCACCGCATCGTCAGATCCGCGAGCTCGTCGCGATCAGCGCCAAGTTCTTCACGAACGACAACAAGAAGACGCTCGTACTCGCATCGAGCGCCGAAGATAAGCGCGACGTCAATCCGACAAGCGCGCTGGGCCCTCTGTTGACATGCATGCGCCAGGGGAACCAGGCGACTTACCGTACGCGGTAGGTTGCCCTGCGTTCACTCGTGAGCTGCGGCAAGTCCAGTGGCCCAGCACGAAGAATTTTAAGCCAGATGTACCAGAGAAGTACGACGGCAAGATGCATCCGTCGGAGTTCCTCAGCATCTACACCATCGCGGTGCAAGCTGCTGGGGGACGAGACGACAAGATCCTTGCCAACTACTTCCCGCTGGTACTCAAGCCCAATGTCAGATCCTGGCTCATGCACTTGCCGGACAGCTCCATATCGTCCTGGGCTGATCTGTGCCATCAGTTTGTCAGCGCCTTTACAGGCGGCCACAAGCCTCATGGCCAAGAGAGCGACCTTCATCTGCTCGCCCAGAAGGAAGGAGAGCCCCTGCGCAAGTACATTCAAAGATTCAGCCGCGTACAGCACAACATCCCAGACGTCCACCCTGCCGCGGTGATCAGCGTGTTCCATCAGAACGTGCGAAACCGCAGGATGCGGGAGGAGATGGCGATGTGCAAGATCAGAGACATCAGTGAGCTATATGCCCTGGCCGACAAGTGTGCACGTGCTGAGGAAGGGAGGAAACTACCCAGAGAGAACACAGGAGCAGGAGGATCTGATAGTGAGGAGACTGCCCCGGCAAGGAAGAACCGGCGGCGGAACAACAGGAAGAAGAAAGGCAAAGAAGTGCTAGTTGTTGAGCAGTCCGGTAAGAAAGCCGAAGCTGGTAGCTCCGGCAAGGAGGTTGCCGCAGCTGTGGCGGTCGCTGACAAGCAGGATAGCACCAACAAGCAGTATTGCAAGATCCACCGCACCAAGGGCCATGACCTCCAGAGCTGCAAGAAAGTCGAGCAGCTTGTCGAACAGCAAAAGGCTGAGTACGAGCGGCGCGACAAGGAGAAAGCCCAGGAAGGTGCTGGAGGAGCCAGCAAGAAACGTCCCGGCCGAGGAGGACGCCACGGCAAGGCCAAGCAGCGGCAAGGAGACAGACCTCCCCGCGGCCGCGACAAGGATGAAGACGACGACGACGATGAAGATATGGATGATGACGAGACCGACGAGCAGGAGTTCCAGAAAGCCACAGAGGTCCTGTGTGTTGACGGTGGTGCTTCTCTGCATACTTCACACCGCCAGCTCAAGCAGTGGGTGCGGGAAGTCAATGCGGCAGAACCACCCGTCGAGTCACGCAAGCCTCTGAAATGGTCCAGCACGCCTATCATCTTTGATATTGAGGACCACCCAGATCGCATAACTGCGGTCGGGTGCTTGCCGATGTTGGTTTCACCAACTATCCGCAACCTCAAGGTCACAAAGATGCTAGTTGACGGCGGGGCCGGCTTGAACCTGATCTCCTCCGCGGTACTCCAGAAACTCCAGATCCCCGATAGCGAGCTCGAAGAGACCGGCACATTTCAAGGAATCAATCCGGGGAGGAGCAAGCCGAAGGGAAAGATCACATTGCCAGTGACATTTGGCAGCGAGTTGAACTTCAGGACTGAGAGGGTCACTTTTGACGTTGCTGACTTTCCATTGCCTTAAAATGGGATACTTGGCCATCCAGCACTTGCCAAGTTCATGGCAGCCTCTCATTATGCATACAACGTACTGAAGATGCCAGGCTCGATAAGTGTCATCTCTGTCCCTGACGACAAGAAGGATGCTCTTATCTGCGCCGACAAGATCTACCGGGAAGCAGCAGCCGCAACAGATCGCAACTCACTTGCCGCTGAAGCTCCCGGGGGGAAGAAGAAGACCAAGTCCGGCAAGAGTTCTTATGCCCACTCCGGCAAGCGCACCTCTTCGGAGTGCTGCGCTACCGTCGAGGACGCACCATCGAGCTCCACCGGCAAGTGTAAGAAGACAATGGTAGCTCCACCAGAGACCAAGAAGGTGTCTTCCAAGGAGGACGGCACTGGTGGTACCTTCACCATCAGCGCCACTCTCGACCCTAAATAGGAAAGCGCGCTCGTTGCTTTCCTGCGGGCGAACATCGACGTGTTTGCATGGCAACCGTCTGACATCCCCGGTGTTCCCAGGAAAGTAATCGAGCACCATCTCGCCGTCTGTCCTCATGTGCGGCCCGTCAAGCAGAAAGTCAGGAAACAGGCATTGGAGCGCCAAGAATTCATTGCAGAAGAGATCAAGAAATTGGAAGCAGCAGGCCTTGTCAGAGGAGTGCTCCATCCTACATGGTTGGCCAATCCTGTAGTCGTGCGCAAGGCAAACGGGAAATGGAGGCTTTGTATTGACTTTACCGATGTTAATAAAGCTTGTCCCAAAGACCCATTTCCCTTGCCACGCATCGACCAGATTGTTGACTCCACGGCCGGATGTGACTTGCTTTCATTTCCTGATGCATACTCAGGATATCATAAGATCTTCATGGCAGAAGAGGATGAGGAGAAGACCGCATTCATTACCCCATGTGGCACATACTGTTTCGTACAGATGCCTTTCAGTTTAAAGAATGCTGGTTCAACATTTGCAAGGGTAGTTCATGACGCTTTTGAGCCACAAATGCACAGAAATGTGGAAGCCTACATGGATGACATAGTGGTCAAGAGCAAAGAAAAGGCAACTCTGATTCAAGATTTAGACGAAACTTTTGCAAATCTGCGCAAGATCAACCTCAAGCTTAACCCCGAGAAGTGCGTGTTTGGAGTCCCCTCCGGCAAGCTTCTCGGGTTCTTTGTGTCTCAACGCGGGATTGAGGCCAATCCTGACAAGATCAAGGCCATTGAGCAGATTGAAGCACCGAAGCGCGTCAAGGATGTACGAAGACTTGCCGGTTGCGTAGCTGCTCTCAGCAGGTTTATCTCTAGGTCTGCTGAGCGCGCCCTGCCATTTTTCAAAATATTGAAAAAGGCAGGTCCAATGAAATGGACTCCGGAAGCAGAGGCTGCGCTGCAGGACTTAAAGAGATACCCGTCCTCCACTCCAACACTTGTCGCACCTAAGCCACAAGAGAAGTTGCTGCTATATATAGCGGCAACAAATCGGTTAGTGCTGCGTTAGTGGCGGAGAGGGAGGCGGATGATGAGCCAGCAACCACGGCAAGTGCATCCAGCGACAAGCAGAGGACTTCGCCGGCAAGCTCTGGTCCCGACAAGGATGGATCTGCGCAGGCGCATGAGGAGATGCGGAAGAGAATGGTGCAGCGCCCAGTTTACTTTGTCAGTTCCCTTCTACAGGGGGCTAGGTCAAGGTACTCTGGTGTGCACAAATTGCTTTTCGGCCTCCTCATGGCCTCGAGAAAGCTGCGCCATTACTTCCAAGCACATGAGATCACAGTTGTCACTCGCTTTCCGTTAAAGAGGATACTGCAAAATCCAGCAGCAACAGGCAGGATTGTCGAGTGGGCACTAGAACTGTCAAGCTTTGGCCTCAAGTTTGAGAGAACTTCAACTATCCAAAGCAGAGCACTGGCAGAGTTCATAGCAGAGTGGACGCCAACACCAGATGAAGAAATTCCAGAAATGAGCATCCCCGTCAAGGAAGCAAGCAAAGAGTGGCTGATGTACTTTGATGGTGCCTTCTCGCTGCAAGGCGCCGGTGCTGGCGTGCTACTTGTTGCACCCACCAGAGAGCATCTCAAGTACGTAGTCCAGATGCACTTTCCCAAGGAGCAAGCAACGAACAATACTGCAGAGTATGAAGGTTTGCTTGCCGGCCTCAGGATCGCAGCAGACCTTGGGATCAAGAAGCTCATTGTCAGGGGTGACTCACAGCTTGTCGTCCGCCAAGTGAACAAGAGTTATCAGAGCCCGTTGATGGAAGCTTACGTTGATGAAGTGAGAAAGCTAGAAGAGCACTTTGACGGCCTGTAGATGGAGCATGTTCCAAGAGCTCAGAACGACATTGCCGACGGCCTGTCAAAGTGCGCCGCACTTAAGTTACCTGTGGAACTAGGGATCTTTGTGCTCAAGCTGACTCAACCATCCGTAACGCCATCAACTGGACAGAGCAAGAAGAGGAAGTTGATTTCTGGTGACTATTTTCCGGCAGAGCTCCCCAAAGCCGCCGCCAAGAAGGTCCCCAAGATCAACACCAAGGATGCTGAGGAACAGTCTGCTCCGACAAGCCTTAGGGTTTGTTTCGTTGAAGCAGACGCTCCCGACAAGTTTTGCTCCGGCAAGCTTGCCGGGGAACATCAAGCTCCGGCTGAGCCACAGGTTTTTGCCGTAGAAGCGGATGTTCCCGCAGCAGCAGATGTGCCTTTAGTCCTTTTTGTCGAGCCGCAAGCTCCAGCATGGGCATAGCAGATTGTCCGTTTCCTTCAGACAGCAGAACTTCCCTAAGAGCAAGAAGAAGCGGAAAGAGTAGCCCGGCAGTCAAGTATGTACCAGTTTGTCGACAACACACTGTACAGAAGAAGACTCAACGGTGTGAAATTGAAGTGTATTCACCGGGAAGACGGACTAAAGCTGTTGGAAGAGATACATGGAGGCATATGTGGCCACCACATTGGCGCAAGAGCACTTGCCGGCAAAGCGCTCCGGCAAGGTTTCTTTTGGCCGACAGCCCTCCAGGATGCAACTGCACAAGTAACCAAGTGTGAAGCGTGCCAGTTCCATTCCAAGCAGATACATCAACCAGCTCAAGCTCTCCAGACGATCCCTTTATCCTGGCCATTTTCGGTCTGCGGGCTCGATATCCTCGGCCCCTCCCCCCGAGCTGTCGGAGGCTTTGAGTACTTGTACGTTGCAATCGACAAGTTCACAAAGTGGCCAGAAGTGGAACCAGTGAGGAAGGTGACAGCACAGTCAGCAGTCAAGTTCTTCAGATCGATTGTTTGCCGTTTCGGGATCCCTAACAGGATCATCACCGACAACGGCACGCAATTCACAAGCTGCACCTTCATGCAGTACGTCCAAGATCTTGGCGCCAAGGTCTGTTTCGCTTCTGTTGCTCATCCGAGAAGCAACGGTCAAGCAGAGAGGGCAAATGCTGAAGTGCTGCGCGGTCTCAACACCAGGACTTTCGACAGGCTGCACAAGTGCGGAAGGAACTGGATCGAGGAGGTTCTTTGGTCGATCAGGACGACGCCAAATCGAGCCACTGGCCAGACACCTTTCGCTCTAGTCTATGGAGCAGAGGCAGTTCTCCCCATGGAACTCGTATACGGGTCGCCTCGAGTGCTCGCTTATGATGAGCTTGAGCAGGAGCTGCTGCGACAAGATGACGCGCTGCTCCTTGAGGAGGACCGTCTTCAGGCTGCTGTACGAGCTGCTCGGTACCAGGAAGCTTTGCACCGCTACCATAGCCGCAAAGTTAATGCCAGAAGCTTCGAGGAAGGCAACCTTGTTCTTCGGCACGTTCAGTCCGCCAAGAATTCCAACAAGTTGACGCCGAAGTGGGAAGGCCCTTACCGGGTGAAACGAGTCACTTGGCCTGGCGCTGTCTGAATTGAGACCAAAGATGGCACTCCGGTGAGCAACTCCTGGAACATTGAGCATCTTCGTAAGTTTTACCCATAGGGCGCGGTTACCGGAACCCGTTCTGGCAACCACCTTTTGTACAAGTCTTGCCGATGTTGCATGTAATCCCTTGTACAAAGCCGGGCACAGATCCCGTGCATAAGTAAAGCTCATGTGCTCCGCACATCTTGTCAAATTCATGCTTTTTACTTTATATTTGCATGCGTTATCTGACACTTTGTGCAGCACCTACCCCCGGTAAGCAATAACGAGCCATAAAGCTCCATGCCTTTATTTTCTCTTCTTTCTTTTTCTCAAAAAGGAAAGGAAGGTTCCCTCGCACACAAGTTTGCCGGGGGGAAGGAGAAGATTATGATGTGGACCAGGCATCGTTCAAGCAAGTTTCGCCTTGCCGGAAAGCAAACGACAGAAAAGCTAAGTTGCCAAAGTTTGAGCAATCAGTTTTGATTTTTTAAGTTATATTCCTTGAACGACTGTACTTTGTATGGAAAACCTGTGCACGGAGGAACCAACTCGTAGATAGTTGCGCCCTTACTTTGTTTCGAGTCCGCTCAACAACTTAAGTGAGCTGCGACTAGTTGCGACAAGGTTTCTTGTCGGTAGTGGCACCACCAGCAGGCTACTGACATCCCGCACTCAGCGCTCGCGGCTAAGGTGCCTACGCCGGCAAGTTCCCTAAAAGCGTAGGGCAAAAACATACAAAGGAAGGAATCAAGTAAAGGGAATAACATAACAAATATCTACCCAAAATAGAGTTATATTACAAGATAGCTTGTCGCAGCTCTAATAGATGTTCTCGTGACATGAGCACCAGTGACAAAGAGAAAGAGTAAATGGGCGGCCTAATCTACACGATCACCCTCAACCCTCTTGATCCCGCTCACTTTGTCCACGATGGGTGCGACAAGGGCCTTGAGCGCTTCCACGTCAGCATCCGGCGGCAAGGACTTGAGGACGTTGGTTAAGTTGAGGCCTGGGTTGCGGAAGGCCACCTTCATCAGCACCTTCTAGAGAGCCCCCACGCAGATCTTGCACGACTCGTCGGCCAGCTGCTTTGGGATCTTCTCTTGGAGTTGCTGGAGAGCCGTCGCCACGCCTTTGAAGAACAGGCTGAGCTTGGTGCTGGGTTGGAGATGCTCGTCGGAAGGATACCCAAAATCCTCCATCCCCAGCTGCGCCAGCTCCCCGTCGATGGCTGCGGCAGCATCCACAAGACCCTCGGTCCAGTGCTCCATAGTCTCCCGGAAAGCATCATGGGCGGCGGCGGCATTCGTCAGCAGCGCCTCATCGGCCTTGATCTTCTTCGACAAGGCCACCTCCCACTCCCTGGCGCCATCCAGCGTCTGAGTCAAGGTGGCCAACTTCAGTTCGAGATCCGCATTGGAATTCTTGGCAGCGCTGAGCTCCTTGCCCCTCTCAGCGAGAAGAACCTGCAGCTCGCCATGAGCGCCTTCTCACGCTCATGCTTGAGCGCGGCAAGCTCCTCGCCGCTCGCCCTGAGATCTGCTTCCAGCTGCCCCACCTTTGTTTCCAGCTCCTTCTTGGCGGCCTCGGCAGCCGCGGCAGTGTCCCTTGCCTCCTTGAGAGCCCCGCCGATTGCTTTCTCCCGCGCGGCAAGCTCCTCCTCGTGGCTGTCAAGGTTCACCTTGCGCTGCGCCAAGTCTCCCTCCTGTGCAAATAGGTTTTCAGCGACAAGCCGCTGCTTCTCTTCGGCTTCAGCCTTCTCGAGGAGGAAGGCTTTCCGCTCCTCAAGAAGTTGCCCCTGCTCCTCCGCCAGGGACCAGAGAGCCTCCTGCCTGAGACCCCGGAGCTCCTCTGCGCGCTTCTCAATATCAACCCCCGCCTTCGCGACACGCGCCTCTCGGGACGCCAGTTTGGCTTGGCGGGCGCGGTAAAGAGACAGCAGCTTCCGCAGCAGCCGCTCCTCCTCAGGCTCGTCGCTGCTGCTGCTTGGCGCGTCGACAAGCGCCAGCCCAGCGGAGGCGAGCACCTCTTCGTCAAAGGTTTCTCCTTCGACCGGCGCCCTGGAGCTCGACGCCCAGGGGAGCTTGATGAAGACGCCATCGCCGGCCTTCAAGTAGGCGCCGGGCTGGGGCTCTTCGGAGCCTGGCGCCGCAGCAGCGGCAGTGGGATCGGCGGTCGGTGCAGCGCCTGGCGCTCCTGTGGCCTCGGGGCCGTCAGTACGATCACCAGATTCCTCGCCAGTTTCTGCGGCGGCAGCCTTGGCGGCCTCTTCGCTGGCGGGTTCATCAGCACCAGCCCCTTCTTGGTGGCGGTGGCGTCGTCATTGTTGCCGCGCGCGTTCTCCTCGCCGGCGGCCTCGGTTTCCATCGGCTCCGCGGCAGGTGGATCTGACGACCGAAGAGGGGAGAAAAGTCAAGCAAATGCTCAAGAAGAAAATCAGAAGAAGAAGAACCCAAGGGAAGTTTTCAGGCAAAAGGGGTACCTGTGCTGGGATCTGCAGTCATGGTCTCCACCACCGGAGGATCACTGGCGCTGTCCCTTGCCGGAGAACTGCCCCTTGCCGGAGAATTCTCCCTTGCCGGAGAATTCTCCCTTACCGGGGAATTCTCCCTCGGCGGTGTAGTCGAAGCAGATAGCACTTCGGGAGCGGCCTCCGGGCCCTCCTGGTGAGGCTGCTCTGCTCCTACACAAACCAACAGACAGAAGTCAGCAAAATAAGAGCACCCACACACGCATGAAAGCAGGAAGTAAACTATGTACTTATGTGGAGGGCTGCACTGGGGGCTGCTTTGAGGAATGGTTGCCGGGTCCGACAAGGTGGTCTCGGACATGTCCTCTGCCGTTGTGGCGGGGTCATCCTCGATGACAATCACCGGGGCCTTGGCTCTCTTCGCCGCTCTCTGGGCCAGAGTCCTGAAAAGGAACAGGTTCAGAGTTAAGCAAATCAGATACAAGACAAAGACAGCAAAAATCGAAGAATTACAAATACAACAAGGGGATCTTACTCTTCTTCTTCGTTGTCGGAGCTGAGCGCGGAGAGATCGAAGTCCGGCTCGCCTCCGGTGCGGCGAGGCGGAGGAGTTGGCTCCCTTGCCCGCTTGGCAGGAGCAGGCGTGGTGGACCGGGAAGACCCCGCTCCGGTTGCCGCAGCGGCGTGAGGTGCTCCCGCGGCAACAGTGCTTGTCGTAGTCGAGCGCGTCGCGCGTTGCGGTGGCTGTTGACTCGTCTGCCGCCCCGCCACGTCCCCGGCCCTGCGAAGACTCCTTCTTGGTGGGGCTGGGGGCTCCGCTTCCGGCGAGCTGGCTGAAGGTGGGGAGGAGGAGGAGCCGATCTGCAACGGGTCACCCGCGCCCTCGGCGGGCTCGCTCGGCTCACCTTCAGGCCCGGCAAGCCCTTCCTCATCGGCAAACTCCTCGCGCTCGGCAAAGCTTGCCGCCTCCGCTGCCTCATCCTCTTCCACGGTGAATCCAAACTCACCCGCGGCAGCAGCTGCCGCCGCCTCTTCCAGCCTGGTGGCGATGCGCTGCATCTCCGCATCGGTGGTGTCGCGGGTGAGGCTCTTCTGTTCGTCAGCGTGGACCGGCACTTCGACCAAGCCGTCAAAGAAATCCCGCACGACGTCGTCGGCGGGCTCTTGCCAAGTCGGGATGATTCCGTGCGAGTCGCACAACGGCATCATCGCGCGGATGCGGTCAAGTGAAGAATTGTTGCACAGCGGAACGACATTCCGCGGCAACATAAATGGGTGCTGAGGGTCGCGCTTGAACAGCTCCAGAAGCATCACGTCCAATTCCAAGACCGTGAAGTTGAAATTGAGGCCCGGGCGCAGCCTCATGATATCCGCCGAGTTTTGGAACTCCCAGGCTGGTCTCCTCCTCTCCTGCAGGGGGGCGATGCGGCGGCGAAGAAAGTGTGCGCCAACTGCGCCTACAGTGAGCCCGGCAAGCCTGAGGCGAAGGATCCGGGTGACGGCAATCTTCAGCCTGTCGTCCTCCAGGGCCACATTGCTCCAATCGTTGCCGCGCACTAATGGGGCTTGGCGCAGGGCGGTGAAAGGCTGCGGGTTCCCCTCGACGATCCAGCACCACTCTGCCCTCCACTCTTCCTATTTGTTGCGGAGCTCTCCCTCCAGATAGGCGTCCTTCTTATCAGTTCTCGAGATCCAAGCGATTCCTCCGGCAAGGGGCTCTCTTCTCTCGACCCGGGGCATGAAGAAGTGGCGGAAGAGGGCTACGTTTGGGTGGACTCCGACAAATTTTTCGCACAGATGTGCGAAAACTGCCATGGTCAGAACGACATTGGGGGTGAAGTCAAGGAGGCGGAACCCATAGGTGTTCATGATGTCACAGAATAATTCAGAAAAGGGCGGGCAGAGCCCGCAGTAGAAGAACAGTGCGAAGAAGGGGTACCCGTTCGGAGCTAATCTCGAAGCGCTGGCCGGGAGTACCTTCGTGCGCGGATGCGCTCGCGTCTCCGTCGACCAGAAAAGCTAGTAGTACTCTCTCAGCTCCTTCGCGTCAAGCTGAGGGGGGAAGATGGCCCGCTCCTTTCGCAGCGCCGCGAGCCGCTGCGTCTCGGCCGATTTCACGCCCTTCCCCTTGTCGGCTTTCGGAGCCATGGCGGAGGTGGCGAGGGAGATCGACGGCGTCGGCGGCGTAGGTGGCGTCGGTGGCAATGAGGGGCGGAGCGCTGCTCTCTTTCGACTTTGGGAATAAGGGGAGAGCGGCGGAGATTTTCGAGAATGGAGTAGCAACCGGCGAAGTGGGGAAACTGCCCCTGTTTCCCTGCTTATAAAGAGGGAGGGGCGGACGTTTCGCCCTTCCGAATAAAGAAACCACCCACGATCTCTCCCACGATGCCGCATTCAACGCGCGCCGTTGGGGGAGGGCGCGGTGGATACGGAGTAAGATATGGCGTGTCCCGGGCCGCGCGTGCCCGTGCCCTGTTTTGGGCCTGGCCCAACAGCGCTCGGCACCGTGTGTGGCCCAGGCCCGGGGGCTCCTGTCAGTGTACTAGAATAGGGGTACCCTAGTATCCCGAACTTGTGCACGGGCAGTTGCAGCACCCCGCGACAAGGCTTGCCGGGCGACCGCCAAGGTCCTCCGTGGTTCCTTTGGAGCCATTCAAGAACAAAGTAGTCAAGCCAAGGAGACAAGGCCCCGGCAAGAGGAACTTTCCGGGAAGGCCAACCGAGGCATCCCAAGGAACTTGCCGCGACGCGCCACGCGTCCCGGCAAGGCGACAAGGCCCCGGCAAGAGGAGTTTGCTGGGAAGACCAACCAAGGCATCTCAAGGCCTGGTGAGCGACAAGCTTCCGGGCACGACAAGACGACGACCGCGGCAAGGCACTTGCCGCGGCAAGTAACCACCCTGTACCCACGCTCCAACGCATCCACCAACGTGTTGCCCTGGGGCTTTTCCAGGCACACGTGGCAGGAGGCTGTGCAGCCAGCGGTGCGCGGTGGCATGCGGCGCTGACAAGATCGCCATCGTGGCGAACGGTGGCGTCCCTGACGGTCCCTTTCTGCACTGTTTGGGTAACACAGACGGGCATTTAATGCCTTTGTCCCCTGCCGTCAGGGTTAGGTAGGTTACACTGTGCAAGTAGGTGTACCAACCGCAACTCCTTTTTACATTTTTACCCTTCTCTGCATTGCCACCTGTCGGTGACCCCTTGAGCATATAAAAGGAGGCCCATGCGCAACGTAGAGGGGGTTCGGCTCATTCGGAAGCCAGAAAAACACTTAGCTCTCCCGAGCAAGTAGAGAATACAATCAGACAAGCAGCAGTAGGAGTATTATCTCTCCGGAGAGCTCCGAAGCTGGGTAAACTGCTCGTGTGCTTCGCCTCAATCTACTCTTCGTGCGATCTCCGCCCCCCGCCGAACCGAAAGGGGTCGGTCCGCCGGTCCCATAGCTGTTCGTGGATCAGTTTCCCATACAATGAGTGTTTATTCACTTGTCATTGCCTAAGAGTATGGCAACGGTATTAGGGATGCCCAGTCCCGAAATGAAAAATGAATTTACTTTAAGTTGTCAAATAAAAAATTCCTTGGAAAATGTTGGTATGGACGGCACCCGTGGATTCAGTTAGCCATGGAATGTGAAAGTATGGCGGAAAAGTGAATAAATTTTGTTTTCTGTTTGGGAACCACCTATGATATATCAAGCATGGAAAGTATTGGGAATTACTCGATCGTTTTCATTGACAGGAAAAGCATGCCACCCAAAATGTTTTATCTCTACCTTTTTTGCTTTGAGCTCTGGCACCTCTACAAATCCCTACTTCCCTTTACGAAGGGCCTTTCTTTTACTTTATGCAATTTTTATTTTTATTTGAGCCTCCATCTTCTCTTATAAAGCACCAACTAAGGGGCACTATGATCGTACTTGAGCATTGGGTGTAGCTAATATGCGAGTGTGTTTCATGGATGGATCAATGATTGAGCATAATGGGCTAGGGATAACTTGCTTTAGTGTTGATATTTTGAAAGACATGGTTGCTTGTTGATACGCTTGAGTATTGAAATCTTCATGTCAAAACTAGACTATTGCTTTGAATGATATAAAATTCCAAATGTCCATGCTACAAAGAAAATAATATGTGATGAACATGTTAGGTAGCATTCCACATCAAAAATTATGTTTTTATCATTTACCTACTCGAGGACGAGCAGGAATTAAGCTTGGGGATGCTGATACGTCTCCAGCGTATCTATAATTTTTTTATTCCATGTTGTTATATTATCATCTTGGATGTTTTACAATCATTTTATAGCAACTTTAAATCATTTTTTGGGACTAACCAGTTGTTGTTTTTTGCTTGTTTTTTACTTCACAGGAAATCAATACCAAACAGAGTCCAAATGCAGCGATACTTTTTGGTGATTTATTCTGGACCAGAAGACACATGATGGGCCAAAGAAGTACTAAAGGGGTGCCCCGAGGGGGGCACAACCCACCTGGGCACGCTTGGGGGCCCAAGAGTGCCCTGGTGGGTGATGCCCACCTTGGTGGCCTCCTGCACCGCCTCTTTGCTCTATAAATACCCCAATATTCCAGAAACCCTAGGGGAGTCGATGAAAATCAATTCCAGCCGCTGTAAGTTCCAGAAACCATAGGTCCAATCTAGACACCATCACGGAGGGGTTCATCATCCTCATTGGTGCCTCTCTAATGATGCATGAGTAGTTCATTGTAGACCTATGAGTTCGTAGTTAGTAGCTAGATGGCTTCCTATCTCTCATTTGATTCTCAATACAATGTTCTCTTGGAGATCTATTTGATGTAACTCTTTTTGAGGTGTGTTTGTTGGGATCCGATGAACTTTGAGTTTATGATCAGATCTATATTTTTATCCATGAAAGGTATTTGAGTCTTTTGATCTCTTATATGCATGATTACTTATAACCTCATATTTCTTCTTTGAATCTTTGGTTTAGTTAGGCCAACTAGATCAATTTTTCTTGCCATGGGAAGAGGTGCTTTATGATTGGTTCGATCTTACGGTGCTTGATCCAAGTGACAGAAGGGGAGCCGACATGTATGTATCATTGCTATTAAGGATAACAAGATGGGATCTATTTCTACATAAATAGATCTTGTCTACATCATGTCATCATTCTTATTGCATTACTTCGTTTTTTCATGAACTTAATACACTAGATGCATGCTGGATAGCGGTCGATGTGTGGAGTAATAGTAGTAGATGCAGGCAGGAGTCGGTCTACTAATCTTGGATGTGATGCCTATATAATGATCACTGCCTGGATATCGTCATAATTATATGAAGTTCTATCAATTGCCCAACAGTAATTTGTTTACCCACTGTACGCTATTTTTCTCGAGAGAAGCCACTAGTGAAATCTACGGGCCCCGGGTCTCTTCTTTATTATATTTGCCTTCGAGGTCTATTTTATTTGCTTTTATTTTCAGATCTATTAATCCAAAAACACAAAAATTCCTTGCTACAATATTTATTTATTTATTTTATCTCGCCTTCCCGCGAGATCTATTTATCCAATCTACTACAATTTTACCTATCCTTTTACCCGTGAGGGATTGACAACCCATCTCTTACGTCGGGTTGCAATTATTTGTTCTTTGTGTCCAGGAGCTGTTTACATGGTGTTGCGTGGTTCTCCTACTGGTTCGATAACGTTGATCTCATAACTAATGGAAATACCTACCGTTGTTATGCTGCAACATCCCTTCCTCTATGGGGAAATACCAACGTAGTTCAAGCCAATATCACCCACCTTCTTATCCTTAATGGCAACAATACAAATACGTGCCTCGCTACCCTTTCTGTCACTGGGTGAGGACACCACAAGATTGAACCCATTACAAAGCACATCTCCCATTGCAATAAAATAAATCTAGTTGGCTAAACCAAATCAATAGATTGGAGAGAAATACAATGCTATCTTAATCATGCATAAAATAGTTCAGAGAAGACTCAAATAATATTCATACATAATCTGATCATAAATCCACAATTCATCGAATCTCAACAAATGCACGGAAAATGAAGATTACATCGAATATATCTCCAAGAACATCAAGGAGAACATTGTATTGAAGATCAGAGAGAGAAAAGAAGCCATCTAGCTACTCAATATGGACCCGTAGGTTTGTGGTAAACTACTCACCCAGCATTGGAAGGGCAACAAGGTTGATGTAGAGGCCCTCCATGATTGAATACCCCTCCAGCATGGGATCTCACAAGGACAGAAACTTGCGGTGATGGAAAAGTATATTTTGTGTGCCCTCTGGTATACGGGGTTTATGGAGCTGAAATTATGGCTAGGGGTGCCATGATGGGCCCACAAGCTTGTGGGCACCCTCATAGGGTGTGGCTGGTGAGCTTGCGGCCCATCCATGGCCCTTCTAGCCTCCTCTCGAAGCTTCCTAGGTGTCTTTTCGTCCAAGAAAAAATATCAAAAGGTTTCTGTTTGGTATTGATTTTCTGTAGAAGACAAACAATGTAAAAATAGCAACTGGCACTGGGCACTAGGTTAATAGGTTAGTCCCAAAAAATGATATAAAATAGCATAATAATTCATATAAAACATCCAAGATGGATAATATAATAACATGGAAAAATAAAAAATTATAGATACGTTGGGGACGTATCATGCGCCCAGGGGGTGGGCGCGCTTAGCTGGATTGTGGGCCACAGGTGGCTCCCCTCCTTTGGGTTTTCACTCCAGTATTTTTTATTTATTCCATTAAAAATCTCCAAAAAGTTTCATCCAATTCCGAGAACTTTTATTTCTGCACAAAAATAACACCATGGTAGTTCTGCTGAAAACAGTGTTAGTTTGGGTTAGTCTCATTCAAATCATGCAAATTAGAGTCCAAAACAAGAGCAAAAGTGATTTGAAAAGTAGATACAACGGAGACATATCAGTGCTGTCATCCATTAGTACTTTATGCAGTCGGCATCCATCTACTATGGGGTCGAGGACCAGAGCGGTTGGGCATTATCTTAGGTCGGTCACCGGCAGATCGTGCTGCCCAAACGTGATCGGCATGTCCAACCATGCGGCCGGGGGTCTACATATTGGGACATGGACCAGCTCTTGTAGGGCCTGCTTTCTCTGATTCCCTAACTTGTATGTTTGATAGATTGATGCATCTCCAATGTATCTATAATTTATGCAGTATTAATGCCATGTTTACAACAATTTTATATGGTTTTGGCATGATTTGAATGGAACTAGCCCGGATTGACGCTGTTCTCAGCAGAACTACCGTGGTGTTGATTTTTGTGTGGAAATAAAAGTTCTCGGAATTGGACGAAACTTTTTGACGATTTTTGGAAGAAAAGAGAAATAATGGAGCAAAGGACCACCAGAAGGGGGCCTTGTTGCCCACAAGACACCAGGGAACGCCAGCCCCCTTGCCCACCTTGGTGGGTGGTGGCCCCCTTGAGGCCCATCTTCGTATGATTCCAACGCTGAAAAATCCTATATATTCAGAAATCATCAAAAATAAACCTATATCAGAAGTTCCGCCGTTGCAAGCCTCTATAGCCACGAACAATCTGGACCCTATTTCGACACCCTGCCAGAGGGAGAAATCTTCATCACCCTGGCGGCCACCATGATGAGGAGGGAGTAGTCCAACCTTGGGCTGAAAGTTTGTACTAGTAGATATGTGTTTAATCTCTCTCTCTCTCTCTCGTGTTCTTGATTTGGCACGATCTTGATGTATCGCAAGCTTTGTTAATATAGTTGGATCATATGGTGTTTTTGCCTCTCTATCTTGTTGTGATGAATTGAGTTTTCCCTTTGAGATTTCGTTGTTATCGGTTGAATACTTTTATGGATTTGAGAGCACTTGATGTATGTCTTTCCGTGAATACCCATGGTGACAATGGGGTATCATACTGATTCACTTGATATGTGGTTTGGCACTCAACTTGCGGATTCCCATTGTATTTGTTGTATTGGGGACACAAGAACCTTTCTATTATTTAGTTGTAGGGTTGTTTGAGAGAGACCATCTTCATCCTACACCTCCCACAGACTGATAAACCTTAGGTCATCCACTTGAGGTAAATTTGCTACTGTCCTACAATACTCTACGCTTGGAAGCCCAACACGAGTCTACAAGAACAAGTAGTGCAGTAGGCATCATAGATCATTGGGACCTTGGCCTCTTTTGAGGATTTTGTGGAATGATAGGTGGTGTGCCTATTCGCGAGGAGGGCCTCACCACCCTTGGCGACTTGCTTAACAACCCAGCAGGTTCGAAGGCTATGGGTTGGATTAGTGTCGAGCAAGGTAGAGTGTATGGGACATGGTTGGTCCAACAGTCTATCGAGGGCAGTCTAGTGTCATGTCTTCTTTCTTTTTTGCTGTGATTCTGCTAGCACGGGGCGCCTGCGTGGCTCCCATTGTGCGAGATCACACTTTTTCGTTCATTTGGGAATACTAATCCCTGAGTCAATCAGGTCTGCTCAATGGTGCAAATTTGAACACCAACTCTGAAAGTTCGGAGAAGGTTAGGACTTGGCATCGGGCGAGGGCGTTCAAAAAACCCTCATCACAAAAATTGTGGCAAAAGGAAGTCAGTGCTTCCACCTCGGGGCAATTGACTATTCTGTCTTTGATGGAAAAGAATTGTGACTAGAATTGTCAAATTGTCTCTTTGGACCGCTATTTTACGTACAACAGATCCTAGACATTGGGAGGCCCTGAGTTGCTTTGATAGTATGCGATGTGGCAGGTGGGTGGGACAAAGAATCCTGCCCCAATTGGGGAGGGCTCTGGAGCGCCCTACCGTCCGTCACAGGATGCGTTTACCAAGGGGACGTCAAGGTTTGGCTCCACATCCAAATCACCCGTCTCACTTGTCTGATTGGTTCCGTGATTACTCCCTGTGAGGGAGTTCGGATCCGAGGTACCATTGGCCGAGCTCGAGGAGGGAGTGTAAAACTCCTAGCCGCTTCCTGGTCGTGCTCCATTGCTACGTCTTGAGCTTGTGTTGGTTTTCCTTGAAGAGGAAAGGATGATGCAACAATAGTAGCGTAAGTATTTCCCTCAGTTTTTGAGAACCAAGGTATAAATCTAGTAGGAGGCTCCTCAAAAGTCCCACGCACCTACACAAACAAACAAAGAACTCGCAACCAATGCAATAAAGGGGTTGTCAATCCCTTCACGGCCACCTGCAAAAGTGAGATCTGATAGAGATAGTATGATAAGATAAATATATTTTTGGTATTTTATAATATAGATTGGAAAAGTAAAGATGCAAATAAAAGTAGATTGAAAGCTTATATGATAAAAGATAGACCCGGGGGCCATAGGTTTCACTAGTGGCTTCTCTCAACATAGCATAAGTATTACGGTGGGTGAACAAATTACTGCCGAGCAATTGATAGAAAAGATATTAATTATGAGATTATCTAGGCATGATCATGTATATAGGCATCATGTCCGTGACAAGTAGACCGACTCCTGCCTGCATCTACTACTATTACTCCACACATCGACCGCTATCCAGCATGCATCTTGAGTATTAAGTTCATAAGAACAAAGTAACGCATTAAGAAATATGACATGTCGTAGAGGGATAAACTCATGCAATATGATATAAACCCCATCTTTTTATCCTCGATGGGAACAATATAATACGTGCCTTGCTACCCCTATTGTCACAGGGTAAGGACACCACAAGATTGAACCCAAAGATAAGCACTTCTCCCATTGCAAGAAAGATCAATCTACTAGGCCAAACCAAACTGATAATTCAAAGAGACTTGCAAAGATAACTCAATCATACATAAAAGAATTTAGAGAAGATTCAAATATTTCTCATAGATAAACTTGATCATAAACCCACAATTCATAGGATCTCGACAAACACACCGCAAAAAGAGTTACATCAAATAGATCTCCACAAGAGAGGGGGAGAACATGGTATTGAGATCTGAAGAGAGAGAAGAAGCCATCTAGCTAATAACTATGGACCCGAAGGTCTGTGGTAAACTACTCACAACTCATCGGAGCGGCTATGGTGTTGATGTAGAAGCCCTCCATGGTCGATTCCCCCTCCGGTGGAGCGCCGACGAAGGCTCCAAGATGGGATCTCACAGATACAGAAGGTTACGGTGGTGGAAATTGTTTTTCGTTGGCTCCCTAGATGTTTTCGGGGTATGTGGGTATATATAGGAGGAAGAAGTAGGTCGATGGCCACCCGAGGGGCCCATGAGATAGGGGGGGCACGCCCTCCACCCTCGTGGCCGCCTCGGCTTCATCTTGGCTTGCACTCCAAGTCCTCTGGATCACGTTCATTCCAAAAATCACGCTCCTAAAGGTTTCATTCCGTTTGGACTCCGTTTGATATTCCTTTTCTTCGAAATACTAAATAGGCAAAAAAAAAGCAATACGGGCTGGGTCTCCGGTTAGTAGGTTAGTCCCAAAAATGATATAAATGTGTAAAATAAACCCCACAAACATCCAAAAGGGGTAATATAATAGCATGGAACAATCAAAAATTATAGATACGTTGGAAACATATCAAGCATCCCCAAGCTTAATTCCTGCTCGTCCTCGAGTAGGTAAATGTTAAAAACAGAATTTTTGATGTGGAATGCTACCTAGCATAATCCTCAATGTAATTTGCTTTATTGTGGCATGAATGTTCAGATCCAAATGATTCAAAATAAAAGTTCATATTGACATAAGAAATAGTAATACTTCAAGCATACTAATCAAAGCAATCATGTCTTCTCAAAATAACATGGCTAAAGAAAGTTCATCCCTACAAAATCATATAGTTAGGCTATGCTTCATTTTCGTCACACAAAAATGCTCCCAAATTCTACACCCCCGATGACAAGCCAAGCAATTGTTTCGTACTTACATAATCTCAAACTTTTTCAACCTTCACGCAATACATGAGCGTGAGCCATGGATATAGCACTATGGGTGGAATAGAATATGATGATGGGGATTGTGTGGAGAAGACAAAAAAGGAAAAAGTCTCACATTGACGAGGATAATCAACGGGCTATGGAGATGCCCATCAATTGATGTCAACATGAGGAGTAGGAATTGCCATGCAACGGATGCACTAGAGCTATAAATGTATGAAAGCTCAACAAAAGAAAACTAGTGGGTGTGCATCCAACTTGCTTGCTCATGAAGACCTAGGGCATTTTGAGGAAGGCCATCGTAGGAATATACAAGCCAAGTTCTATAATAAAAAATTCCCACTAGTATATGAAAGTGACAACATATGAGACTCTCTATATGAAGAACATGGTGCTACTTTGAAGCACAAGTGTGGAAAAAGAGATTGTAACATTGCCCCTTTTTGTTTATTTTCTTTTTTTTCTCTTTTTTTTCTTTGGCCTTTCTTTTTTTGACCTTTCTTTTTTTTCTTTTTGGGGAAAATGCTCTAATAATGATCATCATGACACTTTTATTGATTTACAACACATGAATTACAACTCGAGACTAGAACAAGATATGACTCTATATGAATGCCTCCGGCGGTGTACTGGGATGGTGCTATGAATCAAGAGTGACATGTATGAAAAATTATGCATGGTGGCTTTGCCACAAATACAATGTCAACTACATGATCATGCAATGGCAATAGGACAAAAGTAATGTGTGTCATGATGATAAAAAGAACGGTGGAAAGTTGCATGGCAATATATCTCGGAATGGATATGGAAATGCCATAATAGGTAGGTATGGTGGCTGTTTTGAGGAAGATATAAGGAGGTTTATGTGTGATAGAGCATATAATATCACGGGGTTTGGATGCACCGGCGAAGTTTGCACCAACTCTCAAGGTGAGAAAGGGCAATGCACGGTACCGAAGAGGCTAGCAATGATGGAAAGTTAAAAGTGCTTATAATCCATGGACTCGACATTAGTCAAAAGAACTCATATACTTATTGCAAAAAAATTAGAAGTCATCAAAACCAAGCACTACACGCATGCTCCTAGAGGGATAGATTGGTAGGAAAAGACCATCGCTCGTCCCCGACCGCCACTCATAAGGATGCATAATTCAAGGACACCTCATGTTACAAATTTGTTACACAACTTTAACCATACGTGCATGATACGTGGCTTGCTAACTTCAACACAAGAAGTCTTTAAATTCATAATCACCCAACTAGCATGACTTTAATATTACTACCTCCATATCTCAAAACAATTATCAAGTATGATGTTGATCATAGCATCCAATTCACTTCCGATGATAGTTTTTATTATACCCAACTTGGATGCCTACCATTCTAGGACCAATTTTATAACCATAGCAAATACCATGTTGTTCTAAAAGACTCTCAAAAAATATAAGTGAAGCATGAGAGACTAGCAATTTCTATAAAATTAAGGCACCGCCGTGCTCTAAAATATATAAGTGAAGCACTAGAGCAAAAACTATCTAGCTCAAAAGATATAAGTGAAGCACATAGAGTATTCTAATAAATTTCAATCAAGTGGGCTTATCCCAAAACTTGTGTACAGAAAGTATGATTGTGGTAAACTAAAAAGAAAATACTAATATCATACACGACACTCCAAGCAAAACACATATCATGTGGCAAATAAAAATATAACTCCAAGTAAAGTTACCAATGAACGAAGACGAAAGAGGGGATGCCTTCTGGGGGCATCCCCAAGCTTAGGCTTTTGGCTAATCTTGAATATCTTGGGGTGCCATGGGCATCCCCAAGCTTAGGATCTTGCCACTCCTTATTCCATAATCCATCAAATCTTTACCCAAAACTTGAAAACTTCACAACACAAAACTCAACAGGAAATCTCATAAGCTCTGTTAGTGAAAGAAAGCAAAACCACCACATAAGGTAACTATAATGAAATCATTCTTTATTTATATTGGTGTTAAACCTACTGTATTTGAATTTATCTATGGTTCATATCACTTAATACTAGCCATAGATGCATCAAAATAAGCAAACAACACACGAAAAACAGAATCTGTCAAAAACAGAACAATCTGTAGCAATCTGTAACTAACGCAAACTTCTGGAACTCTAAAAATCCTACCAAAATAGGAAGTCCTGGACAATTTGTCGATTGATCTAGAGCAAAAAGAATCAACGCAAAAGCTAGTTTCTGTAATTTAATAAAACTAATTTCGTGCGTGCAAAGTTTCTGTTTTTCAGCAGAATCAAATTAACTATCACCATAGGTTATCCTACAGGTTCTACTTGGCACAAACACTAATTAAAACATAAAAACGCATCTAACAAGAAGGTAGATGCAAAATTTATTACTAAACGGAAACAAAAACAAAAAACACAAATAAAATGTTATTGGGATATCTAGTCCTGTCATATCGTCTCCGCCCGCATTGCTCCATTCTCCTATTCCACCTGACAAGGTTACCTCCTGTCATTCCAAAGAAACCCTAAGTTCGTCACCGTTGCCACCCATGGCGAACTTCGAGCTTGATCCACATCGCCTAGTGCCTCCGGGACATCATATCATTGATGGTGGTGATCGGCGTTTACCTCGCACTTTGTTCACGTCGGTGGCCCGCCCTCCCCGTCGCCATGAAGATTATATGGTTGCTGAAGTCATGCCAGCGCCGGATGGACCTCTAGGGCCGGTCAGAGAGGAAGTGGTGCAGTTTCTTCAGAACAGAGGTATTCTTGTTCATTCTGCTCAGCCTTGGTTTCATGGGGTTGGTTTGCTCCAAGTTCGAGATCCCACTGTCAGATACACCCTGATTCAGCACCCGCCGTTTGATTTGGGTAATGATCGATTTGTTAGATTTATGAAGCATGATGAGGGTGACCACTTCAAAGGGAATACTGGTTTTCGTACGGGCTGGGTAATGTTTGTTGGGATTCCCCTGGATTATCGTACGACTGAATATATTTCTCAGGCAGTTGGTACTTTTGGAAAATTTCATTCCTGGGATAGTGAAGATCCGTACCTGGTACGAGCTGTTGTTGAAGCCAGCTTTCCAGATACACCGTTAGTACCACGAGATGTGGTTTTTGGGGACTATGCTGAGTGGGGTGGTGCCCAAGTTTCCTGGACTGCTGCATGTTATGTTCTTGGGGCAGATTTTGCTGATCAGATGCCTAATGATGAAGACCCGATGCCTCTGGATGGTAACCCTCATCCAATGCCTGGTCATCTCATTCCTGACAACATCCCGTTTGTTCTGCCGCCTTACCCGATGATTGGCTGGAATGAAGCGCCTCTTGCACCTGCTCCTCCTCCAGAGAATCCAGTGGATGCTGATTGGGGTAATGCTCAGTGGGGCGATGATGACAATATCAATCACCCACATCCGCCAGAAATGCCAGAGCAAGATCAAGTCTCAATTGTCATTGACCAACCGGAGCAATCAGAGTCTGTGGAACAGCATCTGCATGATGAAGGGCCTCAACAACAGCAGATAGTTGATTTGGTTGCTGAAGTTCAGGAACAACCTGCTTTTGTGGAAGATAATCCTTTGACTATTGTCCCCTATCAACCTCCGGTGATTCAACACCACCAGATCATCATTGGGATGGCTAGGGTGGTGGCTGGACCCTCTCTTCCACCTGATCTACTTTGGAAGCGGTATTTTGAGAATTTGATGTCTGAATTTTCTGTGAAAGAAGTGCCAAGGTCACTATTCTTCGAGCAGTTTGGGATAGTAACTTCCTCCAAGCGCAAGTGGTCGATTGCTTTTGATGATACCAACAGAGTGTCTTCGCTGGTCTCTTGTTTGTCAAACTCTGCGTCCGTCAATCGGCGCCCTGTTGCTCGCTCTTTGTTTGCTTCTCTAGCAGCCCCTAGTTGTTCAGTTGCAACTGAGGAACCTACTGATATCGCCGAGCCTGTGGGATTCAGTAATAATCAGCTGTCTTTGGAGCCCGTGGGTCCTGTTGGTCAGGAAGAGGGGCCCTTGCCTGTGGTGTTTGCGTCTGAAGCGACGCCAAGGCAGAAAGCCCAGCGCGCTAGGCGCAAGATTTCTGCTCCGTTGGTTGATACCTCAGTCAGAAGATGTACGAGGAGCGCGGCAAAACTTGATGGTTTCAAATCGATGGTCTTTGAGCAGCTTCCTTTACAGCCTGCTAAACGACGCCCAAGGTCCAAGCCCATGGAAGACAAGGCCCAGCCCATACAGATACTTGATGCTGCTGGAATGGAAAACACTGAAGATGCTCATCATGACAAGCCTGAGGAGGTCCACACGCAGACACCGATTGCGGGGCTGCAGGCAATTGGAGCTGAGCTGGAGATGGACCCCAACCTGCTTTCTAGGGAGAAGCTTATGGCTGATCCTAAGGATGATGCCCCCTCCAGCAGCATTTAAATGATAAACTTTAATGTGTTTCCTAGGTGAAGCGAGCCTGTCAAATTTGCTGACTGTTATGTTATCTCTGAAACTTGGCACTCTGGTTATTATTTGGCTCTTTTGCTATTATGTGTTATGGGTTGTGCGGCACTAGGTGTCCCACTGTTTTTAATGTGCTATCATGTGTTATCATATGAATCAAATGCCCATGCGTAGTTGGAAGGTACTTTGTTGGAATGTACGTGGACTTAATTCTGATGCAAGACAACGTGCGGTCCGGCAGAAAGTTCTTGAGAGTCATTGTGCAGTTGTTTGTCTGCAAGAAACAAAGTTATCGGAGTGCCCACGTGCTCTAATTAAGAGCATTTGTCCTGCGGGTTTTGACCAGTTTATTGAATCCCCTTCTAGGGGAGCTTCCGGTGGCATTCTAGTCGTGTGGTGCTCAGATGTTTTCTCAGGGGATTTAGTGGAAGTAAAACCATATGGGATTGTCATTAGTTTTAAGTCCATGCATAATGGTGATTTTTGGTACCTGGTTAATGTTTATGGACCCTGTCAAGGTACCTTAAGAGATGAATTTGTCAGCTGGCTTTATAATTTAAATGTGGAACCTGAGAAAAAATGGCTTCTGCTTGGAGATTTCAATTTCATAAGATCTTTGGATAATAGAAATCTTCCTGGGGGTGATATCAATGATATTTTTCTTTTTAATGAGATCATTGGGCATTTGGGACTGCTGGAACTACCCTTAAAAGGAAGAAGATTCACCTGGTCTAATATGCAGGATTTCCCACTTCTTGAACAGTTGGACTGGTTTTTCACCTCTCCCAGTTGGATTGATCAATATCCAAACACGCAGGTCAATCCTCTAGCCAAAACTGCATCGGATCATGTCCCTTGTGTGGTTTCGTAAGCACCAGAATCCCGAAAGCTCATTCTTTCAGATTTGAAAATTATTGGATCCATCAACCTGGTTTTATGGAGTGTGTTCAACAAGTCTGGCAAAGGCAGTCTCAGAAGTCTCACATTTCAGCAATTATTATGGATAAACTGAAATCTTTGCGATTTGCTCTCAAGAAATGGCAGAAGGGTTTATCTCATATTAAAGGTCTTATTGAGAAATGTAACTGGGTGATTTTATGGCTGGATGATTTGGAAGACAACAGGCCTTTATTTTTGCCTGAATCCAATTTCAAAAAATTGGTGAAATCACATCATGATCAGCTGCTACATCTACAGTTCTTATATTGGAAGAAGAGATGCACTATTATATATATTAAGGTGGGTGAGGAAAACTCAAAATTCTTCCAGGCAATGGCAACTGAAAGATATAGGAAAAATTCTATTGCCACTCTGCAATTGTCAGATGGATCAGTGTCTTCTGATCATAACACTATTGCCAAGGAATTTCTGGAGATTTTCAAAGGAAGAATGGGTACTGTCAAACCCATTTTCATGGGGAATGACATTCTTTCTCTAATCCCTAGGGTACAGGGACTGGATGTTCTCACCAAGACTTTTGAGGTCAAGGAGATTGAACAGGTTATCAAGGAGCTGCCAATTGACAAGGCCCCAGGGCCTGATGGTTTTAATGGACTTTTTATGAAAAAATGTTGGCCAATCATTTCTGGTGACTTTATCTCCCTGGTTAATGAGTTTCATGCAGGAACTGGTAAACTAGAGAATCTCAGTGAGGCATATATCACTCTGATCCCCAAAAAGCTGTCACCTGAGACTGCCAGTGATTTTAGGCCAATAACATTGACAAGTGTGGGGTTGAAGTTCCTTACTAAACTTGCTGCAAACAGATTTCAAGGTGAAATATCTAAATGTGTTCACAAGAATCAATATGGTTTTATCAAATCTAGATCCATTCAGGATTGTATTGCATGGACTTTTGAGTACATTCATCAGTGCAATCAATCAAAAAGGCCAATCATGTTGCTTAAGTTGGATTTTGAAAAAGCATTTGATTCCATACAGCATGAGGCAATTATAAAAATAGTGGTGGCAAAGGGATTTGATAATAGATGGATTTCTTGGATACAAAAATTGTTGTCCACTGCAACCTCATCAATCTTGCTTAATGGGGTTCCAGGTAGCCATTTCAAGTGTAAATGTGGGGTAAAGCAGGGTGATCCTATCTCACCTTTGCTCTTTGTGCTTGCTGCTGACCTTCTGCAGACTATGATTAATGATCAACTCAGCAAAGGACTCCTTTCCTTACCACTAGTAACTCATGATCCTGACTATCCAGTGGTTCAATATGCTGATGACACATTATTGTTTGTGGCTGCTGAGTCTGCTTAGTTAGAGATGCTAAAAGCTATTCTAGACTCCTTTTCGCTGGCAACTGGTTTGCAGATTAATTACCACAAATCTTCAATGTACCCAATTAATGTGGATGCCAGTTATGCGAATGTTCTTGCTGCTCAATTTGGATGTCAACTGGGGGTGATGCCTTTCACATACCTGGGGTTGCCAGTGGGAACAACTAGGCCCAAAATTGTGGATCTTTTGCCACTTGTGGACTGCATGGAAAGAAGGTTGACTGCTAGCTCTTGGTTTCTACCACAAGGTAGCAGACTGCAGTTGGTAAATTCAGTGATTTCCTCATTACCAATATTCTTCCTCTGTAGCTTATCTATTCCACAAGGGATTTTGAAACAACTAGAACGAATACAAAGACAGTGTCTTTGGAGAAAATATGGCCAAGAAAAGGGGAACTCTTTGGCGGCCTGGCCTCTGGTATGTAGACCTAAATTAAAGGGTGGGCTTGGCATCCTAAACCTGGGGCTGCAGAATGAAGCTTTGTTAATGAAGTTCCTCAATAAATTCTATAACAAAGTTGTGGTTCCCTGGGTTCATTTGATCTGGGACAGTTATTATTATCAGAGAGTCCCACATGACACTGCTATGTGTGGCTCTTTTTGGTGGAGGGACATATGTAAGCTAATGGATACATTCAGGGCTGTGTCTTCAGTATGCGTTGGAAAAGGTGACTCCTTGCTATTCTGGTCAGATTCCTGGGAAGTGGATAACTCTTGCATTCCACTTCAGGATAGATTCCCCAGGCTGTTCTCATTTTGCATACAAAAAAATTCTTCTGTTCTGGAGGTAATGGCCACTGGTGAGTTTCATAGCATGTTCTCTCTGCCATTATCTGAAATGGCCTACAGGGAGCTAAATCAACTTTCTGGAATATTGTCTGATATCTCCTTGGATGATAATGCTAAGGATTGCTGGTATTGGAAGCATGGAAAGAAATCTGGATACACAGCCAAGAAATATTATGATCTGGTCCATGAACCAATTCCAACTAACCCCTTGCTATGTTGGATATGGAAGTCATGCTATACTATGACAATCAAAATGTTTGCCTGGCTTGTCATTATGGATAGAGTAAACACCAAGGATATGATTCAGCGCAGGAAGTGGAAGATCAATGATGGGCCAGAATGTGTGCTTTGCCCTATAGGAGCTCTTGAAGACAGGAATCATCTGTTTTTTTAGTGTAACTTCAGCATGAGAGTCTGGAATTACCTGCAGATTTCATGGCCCAACAATCAGGATATGGTTCAGATTGCATGCCATGCTAGGAAGGAGTTCAATAAGCCTTTCTTTTCTGAAGTGGTGTTTCTTACTTGGTGGAATATCTGGAAAGTCAGAAATGATAAAGCTTTCAGGTATATCAGACCTACCTTCAGACAGTGGAGAAATGGTTTTGTCCATGACATTTCCCTTTTGGCTCACAGAATCATGTCTAAACACAGGGAGGCACTGCTTAAATGGATTGATTTCCTTCCTCCTTGAGAGGTGACATGTACAGTTAGATTTTCCTTCTCTTTTAGGTTAGATGGTACATAGTTTTCTTTTATCTTTTCTGTTTTGTTCCTCTTCTTAAGGAACATTTCTATGTACTTGCTGTTCTTGATTTTAATAAAATGCTGTGGGGCGTAAGCCCTGCAGTCCCCAGTCAAAAAAAATTGGGTTGCCTCCCAACTAGCGCTATCGTTTAACGCCCCTAGCTAGGCATAAAAGCGAAGATAGATCTAAGTAATGCCATCTTTGGCACTCAATTCCTCAATAGAGCACTTATAATTTTTAGGGGTTTGTCCCTTTTTAGCAATGATTAAACCTTTAGGCATGAAATCAAGAAATTCATTTGTAGCAAAAGGTTCCTTAATGATAGAGAGACAATTGGGATGAACACTTATTGATTTGAGATCCGCATTCCCCTTACTAGAAGATTCACCCTTATTTTTAGGAACATAAATAAATTTGGCAGTTTTTGTAGGAGGATTTGGAGTGTTTTTCACGGAAGAAAACGCCGACCCTAAGTTGGTAATGATATCCTCAAGTTTACCGATTCTTGTAGAGTCTAGATCTATTTTTTCATTAACTATAGGTTCTTTCTCTTTAAAAAATTTCAAAGTAACTCCAAGCCTAGATCCATATTGGGTAATGTGATTATGAATCTTTTTATCCAAATTTTTCATCAATTCAACAGTGGCAATTTTATTTTCAATAATCTCAAGCCATTGCATCACATGTTCTAAAGTTAAAACAATTCCATTAACCAAAAGAGGTGGTGGGCCAAACAAATCTAACATAGCATTATAAGCATCAAACGTATGGCTACTCAAGAAATCCCCTCCGGTAACGGTATAAAGAACACATCTATTCCAAGGAGTAATGCCTACATAAAAATTGCAAAGAAGTACGAAAGTAGAAAGCTTCCTAGTAGATTTATTTTGAGCATTGCAAATTCTATGCCAAGCATCTTTTAAATTTTCTCCCTCCCTTTGCTTAAAATTAAGAATTTCATGTTCGAGAGTGATAACAAGGATAGGAAGACTAGCCATTAAGACAAGGTAAATGATCTAACACACGAGCAAACAGAAAAAGGCAAGCGAAAAAGAGAGGAGAAGTTGGGAAAGAGAGGGCGAATAACACGGCAAGGGTGAAGTGGGGGAGAGGAAAACGAGAGGCAAATGGCAAATAATGTAAATGCAAGGGAGATGAGTTTGTGATGGGTACTTGCACTACAAGAAATATGTCAACTAGTAACCTTTTGTCAGTGACCCTGGAAGAATTGGTCATAGATCTATGACCATTTCAGACCAATTGGTCAAAAGCTGTTCGAGGGGATCCAAACCCTAAACCATTGCGACCATTTTGGTCAGAAAGGTCGTAATTTCCTTACACGAAAAGGTCACAAAGAAAACAGTGCTAGTCCGCTGCCTTATTTCTAGTTGTTAGTGACCAATATAGATGGTCATAGCCTTGTAGATTGTGGTGGGTTGTTATTACTAGGCGCCATCTCATCAGTTTTGCCTATGTGTCATGTCCATGTGGCGGTTTTTGCCCTAGGTTGTGAAGCAACCTATATTTCTGTTATTCCCAAAATTCCCAAAAAAATCTCATAAATTCTTTGGGTCATATCTTCGTCAAATATGTAACAACCTTCCTTGCCTAGTTCAAAAATAATTCAAAAATATTCATTTTCCTATTTTGATCAGAGCAGCACTTTGTGAAGGAAGTACCACTTTGGCATGTCCAAATGGTATCCATTTTCTACAGTGCTTTCCTATGCCCAAATAACCATCCTCCACCAAATGCCAGCTCAATCCATTCCTTATTTTGAGCCCAGCTTCAACATTCGTATTTATGTCCAGTGTGGTAGTTTGTAAAGCAAGTACCACCTAGGCTCCTCCTTTTGAGGTGAAAATTTGTGAAGACGATCTTCTTAGTAACTGATCGTCCTCAGCCAAAACTCATGCCCATTAGCCATGTGCATTTCCCGTACCGCAAATCAAACACTTGGCTGTTAATTCATGTTTGAGCATCGATCGGTCTCCTCGTGAGAATCTTATGTTGTGATTTTCTTCCTAGAACCTACCTGGGGAGTGCCCAACCCACTAGACATGCCTAGGACGCCAGAACACATGGCAACGCCACGGTCACGCGGTGACCACGCGGCGGGCATGCGAGCTTACGCGCTCTAGAGTTGGGGCCCTCGGCCACCGTCCAAACCTCGATGTCTCGCCATCAAACCATATATTTCTGATTAAATAGATACTTATTTACCTAGAAATGATTTTTGGAAAAAATAAACAGCAAACTATGAGGCAGCTGCAGTTCAAATTTGACCCGCTTCCAACTGAATCGACGGGAATTTGTCTTTTTCACCAGAGGTGGATAAATTTTTTTGACACCCAACCATTTTGTCAATTGTGCATTATATATGGCCTAGTATTTTATAAAATTGATTAGGTCCAATTTTGCAACAATAATTTGGTAGTTCCTTCACAAAAAACCCTCCTTTTGGGCACTCGAAAAATGAAAAATGAATTTTCCGTGCAAAGAAAATGAGAACTTCCTTAGGCAACATTGTTTGGAATTCCAAGATTCACCCTTGTGCACAATATGAGACCATTTGAACAAACTATGCTATGAATGTGGCCATAAGATTGATCATTTGGCTTGAAAGCCATGAATCTTCACGCTTGATAGGTCATTTCTGAGAACACTTTTTTAAAATAATTACCGTATTACAAGTTTATTATTTTTCCTGGAAACTTGGTCACATATAATGACACAATGCGAAGGTTTTCCAATTTTTTGATTTTTTTTTTAATTTTTTATGCCCGTTTCGAAATGTGGTCAAAACGGCGGGCTTGACCATTCCTAGCTAGTGGTTGAATCTTGGATTTTTTTTGGTGTTTCTATGATTAAATATATACTTATGTACCTAGAAATGATTTTTGGAAAAAATAAAGAGCAAACTATGAGGCAGCTACAGTTCAAATTTGACCCGCTTCCAACTAAATCGACGGAAGTTTGTCTTTTTCACCAGACGTGGATCGAAACTTTTTTCACCCAAACATTTTGTCAATTGTGCATTTTATATGGCCTAGTATTTTATAAAATTGATTAGGTCCAATTTTGCAACAATTATTTGGTAGTTCCTTCACAAAAAACCCTCCTTTTGGGCACTCGAAAAATGAAAAATGAATTTTCCGTGCAAAGAAAATGGGAACTTCCTTAGGCAACATTGTTTGGAATTCCAAGATGCGCCCTTGTGCACAATATGAGACCATTTGAACAAACTATGCTATGAATGTGGCCATAAGATTGATCATTTGGCTTGAAAGCCATGAATCTTCACGCTTGATAGGTCATTTCTGAGAACACTTTTTTAAAATAATTACCGTATTACAAGTTTAATATTTTTCCAATTTTTTGATTTTTTTTGAATTTTTTATGCCTGTTTCAAAATGCGGTCAAAACGGCGGGCTTGACCGTTCCTAGCTAGTGGTTGAATCTTGGAATTTTTTTGGTGTTTCTATGATTAAATAGATACTTATGTACCTAGAAATGATTTTTGGAAAAAAAAATAAAGAGCAAACTATGAGGCAGCTACGGTTCAAATTTGACCCGCTTCCAACTGAATCGACGGGAATTTGTCTTTTTCACCAGAGGTGGATCAAAAAATTTGACACCCAACCATTTTATTAATTGTGCATTATATATGTCCTAGTATTTTATAAAATTGATTAGGCCCATTTTTGCAACAAATATATGGTAGGTCCTTCACAAAAAAATCTCATTTCGGGCACTCAAAAAATGGAAAATGAAATTTCTATGCAAAGAAAATGAAAACTCTCTCAGGCAACATTGTTTGGAATTACAAAATGCACCCTTGTGCACAATATGAGATCATTTGAACAAACTATGCCATGAATGTGGCCATAAGATTAATCATTTGGCTTGAAAACCATTGATCTACCATAACATTTGAGCATTTCTGTGATGGCTTATGTTCGACGACGGTGGTGACGATTTGTTGATGCGAGGGGTGTCGAAGCTCTTGGTGTGGGGTAGTGATGCGTGGCACCGCAGGCTACCGGGTGGTGGCCACCGGTCATGCACACGAGGATGGTGTCGCAAGGTTGCCGGGGGTTGCAACAGAAGGTGGTGCTGCAAATAGTCACCAGTGATGCAACATAGCATCGCTGCAGACCGCGGGTGCTGTGATCCAACATTATCGGGACCGACGGAGTTGCAATGAAGCATTGTCAGGCCGCCAGTGTTGTGATGTAATATCGTAGAGTGTCGCCGGAGTTGCAACGAAGTCTCCCCGAGTTAGTCAATATTGTATAATATTTTTGAAAATGAAATGGTGCCCTTTTGCAGTAAATATTTGATAGGTTATTTACATGGGTAAGAAAATATGTAAGAGAAAAAAACGAAAAAAACAATTGCATAAGCTTAATCATCATTGGTGGAAACATGTGTGCCATGGATCAATGACATGGCACAGATCCATCCATCCATCCACCCACCCGCTGTGTCCCACACCACCCCGCTGTGTCCCACCCACCCACCCGCTGTGCCCGATGCGGAGAGAGAGAGAGAGAGAGAGAGCTCTCCTCCTCCCCTTCCAGATCGCCGCTGCCACCTCCCCTTCCCTCACGCCGCCACCACCACCGCCCCTCCCTCCCTCGCGCCGCCCATTCATCCGAGCCTGACGACGCCAGATCCGCGTGCCGCCCATCGTTCCCCATCTTTCGTTCCCTCCCTCCACCTCCCGCAGCAAATCCAGCACCCTCCATCCTCAGCGTCGCGGCCGGCTGGCTCGCCGGCGCGCACGTGCTTCGATGCGCGCCGCTCCGTCGAGCTGGCCGGACCACGACGGCATGCGACCTAGGGTTTGCGGGATCCTCAGACGGTCACCGTACACCTCGTTGTAGGAAGGGGTTCGTCGTACTCCACCCTAGCAGTCGATCCCAGCCGTTGCTGCTTCACCAGCCTCCTCCTCTGGCGTCTCCGTGAGGGCGCCCAACGCCAGGCAGGCTGTCGACACGCCGGACCTCAAGGCCACTCGTGCTGCTCCTTTTGCCTGCGTCCTTCCCCGACAACGTCCCCATGGCTAGGGTTTCAGATGCGATGGCGCCTCTGTCGATGGTGCGGCTCTGGTGACTCTTACCTCGCCCCACACGCAGCTGCCCATTCATCCGAGCCCGATGACACGAGCTCAAGGTACTCCCTTCCACTCGTGGTAGATCTGTTCCAGTGATTAGGTTTCTGACGATCTCGTGGTGTTGTAGGTTGGCGGTGAGGAGCAAGGGGGCCGAGAAGCCGGCCGCCAAGGGAAGAAGGGCAAGGCCGGCAAGGACCCCAACAAGCCCAAGAAGGTGCCCAGCGCCATCTTTGTCTTCATGTATGCCCAACGCGCATGTCCGCCCCAGGATCCGCGCACTCCTCAGGCTCCTCGCCCGCCTCGTAATCCCTCTCCCTCCCTCTCTCTCCCCCGGTGCCTCCGGCTTGTGTACATATTTGTCTCCAGCTTGTATGGGTGATCTCCCGTGTTTTGATGGTCAGTTAGCTAGATGAGCTTCGTATGCATGCTAGTAGTGACTGGATGAGCTTTGTATGCTAGTAGTGACTGGTCAGTTAGCCATCAAATTTGTGACAAGGAAACTAACACCCTCTTCCTTTCTTCCGAGAGGAGAGGTCAGGTCCTTGCTTGCTAGAGTCGATCTATTTATCTGCATTGTGAAGTAACAACAGTTCTTTGGTCCGTGTTAAGATGTCAAGAAACTGATTGTTTGTTGAAACAACCATCAGTCACTCTCAGATACTTCTGACTGCTTTCTGTTGCTAGTATAGTTCAAGCTTTTTTGCCATGTATCTCATTAGGATGTGAACAATCTACTACACGCTCACAAAGATATTGACTTAAAATTTTTGTTTCTTTGCTGTCAATGTTTACCAAGCTATTGAAACAATGATAGCTCAGATCATAGAATGGTGCATCAGTACCCAGTATATAGTCTCTGCTTTTGTTTGATCATAGAATAATTAATTCTGAAGGTTGCATCTGTAAATCTAGATCTGGTGTGATTTTGTGCCTGTAAAACTGAAACTGGTTTCTAAGTTATTCTTCTTCTTTAGCAGGGTGATCAGGTTGGGGAGCTGGTGTCGGCCGGATGGACGAACGAGACCCACAACATGTACATCAGCTCCATGGAGGTGTCCTTCAAGCAGCAGCTCTGTAGCCAGCAGAAGCACCACCACCACGCCACTCCCGATAGGAGTATGATCCATGTGGGTAGTGGCCATGGGCTCAATGTGCTCCAAGAGGGAGCCTCTGATAACCTCGGGTCTGAGAAGAACGTACCTTGCCCGCGTGATGTTGGTGCACGAGGCACCGATACAGTTCAAGCGATGGCTCCGAAGCATGGAAGAGGAGTGAGCACTTGCGTCGGAGGAAATCCTGTTGATAGAACCTCAGGTTGTTACACTTTTCATCTTGTTTGTTGATTGTTTCCTTTAGTGTATGTTTTATTCAGTTTGACAGAAGTTTAGGATTGTTATGCGGTGTTGACTGGCTCTTAGTCTGATATTAATTCAGAAGCGTTGATTTTTGTTGGTATATGTTGTGTTCAGTTCTGGCAGAAGTTCAGAACTGTTATGCAGTGTTGGCTGTTAGTGTGATATGAATCTATAAGTGTTGATTTTCCTTGGTACATGTTGTGTTCAGTTTTGGCAGAAGATCAGAACTGTTATGCAGCGTTGTCTCTTAGTCTAATATGAGATGCGCATATCTTTTTTGCATCTTATATAGGCATTATGATATGATTTGTAAGCATAGGTGGTTATAGGTTGCTATGATGAATATAAATATTAACAAGTGCTCATGCATGGCGGTATACTAGAGCCAGTTGTATGTGCTCAGTACCTTCCTGTTATTCTAGTTGCTTACAGAATCTTTGATCTACTCCTTGCAACTTAAATTTTTAGGCATTTATCTTCAGAAAAGGGGGTTGTGTACAGTATCAGTATTTCTAGGAATCTAATTATGACACCCTGCGCTATCATGCCCCCCTAAAACACATGAATTTGTTTTACCTTCTCCCCTTCGTGGTTACTGGTTTTTGGCTTAAGGACACACATGCGTTAGTTGTTAGTATTCACTTTTTATTTATTTTTGCATAATAGTTAGTATTCACTTTGTTGTTCTGCTTATACATGTGGTCAGTGTTAGTCTACTTACTGGTTCAGGACTTGAGAGCACACCTGTGTTGTGTGGTGGTATTTTACTTTTCTGTTCGGTTTTATACATGTCCATGGTGTATATATGAATGTCCTGAAATCAGATAACCCTCATAGCATAGGAAATTGGTAGTTTAGCTCATATAGATGATCTTATAGTGAACAACTTCAGTTGTTTGATGCATGTCGCTGCTGTTTATCACCAGATCTATGTTGGTTCAGTATTAGCTCCATGGATCTGTGCCCATGCATTGTATTCTCTTCTTTCCATATATGCACTCATTTCTATATGCCAATGTGCTTTGCACATGTGTTCTAAGTTGTCGTGCGCGTGCAAACTACAGTGTTGCTGTGGCTCCTGGTGGCGGTGAGCATGAAGCTGGGGCGGCCCCACATCGCCCGCAACACGGTGGAGGTGATGGAGAGGCGTCTGGACAAGGATGACTTCCCCGAGTACTATGAGGCAAGACGGGGTGGTACATCGAGAAGCAGTCGCACAAGTTCCAGACGTGGTCGGTGGCGGTCGGCCATCCTGCAAGCGGCGTGGGCCTCGTGTTCGTCTTCAGCAGCAACACCATCCAGGTCCACTCCCGCTCCCTCTGTCCCCTATCGCTCCATATTCCAGTCGGTTGGATGCTTCCGATTGATTGGTTCCTTCTAGCATTACCACGATGAATGTTAGAGTACCCACTTCACTACTACTTGGATGAACATCTGAATTTTGTGTGTAGGGGGACTTGTGATGCAGCACGCCAAGCAACAGCAAGGGGAGGGCGTCTCTGAAATGTCGCCACTGGTGGTGATGGATGGTTGCCGCTGGTGGTGGTAGCACCTCCTTGTCTTTCAGGCGGCTGTTGCTACTGCTGGTAGAAATGGTAGCTACTTGGTAGCTACGTGGATGCTTGAATGTACATGTTTGCTGTTAGTACGTGTTTTAGCTCCTTGGTAGTACTTCGTGTGCTTGAATGTACTTGAATGTACCTACTGTTGTACACGTGGCTGTTTAAGGAATCTTTTTGTGTTCAAAGAAATAAAATTGTCACTCGTGGCTGTTTAAGATACATGCTTGTTTGAATTCCCTCTATTTCACTGTCGCCGGAACAATTTTGTTATGGAGGCCCAAAATTGAAATGGACTATAAAAAGTTTGAGGCCCAAAAAAGAAATGAACTGTAGAAGGCCGTGTCCTAGAAAATAAAAAGGCCAAATTCTTGGTCTCGGCCCATGTAGTTGACACAAATTGCTAGAAAAATAATAATTAATGGGCTCGGCCCATCTAAAGCACCAAAATGGACTGGGCTGATTCTAAGTAACGACCTTATGAATTGGTGACAATTTTGCCACGTCAGATTGCCACGTCAGATCCGACGTGGCCTAGGCAGTCAGCTAGTGACCAAAACAAAAGGTCATGGGTTCAATGACCTTCTGTTTTGGTCGTAAACGTCTACGACCTTCTCACAGAGAAGGTCGCTATAGTCAATTGACGACCCCCAGCTTTTGACCTTATGTTTTTGGTCACAAAAAGGTCACAAATTGAAAACTATGACCTTTCAGTGACCAATAGTGGAGGTCACTAGTTGACATATTTCTTGTAGTGTTGGTATGTCTTGACTTGAGTGAAGACCTCCCCGGCAATGGCGCTAGAAATCCTTCTTTCTACATCTTGAGCTTGCGTTGGTTTTCCTTGAAGAGGAAAGGGTGATGCAGCAATAGTAGCGTAAGTATTTCCCTCAGTTTTTGAGAACCAAGGTATCAATCCAGTAGGAGGCTCCGCAAAAGTCCCATGCACCTACACAAACAAACAAAGAACTCGCAAACAACGCAATAAAGGGGTTGTCAATCCCTTCACGACCACTTGCGAAAGTGAGATCTGATAGAGATAGTATGATAAGATAAATATATTTTTCGTATTTTATAATATAGATTGGAAAAGTAAAGATGCAAAAAAGTAGATTGAAAGCTTATATGATAAAAGATAGACCCGGGGGCCATAGGTTTCACTAGTGGATTCTCTCAAGATAGCATAAGTATTACGACGGGTGAACAAATTACTGTCGAGCAATTGATAGAAAAGCTAATAATTATGAGATTATCTAGGCATGATCATGTATATAGGCATCACGTCCGCGACAAGTAGACCGACTCCTTCCTGCATCTACTACTATTACTCCACACATCGACCGCTATCCAACATGCATCTTGGGTATTAAGTTCATAAGAACATAGTAACACATTAAGAAAGATGACATAATGTAGAGGGATAAACTCTTGTAATATGATATAAACCCCATCTTTTTATCCTCGATGGAAACAATACAATATGTGCCTTGCTACCCTTATTGTCACTGGGAAGGACACCGCAAGATTGAACCCAAAGCTAAGCACTTCTCCCATTGCAAGAAAGATCAATCTACTAGGCCAAACCAAACTGATAATTCAAAGAGACTTGCAAAGATAACTCAATCATACAGAAAAGAATTCAGAGAAGATTCAAATATTTCTCATAGATAAACTTGATCATAAACCCACAATTCATTGGATCTTGACAAACACATCGCAGAAAGAGTTACATCAAATAGATCTCCACAAGAGAGGGGGAGAACATGGTATTGAGATCCAAAAAGAGAGAAGAAGCCATCTAGCTAATAACTATGGACCCGGTGGTCTGTGGTAAACTACTCACAACTCATCGGAGGAGCTACGGTGTTGATGTAGAAGCCCTCCATGGTTGATTCCCCCTCTGGCGGAGCACTGACAAAGGCTCCAAGATGGGATCTCGCGGATATAGAAGGTTACAGCGGTGGAAATTGTTTTTTGTTGGCTCCCTGGATGTTTTCAGGGTACGTGGGTATATATAGGAGGAAGAAGTAGGTCGGTGGCTGCCCGAGGGGCCCGCCAGATAGGGGGCACGCCCTATAGGGGTGGGCGCGCTCTCCACCCTCGTGGCCGCCTCGGCTGCTTCTTGGCTTGCACTCCTAGTCCTCTGGATCATGTTCGTTCCAAAAATCACGCTCCCGAAGGTTTCATTCCGTTTGGACTCCGTTTGATATTCCTTTTGTTCGAAATACCGAAATAGGCAAAAAAACAAGAATACAGGTTGGGCCTCCGGTTAGTAGGTTAGTCCCAAAATGATATAAATGTGTAAAATAATGCCCATAAACATCCAAAATGGGTAATATAATAGCATGGAACAATCAAAAATTATAGATACGTTGGAGACGTATCATCCATCACCTCGAAGGGGGAGCGTATCGTGGAGTCTGGAGGGCCTTCAGCCAGCTCATTGACAAAAGATGTTGATACCCCCATGGCGCTGGGGGAAATTCAATCGCTAATTGCGAGGCCATCGATCTTTGGCTATCCGACATCAAGCTCTCAATGAAAGCACCAATGTTGGTGTCAAAATCAGCAGATCTTGGGTAACAGGAGAAGAACGTGCAAGGGATTTACCCAGGTTTGGGCCCTCTCGATGGAGGTAAAACCCTACGACTTGCTCCTGTTTATATTACGAAGGTATCAAAGTACAGAGTTGACATACCTCGAGATCGTAAGTTGTGGTCTAAACCGTAGGGGTATGATGAATGGGTTTATGGATGGATCCCTCTACGAACTAAACATCCTGCTTTATATAGGCACCAGGGGGTATCTGGGGTTACACATGGTCGGTTGCCATCTAAGGATTCACATGCCGAATCTAAATATACTTGAAGTACACGCCATGTCTTTAACCGTCACACTTCGAGGGCCTCCAGAGTTTTGCTTCCTTAATGGGCTGGTAGTCTGGCCCATACATTAGTCCGACTTGGCTAGCACCCCCTAGCCTAGGACATCGTCAATTGGACTACCAAAAAATGGCATGTTCTACTAACTACAAACGATACATCAATGTAGGAAGTTCATCCACGGTCAGCCTTTCGCTTGTCCTTGTCATCTTGGTTGCGAAAGTACAGGTCAAAGACGCAAAATGGATCGAGGTGGATCTGCTAACCGAGCTATCTGATCTATCACTGTTCTCCTCCTCTTGGGGGGGGGCAGTCCGTCCATGGCACACACTGTCCGAATTTACTCCATTGCAAGCATCGTCCTTCTTTGTCACTTCTCGTGGATGCGGGCATGGAGGGTTGTGTCATTTCTCTCCAAGGAAGTGTGTGACTCCACCTTCGTGACGTCGGCCTTGAGGACTGCTAGACCTTGTGTCTCGCACGATGGGAATGTCACTCGTCTCTACAGCGGGCGCACCTTGGTGCAAGGCGGCATCATCCTTCGGGTCGGAGCCTAACACGGCTGGGATGAGGCACCATCACTTGGGTTGTGCCACTAGCCAATTATTCTCGTGTCCGATGAGGCCACAGTCTTGCACCACGAGCCGCCGGTGCAAACGGATTCAAGCACCATTTGCATGGACCCAATGAACCTGTATCGTAGCGACCCTGATCGCGGAGCTGGGATTTCCTCCCAAGACCGATGGAGAGCAAGTCGGGTGGCCAAATCCTTCTTGTCCCCACATGGGACAAGGTCCGTTTCGATGGATCAAGATATGATGGAGTTAGACATATTGCATGCCATGCCGAAGAAGGCCAAAGATCGCTGGACAGGAACTTGGCGCGGAGTGGAGTGGACTGGCTTGGGTTTGGTCTAGGATGAGGAAAGGGACGAACATATGTGGGGTCGGTGAGGGAGTTCCGGACTAGGGGGTGTCCGGATAGCCGAACTATCATGATCGGCCGGACTCCAAGACTATGAAGATACAAGATTGAAGACTTCGTCCCGTGTCCGGATGGGACTTTCCTTGGCGTGGAAGGCAAGCTTGGCGATACGGATATGTAGATCTCCTACCATTGTAACTGACTCTGTGTAACCCTAGCCATCTCCGGTGTCTATATAAACCGGATGGCTTTAGTCCATAGGACGAAGAACAATGATACCATAGGCTAGCTTCTAGGGTTTATCCTCCTCGATCTCGTGGTAGATCTACTCTTGTAACACACATCATCTACCATGATTAATATTGATGATGTGTGTTACAAGAGTGGATCTACCACGAGATCAAGGAGGCTAAACCCTAGAAGCTAGCCTATGGTATGATTGTTGTTCGTCCTATGGACTAAAGCCATCCGGTTTATATAGACACCGGAGAGGGCTAGGGTTACACAGAGTCGGTTACAATGGTAGGAAATCTACATATCCGTATCGCCAAGCTTGCCTTCCACGCCAAGGAAAGTCCCATCCGGACACGGGACAAAGTCTTCAATCTTGTATCTTCATAGTCTTGGAGTCCGGCCGATCATGATAGTTTGGCTATCCGGACACCCCCTAGTCCGGAACTCCCTCAGTAGCCCCTGAACCAGGCTTCAATGACGACGAGTCCGGCGCGCATGTTGTCTTCGGCATTGCAAGGCGGGTTCTTCCTCTGAATAATTTATAGAAGATTGTGAACACCAGGATAGTGTCCGGCTCTGCAAAATAAATTCCACGTACCACCGTAGAGAGAATAACATTACACAAGTTCAATCTGCTGACGTATTTTGTGGCATGACATCACACCACTACCAAGCCTTTACTCAAATCATTTTTATTGTTCCAACTCCGCGCGTTTAGCGAAGCGGTTTCTTTGGCACGTCTTGTCGAAGCAGAGATCGTGTTCCCCTTATTCTGGGATTCCCATCAATACGGACGTGGGTAACCCAACCGTGCCATTGATTGTGACGCTTGGGAGATAAGCGAGTTTTACCAGGCCGGTGGGGACACATGTTTTTGTCCGCCCATATAAGGGGATAAAGATCCAACCCTTTTACCTGCGCCTTCTTCCTCCTTGGCTTATCCATCTCCACGAACTCGAGCTCTAGCGCCAAAGTCCGCACTTCTCACCTCAACCTTCTCCATCTATGTCCGGGGCGGGAGGCAAGTGGATGGCCTCCTCCATCACGGAGGGGCAGATCCAGAAGCTGCACGACGCCGGATATTTGTCCAGCGACATCGCGCACTGGCTCCCCGACGAGGGAGAGCTCATCCCCACCCCCAGGCCCCATGAGAGGGTAGTATTTCTTCCCCATTTGCTCCGCGGACTGGGCTTCCCACTTCATCCCTTTGTCCGGGGGCTCATGTTCTACTACGGCCTAGATTTCCATGATCTGGCCCCGAATTTCATCCTCAACATCTAGGTGTTTATCGTCGTGTGAGAGGCCTTCCTCTGCATCCAGCCCCACTTCGGCTTGTGGCTCAAGACCTTCAGTGTCAAGCCGAAGGTTGTGAAGGGCAGCCAAGCGGGGTGCGGAGGCGCCATGGTGGGCAGGATGTCCCACGTTACGTGGCTGGAGGGCACTTTCGTGGAAACCATTAAGGGGTGGCAATCGGGGTGGTTCTACATCACCGAGCCGCGTGACCCTGATTGGGCAGCGGCCTCCGAATTCAGATCCGGCATCCCTACACGGCTCACCTCCAGGAAAGAGAGTGGCCGGATCTGGGGGGATTCGGAGGAGCTGACCAGACTCCAAGCCTGTATCCAGAAGCTGGTGGACAAGAAGCTCAAGCTTGTCAACGTAGTCCAGGTCATGCTCATCCGCCGGATTCTCCAGTGCCAACGATGGGGCTTCAATATATGGGAGTTCGATCCGGTGCAGCACCACACTCTGAGCGGGCTCTTCGACACTACGTACGAAGATGTCTGGAAGGTGCTGTTCAAGGGCGCTGAGGCTCACGCATCTGCTACCGAAGATCGCGGATTCCGCTCGCAGCGTCCGGCTGACGAGGTAAGTGATTTTGCCACTTCTTTTCCATAGTTTGACTCTATGCGGGATCTAAACTCCCTTTACCTTTGACAGGACTGGCTAGCGAAGGCCGAACAGACTATCTGTCCGGCCCCATTGCCAGAGGACCCAGCGGACGCCCGCCTAACGGGGCTGCTGGCTCCGGCACCCCACGTGGTGCCGGAGAAGAAGGCCAAGAAGAAGGCCACGGGGACTCGGAAGAGTTCCCATTTTTAGGTGCTATCGGATGATGAATCCGAGGCCGACTCCTCCCACCAAGGCGAGGAGGAGAAGAAGAAAGCCTCTCCCCCAGCGGGGGGAGGGAAGAAAAGGAAGGCCTCCTCAACAAGGGAGGCCGAAGGGTCCAAGAAGGGAAAAACTCTTCCCCCGGACTGCTCGGCCAACGCCAGTGATGACGACGAGGATTGGCCTCCAAGGGCCAAGCCCCTGGCGAGATCGTAAGTATCCGGACTCCCGAATAACTTCAAGGTTTTTATTTTTCGCCACATAATGTCCTTCTAATGCCGCATACAACCCTGCAGTCCGCCTAAGGATGATCTTCCCGCTTCATCGAGCGGGTCCTTAGGTGCGTCGGATATGGATTCTTTTCTGACTGCCTCCACCCCCTGTGACGCGGACAATGCCGAGGTGGGATCCCAGGAAGGGATGCACCAGGAGGAGAGGGCCTCGGAGGTGTCGCAGGATAACCTCCCGGACTTTGCACCGGACTCGGCCCCGGAACCCACAGTGGCTCCAGAGTCCGGCGGGCGACCCCTTCGTAAGAAGGGCAAGACCTTGACACCGGCAGCCTCCATCCAACCGGAGGCACCGGATAGCTTGCTGGAGGCGCTCAATGGCGCCTCCATCAAAGAGGAACACCGCACCGTTATGAGTGTGGTGATTCAGAAGGTGCAGCTCGCCAAGAGCGGGCTGACCGAAGCCTGCAGCGCCTTCTAACAGGCTTTGAGGTAAGAATTTCAATATGTATAAAATGGTACCGCATAGACAATAGCCCCTGATGCTCGGTTCGGTGTTCGGAAAGAAAAGTCGGACTGAGGATCTAAAAAGATATACGCAGGAGTCATAATAAATATGTCAATATGTGATTGCAGGCTGTGCTGCTGACCTCTGCCGCACTGACTGCAGAGGTCAATACTTTGAAGGAAAACCTTGAGCGGTCCGAGAACGAGATCAGCCGTGCCAAGAAGCATCTCGAGGACAAGGAAGGTGAGTAACACCCTATTAAAATTGTACCTTATAGAAAAGGATTTTGGTTGCAAAAAGAATGACAAGGATAACGTGGGTATTGCAGGGGCCACTAACGAGGTGGCGACCCTGAAAGAGGCGGTGGCCGCGGCTGAACGCAATGCGGCCGTGGAGTGCACCGAGCGAGAGAAGCAGGAGGCGCGGGTGGCAGAGGTACAGCAAGAGCTCCAGGATCTCGTGAAAAAACATGAGAGCCTGGAGCGTGACTCGAAGACTCGAGAGTCTGAGCTTGCAACGGCTCTTGAGAGTGCCAAAGCCGCTAAGGCCGAAGCCTACAAGGCCCTCCAGGAGATTGAGGCGGTGAAGAAAATAGCAGCGGGTAAGGCATTTTTCATGCAAAGTAAGCATGTGAATGTTAATTACCTGTTGCTTACCCGAATTCGGAGCTCTCCAAGAGCGTTCGCAGATTTTCCTCGCAGCGTGTCCGATGCTGCCGCATTCTACCAGGCCGAGGAGGGGAGCTCGACAGAGAAGGTCTTCTGGTCTCAGTATGCTGAGGCCGGACATCCTGTGCCCCTTAGCGACCAGCTGAAGCAGCTAGTGGAGCTCCACCAGGCGGCCGAACAGGCCATGAAGGGCCTCATAGTTTGGCTGTGGCCTAAGGAGGCCATGCCTGGGAACTACTTCGGCCTGGTGCGGCGGCTGGTGGATGCGTGCTCGTGGGTTGAAGTCATCAAGCACTCCGCCTGTATTGAGGGTGCCCGTCGGGCCCTTGCCCGCGCAAAGATGCACTGGGGCAAGATGGATGTCCAGAAGCTTGTGACGGACCCGCCACCAGAGGGCAAGGAGCATTGCACGCCCGAGATGTATTATAAGAGTGTGCTGAAGGGCGCACGCACTATTGCGGGGGAGTGCTCCAAAGATGTAATTTTTGAGTAGACTCGCATTTTGTTATCATGTGCGCTGAAAACTTAGTTCATATGCGCTAAGCAACGCTTGTTAATTTAAAATATTACCTTCTGTGCGGCTGTTTATCAAATCTGAGAGATGGCAAGTCGTCGGCTTCAGCCCCCATGCCACGAGTGCTGGGGTGTTCGGGATAAACTTGAGCACTCTTGTTCCCATTTTTTGGTCCATCTAGGGAGGCGCTCAACATAGTGAACAAGGCAACCAGACTTATAATGCTTGAACACTCTCACTTAGCCATAGAATTCTATAATTTTAAATTTTGGCGAAGCCCCTAGTCTTCGGAAGGCCGAATTTGTGGCGCTATCCACACCTGGGCCGGACAAGATCCGACTCCTTGCTCTAAGCGGCATAAGTCTTTAAGGACTCGCAAAAACCTCTCGAACAGCGACCGACTCTCGCCTCATCATGACGGTCAGTTTTAGCTTTCTCCACTGAGGCGTTAACCCAGCTCAACTGGGGCGCAATCCCAGTGGTTCTCCCAGTGCTATCTTAGCCGATACAACGGAATGTAAGGTACCAAAACATGGGAGCCGGGCAAACCCAACTATTGACCCAAGACATGATTCGGAGCCGATGCATATAATGCTATAAGTTCGGGTGCCGCACTTGTGAAAGTGTTCGGACTTATCACACCATGATGCGAGAAACATAAGCCCCTGGTGCGTTTTAACCGAACCAAAGTTTCCGGATGTGACATGTCGTAAATGACCATATGTATGAAAAAGAAATGCAATTATAAGCAAAAAGGTGCTGCATTGTTTTATTCAATAAGTGCTGCTATGAATGCAGAACGATACAAATAGTGCGATAAGCAAGGGATGGGACTGTTAAACATGTCCCCCTCCAGGGGTAGGCTGCGGATTGGTGTATGAAAATGCTCATAATGGAGACCACCTGTATATTCATTGTAGCCTTTATCCTTCCCTAGCTGTTGCATCGTGAGTTCGGCAGGTCTGCTGCCGGACAGGGCCTCTGACGAACGGAGTCCTGTGGGTAAAAAATAAAAGGTAAAAAGAAAAAAAAGAACGACACACTTGAGAGCCCCTGGTGTGGTTGAGCCGCAGTCTGGGCTTATCGTGGTCGTGCCCCTCTCCCCATGCCCATGGTATCTTCAGAGCGTAATGGTGTACGCGAAGGACCTGTTTGGACGTTCTGCAGGGGCTGGGGTTGGGGCCGCACTGCTACGCGTGCTCGGAACATGCCAGGTGGTCTTGTTGTAGGTTACTCCGGGCGTGCTTAGATATGTCCGACCGCTTAACGGCCGGACTCGAGACTTGCCTTAAGAGGCTGCATTGTACTTCTGCCGCGAGAGCCGCTGTATGTTCCTCCGTTCGGAGAGAACATTCAGTGTTTCCATTGACCATGATAACTCCTCGAGGGCCCGGCATCTTGAGCTTGAGGTATGCGTAGTGCGGCACCGCGTTGAACATTGCAAACGCGGTATGTCCGAGCAAGGCATGATTGCCGCTGCGGAACGAGACTATGTCGAAGATTAACTCCTCGCTTCGGAAGTTATCCGGGGATCCGAAGACCACTTCCAGTGTAACTGAGCCTGTACAATTGGCTTATACACCTGGTATGATGCCTTTAAAGGTCGTCTTGGTAGGTTTAATCCTTGAGGGGTCTATGCCCATTTTGCACACTGTATCCTGATAGAGCAGGTTCAGGCTGCTGCCACCGTCCATCAGGACTCTGGTGAGGTGAAATCCATCGATGATTGGGTCTAGGACCAATGCGGCGAATCCGCCCTGGCGGATGCTGGTGGGTTGGTCCCTTCGGTCAAAAGTGATCGGGCAGGAGGACCATGGATTGAACTTCGGGGCGACTGGCTCCATCGCGTATACATCCCTGAGTGTACGCTTCCGCTCCCTTTTCGGTATGTGTGTTGCGTATATCATGTTCACCGTCCGCACCTGTGGGGGAAAACCCTTCTGTACTCTATTGCTCGGCGGTCGGGTCTCTTCCTCTTCATCGCTATGCAGCCCCTTGTCATTGTTTTCGGCAATTAACTTGCCTGCCTGCTTGAATACCCAACAGTCCCTATTGCTGTGGTTAGCTGGCTTTTCGGGGGTGCCGTGTATCTGGCACAAGCAGTCGAGTATTCGGTCCAAATTGGAAGGACCCGGAGCAGTTCTTTTGAATGGCTTTTTCCGCTGACCAGGTTTAGAGCCTCTGAATCCAGCATTGACTGCCGTATCCTCACTATTGTCGCCGTTGATGCGGCGTTTGCTTTTGTTACGATGCGACCTGCCATTCCGGTCCTTGAAATCTGTACTGCCAGAATTTTTGCTGAGGTTGTTGCTGCGTGCTAGCCAGCTGTCCTCACCCGCGCAAAAGCGGGTCATGAGTGATGTAAGGGCTGCCATGGATTTCGGCTTTTCCTGTCCCAGGTGCCGGGCAAGCCATTCGTCGCGGATGTTATGCTTGAAGGCTGTGAGGGCCTCCGCATCCGGACAGTCGACGATTTGGTTTTTCTTGGTTAAGAACTATGTCCAGAATTGTCTGGCCGATTCGTCTGGCTGCTGAATTATGTGGCTTAGGTCATCAGCGTCTGGTGGTCGCACATACGTGCCTTGGAAGTTATCGAGGAATGCGGCTTCCAGGTCTTCCCAACTCCCAATTGACTCTGCTGGCAAGCTGTTAAGCCAATGCCGGGCTGGTCCTTTAAGCTTGAGGGGGAGATATTTGATGGCGTGAAGATCGTCACCGCGGGCCATGTGGATGTGAAGAAGATAGTCTTCGATCCAAACCGCGGGGTCTGTTGTGCCATCGTAAGATTCGATATTCACGGGTTTAAACCCTTCGGGGATTTGATGATCCATTACTTCATCTGTGAAGCATAGTGGGTGTGCGGCGCCTCTGTACTGGGCGATATCACGACGGAGCTCAAAAGAGCTTTGTCTGTTTTGTTCGGCCCGGCCGGACTTACTATGTCCGGCGCGATGGTTGTCGTCACGTACCGTGGGGTGCCCACGCGATCCATAGATCGATCTTGATTTTCTTGCCTTATCCTCCAATATATCTCGCAAGTCCGGAGCGTTCCCCTGTGGCCTTGTGCTTTTCGAGCGATGTCGGGGTACGGGTCTAGTGAAGGGCCTAGAGTCCTCTCTATCACGACCACGGGGTGGTCGGTCAGCCATATTGTCTCCTGGTGATGCGGGTTCATACGCTTCCTCCTCTAATCGGGGGAGCAGCTTGCGTTTAGGGTAGCTTTTGAAGGGGCGTTCGAGCTCATGCTCTTCGGTCGCGGGGACTTCAGTCCATCTGTCCGCTAGCAGATCTTGATCAGCTCTAAGCTGTTGCTGCTTTTTCTTGAGGCTGTTCGCCGTGGCCATAAGCCTGCGTTTAAAAAGCTCTTGTTCGACGAGATCCTCAGGCACGACGAATTCATCATCGCCGAGGCTTGCTTCGTCTCCGGAGGGGGCATATAATCCTCTACCTCTTCTTCTGCCGCTCTCTCATGAGGGCTGGTGTCTCCATCCTCCTGCGCTGGATCTTGCTGGAGTGGGTTGTCTTCAGCACTGTCTGGTGTATTATTATATCCTGTGCCGGAATCTTCATTCTTGTTGTGGCGGGATTTAGAGCGGCGCCGCTGACGCCGGTGCTTGGGCTGTTTCTTGGAGGGGTCATCCTCCTCTATTCCTTCGCCATTCCCATCCTTTGGGATATCCACCATGTATATGTCATATGATGAGGTGGCTTTCCAGTGCCCGGTCGGCGCTGGTTCTTGGTCGTCTCCGGCATCGTCGTCCATACCGTCGATGTCTTCGGAGTCGTAGTCTAGCATGTCGGTTAGATCATCGACAGCGGCTACCAAGTGGGTGGTGGGTGGGCTTTGAATTTCTTCTTCGTCCGCATCCCAACCGTCCTGGCCGCAGTCCGTCCAGGGCTCTCCTGATAACGACAGATACTTTAGCGAACTCAAGATGTCGCCGAAAGGTGAGTGTTGAAAGATGTCCGCTGCGGTGAACTCCATGATCGGCGCCCAATCGGATTCGATCGGAGGGGACGCGGGAGGTTCGGAGTCCGGCAAGGAGTCCGGCACCTCGGAGTCACGAGCTTTATGAGGGACAAGGTCAGTGTTCGGCTCTATCATCGTAGAGGTTGCAGACCTCGAGGCGGTGTCTAGCCATCCGTCCTTGATCTGCGCAGTTGGCTCCGAATTGAAGATTGGAGTGGGTTCGAGTGCAGCCTCCAGGGTACTGTCCGGCTGCAGAGCTAAATCATGCTCGCCGTGACAGTGCGGCACGCTCGGCTGTGGATCGAATCCATCGAGGATCAAGTCCCCGCGGATGTCAGCTGTGAAGTTCAAACTTCCAAATCTGACCTGACGGCCAGGGGCGTAGCTTTCGATCTGCTCCAGATGGCCAAGCGAATTGGCCCGCAGTGCGAAGCCACCGAATACGAAGATCTATCCGGGGAGAAAGGTCTCACCCTGGACTGCATCGTTGATGATGGTCGGAGAAGCCATCGAGCCTATCGGTGACGACACAGAGGAACTCTCAATGAAAGCACCAATGTTGGTGTCAAAACCGGCGGATCTCGGGTAGGGGGTCCCGAACTGTGCGTCTAGGCGGATGGTAACAGGAGACAAGGGACACGATGTTTTACCCAGGTTCGGGCCCTCTTGATGGAGGTAAAACCCTACGTTCTGCTTGATTAATATTGATGATGTGTGTTACAAGAGTGGATCTACCACGAGATTAAGGAGGCTAAACCCTAGAAGCTAGCCTATGGTATGATTGTTGTTCGTCCGATGGACTAAAGCCATCCGGTTTATATAGACACCGGAGAGGGCTAGGGTTACACAGAGTCGGTTACAATGGTAGGAAATCTACATATCCGTATCGCCAAGCTTGCCTTCCACGCCAAGGAAAGTGCCATCCGGACACGGGATGAAGTCTTCAATCTTGTATCTTCATAGTATTGGAGTCCGGCCGATCATGATAGTTCGGCTATCCGGACACACCATAGTCCAGAACTCCCTCACCCATGAAGTGTTGAAGAGCTCGTGGCCCCTCCGGATTAAATTCCCACAGGCGGAGGGGGCGACGTTTGCAGGGCAGTAGGCGCCGGATCAACATAACCTGTACCACTACGGCCAGATTGATCTCCCTTTCTTGGAGGCCTCGAATCTGGTCCTACAACAGGGGAACGTCCTTGGACGGCCCCCAGTCATGCCCCTTGTTGACCCATGACGTCAGCTGTTGTGGAGGGCCCGAGCGGAAGACGGGCGGCAGCCTCTGCCTGCTGCCCCTGGGAGCGGTGATATAGAACCACTCCTGTTGCCACAAGCCGAGCTCCTCCTGAAAAGAGCCCACGTGCCATGGAGCATCGGCCCTCTTACTTATAACCGCCACGCCGCACTCTGCCTGACGCCCCTCAATCATCTTCGGCTCCATGTTGAAGGTTTTGAGCCACAAGCCGAAGTGAGGGGTAGTGCGGAGGAAGGCTTCGCAGACAACAATGAATGATGAGACGTGGAGGATGGACTCCAGAGTCAAGTCATGGAATTCCAGCCCATAGTAAAACATGAGCCCCCTCACGAAGGGATCTGTCGGGAAGCCTAAACCCCGACGGAGGTGAGACACGAACACGACGCTCTCGCCAAGCTCGAGAGTAGGAATAACTTGCCCTCGGGCAGGCAGCCTATGCGAAATCTCGTAGGTTAAGTACCTGGCGTCTCTTAGCTTTAGCACGTCCTCTTCCGTGACGGAGGAGGGCATCCACCGGCCTCGTAGGTTGGGGGCGGACATTGTCGAAGATCGAAGGTACCCGAATATGGAGCCCTGGGTGTTGGAACTCGGGGCGAGGGGCGAATTCGATAGAGGATTGAAGGAAAAGAACGGGCCTTGGTCTCATTATAAAGAGGAAGAATACCAAGAGCCGTCCCCGTGACCGTTTGGAACCCGCCTTCGATGGAGGGGGCGTGGCAACGGGCACGGTTGGGTTACCCACGTCCGTATTGATGGGAATCCCGGAATAAGGGGAACACGATCTCTGCTTAGACAAGACGTGCCAAGGAAACCGCCTCGCTAAACGCGCTGAGGTGATACAATAAAAACAATTCGAGTAAAGGCTTGGTAATGGTGTGACGTCACGCCACAAATTACGTCAGCAGATTGAACTTGTGTAATATTATTCTCTCTACGATGGTACGTGGAATTTATTTTTGCAGAGTCGGACACTATCCTGGTGTTCACAATCTTCTATAAATTATTAGGAGGAAGAACCCGCCTTGCAATGCCGAAGACAACATGCGCGCCGGACTCGTCGTCATTGAAGCCTGGTTCAGGGGCTACTGAGGGAGTTCCGGACTAGGGGGTGTCCGGATAGCCGAACTATCATGATCGGCCGGACTCCAAGACTATGAAGATACAAGGTTGAAGACTTCGTCCCGTGTCCGGATGGGACTTTCCTTGGCGTGGAAGGCAAGCTTGGCGATACGGATATGTAGATCTCCTACCATTGTAACCGACTCTGTGTAACCCTAGCCCTCTCCAGTGTCTATATAAACCAGATGGCTTTAGTCCATAGGACGAAGAACAATGATACCATAGGCTAGCTTCTAGGGTTTAGCCTCCTCGATCTCGTGGTAGATCTACTGTTGTAACACACATCATCAATATTAATCAAGCAGGACGTAGGGTTTTACCTCCATCAAGAGGGCCCGAACCTGGGTAAAACATCGTGTCCCTTGTCTCCTGTTACCATCCGCCTAGACCTGCAGTTTGGGATCCCCTACCCGAGATCCGCCGGTTTTGACACCGACAGTCGGGGTGTGCCATAGCAGACTGTATCCGACGTGGCTGGTGCGCTTTGGCGATCCCATATGAACACAACATATGGACTAGATATGGGCGTTGCCGATCAGCTCAGAGTTTTGGGCCACCTTTGCCTGGTCCAGTTGGATGGCAAAATCCGATCCGAGCAATAACCTAGCAGATAAGGGGCGTCAGGGTGATACATATCCGTCGTATCTACAATTTTTTATTGTTACATGCCAATATTCTACAACTTCCATGCAACATTTTATATCATTTTTGGGGACTAACATATTGACCCAGTGCCTAGTGTTAGTTCATGTTTGCTGCATTTTTTGTTTCACAGAATATCCATATCAAACTAAGTCCAAACGTGATAAAAATTGATGGAGATTTATTTTAGAATATATGTGATTTTTGGGAAGCAGAATCGATGTGAGACGATGCCCGAGGGCCCACGAGCTCAAGCGGCATGCCCTCCTACCCAGGGCGCGCCTTGCAAGCTTGTGGCCACCCCATAGGTCAGTTGGAGGTGCCCTTCGGCTGCAAGAAAACTTTTATTCGGATAAAAATCATGTTAAAATTTCAGCCCAATCGGAGTTACAGATCTCCAGATATTTAAGAAATAGTGAAAGGCCAGAAAACAGGGACGCGAAACAAAAGAGAAACAAAGAGATAGATCCAATCTCGGAGGGGCTCCCGCCCCTCTACCACCATGGAGGACATGGTCTAGAGGGGAAACACGCCTCCCATCTAGTCGGGAGGTCAAGGAATAAGAAGAAGGAGGAGGCTATCTCCTCCCCTCTCCCGATGGCGCCGGAGTGCCGCCCGGGCAAGGATCACGATGGTGATCTACACCAACAACCTCACTACCGTCAACACCAACTCTCTCCCCCTCAATGCAGTGGTGTAACACCTCTTCTCCCTGCTGTAATCTCTACTTAAGCATGGTGCTCAATGCTATATATTATTATCTAATGATGTGTGACTATCCTATGAAGTTTGAGTAGATCCATTTTATCCTATGGGTTGATTGATGATCGTGATTGGGTTGAGTTTTATGTTTTATTTTGGTGTTGCCCTATGGTGCCCTCCATGTCGCGCAATCATGTGGGATTCCCTCTTTTGTGTGTTTCAATATGTTCATGATTCTCTTACAGTGGGTTGTGTGGGTGACTAAAACACAAACCCGAGTAAGTGGGTTTTTGCGTATGGGAGTAAAGAGGACTTGATACTTAATGCTATAGTTGGGACTTACCTTAATGATCTTTAGTAGTTGCGGATGCTTGTGATACATCTCCAATGTATCCATAATTTTTTATTGTTCCATGTTGTTATATAATCATTCTTGGATGTTTTACAATCATTTTATAATCACATTATATCTTTTGGTACTAACCTATTGACATAGTTGTCGGTGTCAAAACCGGCGGATCTCGGGTAGGGGGTCCCGAACTGTGCGTCTAAGGCTAATGGTAACAGGAGGCGGGGGACACGACGTTTACCCAGGTTCGACCCTCTCTATGGAGGTAATACCCTACTTCCTGCTTGATTGTTCTTGATGATATGAGTATTACAAGAGTTGATCTACCACGAGATTGTAGAGGCTAAACCCTAGAAGCTAGCCTATGATTATGATTGTTGTCATTGTCCTACGGACTAAACCCTCTGATTTATATAGACACCGGAGGGGCTAGGGTTACAACAGAGTCGGTTACAGAGAAGGAAATCTACATATCCGAATTGCCAAGCTTGCCTTCCACGCAAAGGAGAGTCCCACCCAGACACGGGACGAAGTCTTCAATCTTGTATCTTCATAGTCCAACAGTCCGACATAAGCATATAGTCCGGCTGTCCAAGGACCCCCTAATCCAGGACTCCCTCAGTAGCCCCTGAACCAGGCTTCAATGACGATGAGTCCAGCGCGCATGTTGTCTTCGCCATTGCAAGGCGGGTTCTTCTCCAAATTCTCCAGAGTACCTGTTGTAACGAGCAGTGTCCGGCTTCCCATTTAATGTTGCACTCATCGGCTTCTGTACCTTAATAATGTCAGTCTCCATGTGTCGAGCGAATGCAAGAAGCCGGGGCATTTTTGCACTTGCCACCTTGACTACATAAATAGATCGTCTATTAAAGAGACGGGGATCCTCAGATCCAAATCACACCATTCTTCCCCAAGCGAGGTTCCATCAGAGCGCCCCCGGAAAAACCATCCCATCATGGCCGGCCACCACAGCTCCTCCTCTCGCCCCCATAGCACCAAGCCAGGTGATTGGGAGAAGTGTACCGTACCTCATGGCCGGTTGGTGGAGTTGCAGACCCAGGGGTTTCTCCCGCCTGCATATCTTGTCCCCGTCCGAGCCGGATTAGCCACTTATGATGGCGGGGAGCAAGCAGAGAGTTTCCCCAACCCATCCAGGGGGGAGCGAGTATGCCTTGTCCCTTACTTGCTGAGGGGCCTTGGATTTCCAATCCATCCATTCTTCTACGGGCTCCTGGAGTATTACGGCCTCCAACTGCACAACTTCACTCATGCCTCCATCATGCACATCGCAGGTTATGTCACCCTTTGTGAGCTATTTCTGGGCTGCGAAGCTCATTTCGAGCTATGGAAGAGGTTATTCTGCCTCGTCCCTTGCAATCAGGAGGGAACAATATACCAAGTGGGCGGAGCCGAAATATGGCGCATCGTTGGGACCGGATACCTGTCCGGTACTCCAAAGAAGACATCCGAAGATTGGCCTCCGCAGTGGTTTTATACAGAGGACATCTCCCTTCTAGACCCTATACGGATGGGTCTTCCTGAGTTCACCAATACCCCATTGAAGAAATGTCGTAGCTGGCGTCCCCAGAGCCCCTAGGAGGAAGATAGAAGAGAGGTCCTTTATCTGATGGGCGGGATAAAAATGCTGGCCAAATCTGGATTGACAATAATCGAGGTTATGTCAATATGCATAATGCAGGGGTGCAGCCACTCCAGTATCGGGGGCATCCCATGTGGCACTTCAATGGAGAAGACGATGCCACCCACTGCGGTCGGAAAGGTTAGGACTCCGCCACCACCCTGGCAAAAATGTTGTCTAATTTGTATAAAGGAGAAGAAGAGGAGTTCATCCACATTAAGCCACGGGATGGATTTTCCATGTACAACCCCCCTAGCTGGGTGAGCTGCTACCTTTTACTCAACTCTATTCATTCCTGCAGTCTTTCATCACAAATATTTACCTTGCTAGTTCATAGCAGGAACTGCGAAAAGCTGTGAGGGAGGTCCACAGCCCGCCTCCACAGCCAGAGGACCACAAATGGGCCCTCGACCCCGGACTTGAAGAAGATCCGGACATGTTCGTGGAACTCGTCGACAGGATGTTTTACCAGGCAAGTTGTGACGGCGCCTTGGTGGCCATCATTGCTGACTATCCTGGCCTACTCCCTGCATCATATGTAAGTAAAACCGGAGTCCTAACTTCCGAGAAGGATCCCTTCTTCACGCCTTACCCACCGCACATGCACTGTTCTTTATAGGGAAGGCCATCGGGGCGCCGTGTCGAACCCGCGGCGACTCACCAACAAGGGGTGCCCAAGATGGGTAGGCTTAAAAGGAAAGCGGTTAGGACTAAGACGCCATTGCAGAGGTATGATTTAAAATCTGCTCCGTGATTGCCATCTTAAAATATAACAATGTCGACCATGTCTTGGCAGAAAGAGTATCCTCCGGACTGTGTCCGGGGATCCTGCCCATCACGCTTCTACCAGCCAGACTGCAGAACCGACCTCAAGGGTGGAGGCTGAAGTGGGGACGACACCGGACAGTTCTCCTACAGAGGATGCAGATAGAATATCCGCTACAAATTCTGAAGTGGAGAGCGCTATGAATCATCGGCGTCGGCGGGCCACACTCCGCAACCCTAATTTCTCCGAAGAGGCGTTCAATGCCTTCAACTTGGGAGACGCGTACATCCGAGCTGCTCAAAAAGGGCTTGCTAGAGCGACATACCAATATTTAAAAGATACACGGGTAAGCAAAATCTGATAATTATGTATATCAGTAGCCCCTGAGACTTGAAACAGTTGGCACAACTGATTTAAGGATCATTGTATGAATAGGTTCTTACAGAGAATACCCATTTGTCTCAAGAGCTGGAGGAGTGCAAAGCCATGCTAAGGGCCGCAACAGCCGAAATGGAGGAATCCAAGAAGGCCTCGTCTGGTAATATTTATCTCGATCGATAAAATGATAATTACATGTACTAGTTGGTATTCGGCATGTTTACAGATCTAACAATAGATTCCGCAGACAATCCTGGAGTGAATCCGGAGATCTTACAAGAGGATGAACAACAAGCTCAACGACAACTAGAGGCTAGCGAGCATGTGCTTACACGGGTTCGGCGAGAGAAAAATGATCTCCAGGATGCCAATACCCGGCTGGGCGTGGAATTGAAAGATGTTCGGACCCAGCTAGTGGACTACGTGAAGGAGAACAGGAGGCTTCAACGCGGCATTTTTAGTATGTGCTTAAAACGAACCTTTATATAGTTCGGCAAAGAAATAGGCTAACAGAGTTATGTCTGTAGGTATACTGACTGGTCGTCCTGAAGAGGAGATGCCCGGATCTTTAGGCGATCTTCTGCAAGAGCTTTCGCAACTACATGAACAAGTTCAGCAGGTGATGCAGGGTATTGCCGCGGCCTTGTGGCCAACCGCCTCCCTGCCAGGAAGCATGGGAGAGCTTGTACAGCCGCTCAAGGGAGCATGGCGGCGCTTCCAATTGTGGAAGATATTGGCCTGCCGACAAGGTGCGAGGGAAGCGTGGGCTATGGTGAAAACATGGTATACCAAGGTCAACCCGAATCACATGGCCCTGGTTGGACCTGTAGGGTCATATGGGAAAGAGATTCCCGTTAGTCTGGTATATGACCAGGTAGAATTAGCCGCAAAGTATTCCCAACAGGATTGTAGGCTAGACAGCCTGTTGGATGGTATAGAAGAAGAAGTATGTGGGTCTAAGTGACTGCGTACTTCAATTGACATATTTTGTCCCTAGCCGGATTGTAAATCATTTGTGATGGCGGACCTTTTCGCTTCGGCCTCCGGACCCAACAGTCCGGAGTGTTTCCGAATACGCGCTCAGTTATGTATGTAAGTGCATCTAGTGCCCCTTAGTGATTTTGGTGTATTGAAGACTTATAGGTTAAGGGACTGATGCGTTTGTGAGTGTACATAGGTATATAAGTCTATGAGGAGTTTGGTATTTACAGAGAATGTCGACCCCTAAAAATGAAGTTCTTCATCTGAAGACTTCGGATTTCTGAAGACTTACTGAAGACTTTGAAAGTGAAGAAATTGGTGTGACCTTGAAGACTTGGTATTCATTCAAGGAACATGAAGCATGAAGACTTTTATTTTTGCAGTTTCATTTTCTCTTTCTTGAGTCATAGGAAACACCGTACTATTAAAGGGGGTCGAGGAAATACTAAGGAAAATTTTCCATGTGATGCTCAACTCAAAACCCTACACCTACCAATCCCTTCGAGTGAAGCCATTGGAAATCTCATACAGTCAGTCATATTCTTCAGTGACAGAGACGATGTTCTTCTGATCTCTGAGGAATTTGTTCTGACTGAGGAGTTAGGAATTCACCACTTTGAATTGCCTACACAGTGAGGAACATGATAGCCCTAAGGATTTTGATAGTCAAAGTTCCGACCGTTGTTGTGCTACGCGCCAGCTGTCCCAAAATATCCACCCACCTAACGGTCATATCAGACAAAGGCATTTATGTCTTATCATGTCGGGCTGCTCCCTAGGCTATAAATAGCCGCCCCCTTCAACCACTAGCTGGTTCGCTGCTCCGAGAGAAACTGACACTTGTCATTTGAGAGCAACCCATCCTCCGAGGACTTTGAGCGAAAATCATCAAGTGAGGAAATCCCAAACCCAAACCTAAAAAACCCCAAGTGATTGAGCATCACTGAAGAGATTGATCCTGCATGGATCTGACGCTTGTTTCCTTTGAAGATTGTGCTTCTTCCAGACGGTTAGGCGTCAAGGTCTAGAGCATCCAGGAGGAATTGTGGATCGCCGAGTGACCAAGTTTGTGAAGGTTCGGAAGTCACCTGAAGACTTACCACGAGTGATTGGGCGAGGTCTGTGTGACCTTTGCTCAAGGAGAATACGGTGAGGACTGTGTGTCCGGGACTGGGTGTCCTCGAGTTTAAATACTCAGCCGCTCCAACCAGATGTACAACTAAGACAGCAGTTGGAACTGGTCTACCAAATCATTGTCTTCACCGAGCTAACTGGTTCTATTTCCTCAACTCTTTCATTTCCTCATGTATGTTGTTGTGTACCTGTTCATATCTGTTTGAAGACTTTTGACTGAAGACTTTCTCAATTTCCTCATTTCAATTTCTTTAGTGTGTCTGTCTTCATCTTGTGTTATCCTGTGTTTACGTTTTCTATACTCTGTGCTTGTCTTCATTTCATCATGATGACTGTGCTTGTGTTCTGTTATGTTCCTTTCTGAGTACTTATTCCGCTGCAAGTAGTTCTTCATTTAGGAATTTCCTCACCACCAAATTCCTCAGTGAAGAATTCATAAAAATCGCCTATTCACCCCCCTCTAGTCAATATAACGCACTTTCAATTGGTATCAGAGCAAGGTACTCCCTTGTTCTGTGTGATTTTGGTTTAACCGCCTGGAGTTTTAGTTATGTCGACCGCAGGTATGATCAAGGTCTCTGTTGGGTGTCCTACCTTCGATGGAACGGACTACCCCTACTGGAAGAACAAGATGCCAATGCATCTTGAGGCAATTGACAACGATCTCTTGTATGTTGTGGAAAATGGTGTTCCCACAGTCTCACCCTCTCTGAACACTACTGATGTGAAGAGATTCAAGCAACTCGATTCTCAAGCGAAGAATATCATATGTGGTCATCTGAGCAAAGGACAGTATGGAAGAGTGAGTGCTTTGGAAACTGCTAAGCTTATCTGGGATAGGTTGTCCAAAGTAAATGAAGGAGTCTCAACTCAACGTGACTCTCGTGTTGACGTTCTTCGCAATCTCTTCAACTGCTTCTAGAGACTCGACAATGAATATGTTTAGCAAACCTTCGATCGCCTCACTGACATCTCAAATGAGCTTCAAGCGCTTGGCGCCACTGACATCACCGACCATGAGGTGGTGAAGAAATTGCTGAGATCGCTAGATTCTTCATTTGATACTCTGGCACTGATGATTCAAGAGCGTGCTGACTACAAGTCACTTGATCCCGCTGATATCCTCGAGAGGCTAAATACCTATGAGTTCCAGCTTGCTGAGAAGACAAATCTATACGGTTCGAGCTATGGCAAACCACATGGTTTGAAGGCCAAGGTAGTCTCTGAGTCTGAAGAAGAGGACTCCACTAGCAGCCTTGGTGATCCTGAAGAACTGAGCCAGGAACTAGCATTGCTCGTGAAGAAATTTCAGAAGTTCTCAAGACGTGGTCGCTTTGGAAAATCCTCAAGGGGCAAAGATTCCTCATCCAATGACTACAAGAAAAGGCTATGTCACAAGTGCAAGAAACATGGTCATTACATTCAAGATTGTCCTCAGTGGGATAAGGAATTGAAGAAGAAGAAATACAAGGATTACAGTTCTGATGATGCCAAGAAGAAGAAGAAATCTTCAAAGTCTTCATCATCAAAATCCTCAAAGTCTTCATCTCACAAGAAAAGCAGGTCCAAGAAGGCTCGAGCATTCATTGGCAAGGAAATGGATTCTGAGGCTGAATCTGAGGATCATGAGGAAGAGGAGGCATCTGAGGAGTCAGAGTCTGGTGTGGCGAGCCTAGCTCTCTCTACCGCATTCGTCAGCAAGTCTATCTTCAACTCTGAATAAAATGACTCCACCAACAAGGCTGATGAAGGCAATGATGACTACGCTCCCACCTATTGCTTCATGGAAAAAGGTGCCAAGGTATCTAAACACGCCACCTCTGACTCTAGTGAGGATGAATCTGATGAAAATCTCAAGCCCAGCTACTCTAAACTTGCTAAAATTGCTGTGAAATAACAAAAGGCTTTTGAAAAAGTTCAAAACATGCTAGACAAAAGTGATGATATGTTGGGTGAAGAAATGGATCGCACTAAAACCTTGACTAAAAATCTTCAGAGACTTCAGTCCAGGTTTGACAATCTTCAAGGTCATCATAACACTCTCTTATCTGATCACGAGAAGCTTTCTTATGAATTTCTTCAAAGAAAGCAAGATCTTGAGAAGCTAAGAGTGAGTTATGAAGATCTTCAGAAGGAGCATGATTCATTACTTGCTCAACATATCAGCGCTACCCAGGAAGAATTCGATCCTCCATGTCTGAAGTACATTGAACGTGAATATGCTAATTCTTCACCTGAATGTTCAAATGCTTCTAATGCTACAAATTCTTCTTATGTCTCTGCTATCACTAATTCCTCATCTGAGGACAATGCAAGTATCACTGATGATGCAGGACTGAAGGAATTGTACATGACAGGCATGTACAAAAGCCTCAAAGGGCATCAGACTCTTTGTGATGTGCTCAAAAAGCAGATCCTCAATAGAAACCCTAGGAAAGAGGGTATTGCCTTTGAGAGGAAACTCAATGCTGATGGAACATATTGGAAACCTGAGCAGTACCCCAAAACCTCATGGGTTGCTGCAAAGGGACCTCTAGTTGATCCATCCAATCTATTTGGCTTTACATGTGAATCTTTTCATTCGTGTGATGAGTCATTTGACTCTAACTATAAACTATTCAAAAATCAGAATGGTGAAGTATTTGCTAGATATGTTGGCACTAACTGCAGGAACGGTTCCCCTATGAAGAAAATCTGGGTTCCCAAAAGTTGCCTTGAAAATCTTTAGGTGAATGTCCTCATGACACCACCTGTGAAGAAAAGGAATGCCAGATCAAATTCTTCATATGAACCAAATTTTTCATATGGATCCAAGTCCTCATACGGACCAAATTCCTCACGTGGATCAAATTCCTCAAAAGGATCAAAGTCCTCATATGATAATCATCGTGCTAACCCTTCTGTCTCGCAGGGTCGAGATAAGGGCTATGAATATGTGCATTATTCTTCAAATCATTATGTTCATAAGTCCTCGAAGAATTTCTCTGCTTATTCATATGCTTACCCTAACCCCTCTTATGTGAAATGAAGTGGACTAGCGTCCATGCCACCTTTCTCATATGGTGCTCGCAGACTAATTAATTCTTTGCCACCCCTCCAAATGTGGGTGGTGAAGAAAAAGAACTAATCTCTTATGCAGGGTCGGGTCTCCAGTCGTGCTTAAAATGACTGAAGAATTTGTTGGAGACCTGAACAATGCCTGATAGGACACAGGCTAATCATGATGAAATGAACCTTCATTTCACACATCCTCATACTGATTATCTGTTCAAATTGCTCGATGAAATTGACCTGATGATACTGATGTCATATTCTTCACTTATGAAGTATATGAGTTTGTAAGCTGCACTAATTCATCTGCAGGATGATCAACCCAAAGCAAATGAGTGGGTCCTCGATAGTGGATGTACAAATCACATGACTGGTGACAAGAATCTATTGATGGATGCTCCCTTATCACCATCACATCTGAAGCATATCATCTTTGCTGACAAAGGCAAAAGTCAGGTATTGGGTCTAGGTAAGGTTGCGATCTCTAAGGACATACACATGGACAAAGTCATGCTTGTTGAGTCCTTAGGATACAACCTCATGTCTGTCTCAATGCTTTGTGATCTTGATATGGTTGTTGTCTTTGGAAGATATCGTTGTGTTGTGATCATGGAAGTTGACCATTCCAAAGTCTTTAAAGGCTTTAGGAGAGGAGATCTGTATATTGTTGATTTCTCTACAGGACCACAGCCTGTCGTGTGCTTACTTGCGAAAGCTTCAGAAGGCTGGCTATGGCATTGACGACTTGGTCATGCTGGCATGAGGAATCTGCACACGCTTGCGAAGAAGAAGCATGTCATTGGCATTGAGAATGTCAAATTTCTCAAGGATCACTTATGCGGAGCATTTGAAGCTGGAAAGATGACAAAGGCCAAGCATCCAGCAAAGACTATCATGACTACCACTCGACCATTTGAATTGCTTCACATGGATCTCTTCGGTCCTAATCATTATTCTGCTATGACGAATGATGCATCTCTATATGGCTTTGTTATTGTTGATGATTATTCTCATTACACATGGGTACATATTGTCACTTATAAACATGAAGTGCAGGAAGTCTTCAAATGATTTTCCTCGAGGGCTTCAACCAACTTTGGTGTGAAGATCAAACACATCAGAAGTGACAATGGGACTGAGTTCAAGTATTCCGGTCTTGATGGCTATCTTGATGAACTTGGTATTACTCACGAGTTATCTGCTCCTTATACTCCTCAGGAGAATGGCGTCATGGAGCGCAAGAACAGAACCCTCGCTGAAATGGCTCGCACTATGCTTGATGAATACAAGACACCTCGTCGGTTCTGGATTGATGCAATTGATACTGCTTGCCACATCATCAACAAAGTATATCTTCATAAATTCTTCAAGAATACTGCCTATGTACTCCTCACTGACAAGAAACCCAATGTAAGTTACTTCAAAGTCTTCGGTGCTAAATGTTGGATTAGATATCCACATCACAATTCCAAATTTGCACCGAAAGCACATGAGGGTTTCATGCTTGGTTACGGAAAGGACTCGCACACCTATAGAGTCTTCAACAATGTTCTTCACAAGGTTGTTGAAACTGTAGATATGCAGTTCGATGAAACTAATGGCTCGCAAAGAGAACACCTACCTTCTGTGATAGACGAACCAGCACCTGAGGATTCTATCAAGTTCAAAGCCACTGAGGATGTCATTCCTACTGAAGAATCTGCTGAAGAATTCATTCCAGAACAAGATGAACGTCGAACTGGCGTACCTGAAGAAAATGGTGCTGAGGAAAATGCTCCTGAAGAAAATGCGGATCAAATTCCTCGAAGACAACCCACTCATCCTCGTATTGCAAATGAACTGCAAGTCAAGAAGGTCATCGATGACATTCGTGCACCAGGTCCTCTCACACGCTCAAAAGCTTCACACTTATCTAACTTTTGTGGGCATTTCCCTTTTGTCTCTATCACAGAGCCCACTAAGGTAGATGAAGCATTTCTGGAGCCTGAGTGGATTCAAGCTATGCAAGAAGAATTACATCAATTCGAGCTCAATAACGTCTGGGAGCTAGTCAAACGTCCAGATCCTCGCAAGCACAACATTATTGTCACAAAGTTGATCTACCGCAACAAGCAAGATGAAAATGGCCTTGTGGTAAGGAATAAGGCATGGCTTGTAGCTCAAGGCTACACACAGGTTGAAGGAATTGACTTCGATGAAACTTTTGCACCTATTGCTAGACTTGATGCTATTCGCATATTACTTGCTTACGCTAACCATCATGACATTATCTTACAACAAATGGATGTGAAAAGTGCATTCCTCAATGGTAAGATTGAGGAAGAAGTATATGTTGCTCAACCCCCAGGTTTTGAAGATCCAAAGAATCCTGATAAAGTCTTCAAGCTCAATAAGGCCCTGTATGGCCTCAAGCAAGCCCCTCGGGCATGGTATGATACCTTGAAGGAATTCTTCATGACAAATGGCTTCAAACCCGGTTCACTCGACCCTACTCTTTTCACTAAGTCTTATGATGGTGAATTGTTTGTATGCCAAATATATGTTGATGATATCATTTTCGGCTGTACTGACCAACGATATAGTGATGAATTTGCCTATATGATGAGTGAAGAATATCAAATGTCTATGATGGGAGAGTTGAAATTCTTCTTAGGTCTTCAAATTCGTCAACAGCGCAATGGAATATTCATATCTCGGGAGAAATACCTCAAGGACGTATTGAGGAATTTTGGCATGCAAGATTGCAAAGGGGTCAAAATTCCAATGCCCACAAATGGCCATCTATGCACGGATGAAAATGGTAAAGACTTCGATCAAAAGGTATACCGCTCCATGATTGGCTCTTTATTGTACCTATGTGCATCTAGGCCGGATATTATGCTTAGTGTTTGCATGTGTGCCCGATTTCAAGCTACACCGAAGGAATCACACCATAAGGCTGTGAAGCATATTCTTCGATACTTGGCTCACATACCAACACTTGGATTATGGTATCCCAAGGGCTCTTCATTTGATCTCATTGGATATTTAGACTCTGACTATGCTGGCGACCGCGTGGACCGCAAGTCAACATCTGGTACATGTCATTTCTTCGGACGATCTTTGGTCTGTTGGTCCTCGAAGAAACAGAACTGCGTATCTCTCTCCACTACAGAAGCTGAGTACATTGCTGCTGGATCATGCTGTGCTCAACTACTATGGATGAAGCAAACACTCAAGGACTATGGCGTCAACGTGCAGAGAGCTACTGTGACAATGAGAGTGCCATCAAGATTTCTCATAACCCAGTTCAGCACTCGAAGACTAAGCACATCCAAATTCGTCATCATTTTCTTCATGATCATGTGTTGAAGGGCGACATCTCCATCAACCACGTCAGCACTGAAGATCAATTGGCCGATATCTTCACTAAACCCTTGGATGAGAAGAGATTTAGCAAGTTGCGGTGTGAGCTAAATATCCTAGAATCTTTGAATGTTCTCTGAAATGGACACACATCCTAACACTTATGCTGACTTGATGACTTAGATGCGCAACACACGAAGTACAGTTTTTCTTCAATCAATGAAGACTAACCCTCTAAGTGTGAAGAAATTAATGAAGAAATTGACTCTCAGAGCCCTACGACAATTGTACGCAGTGTCTAAAGCCAACTTTCTTATATGGTGGGTTACGCCACCACAAAAGTTAAAAATCTTCAATTTGAGTTTTTTCCTCAGTTCTTTGAAATTCCTCAGTTTTTCAAATTGTTCAACTTGAAATGTCTTCACTATTTCCGTCGTTTGTCTTCATTTGAATATATATATATATATATATATATATATATATATATATATATATATATATATATATATATAAAAGTTTTATGTCCTCTACAGCATTCACTTATTGCTAATTCTTCAAGTTGACTGTTTCCGCTAAGTGAATGTGATCGGACCCTTCCCCCTCTATGCTAAACTCAATCTAATATTTTCACAAATTCTTCATATGCGTTCTGATTTGAAACTCGTTCAAAATCTTCACTGTGTCCTTGACAGCTAAAGAAATTGCGAACAGTAACTTAAAACTTATCTTATATGAATTTTCAGCTTTGCTGCTCAAACCGTTCCGCTTCTCATGACAAATACTTATCTATTCACCCACGATCCTAAACGATCGCCACCTCACAGTACGTGGGTGACACATGTCATGTGAAGGGGAAAAGCCAGGGGCACGTTCGTTCGAAATCCTCGGGCGCACAGTTTTTCACTACCGCTATAAATACCCCTGTCTTCTCCTCACTTCACTTTTACTCCGTTCGGCCTCTCTCTCCCGCACGAGCTTCCCAAACCCTAGCGCCGCCGCTAATTGATCGTCACCGGTGAGGAAGAGCTTCACTGCCTCGACCTCGTCGTCGTCGTACTCGCGTCGGTTGCGGATTTCTTCACTCCGTCGCCGCCGTAGCTATCTTCCTCTGCCAAGTTAGGGCGTGGAAGATCCGAATGGATGAACTTCATCTCAATGCTTCCCAGTTCGTCGTGTTCTTCACTTCGGGTAATTAAAAGTTGCTTTTATTGCCCTCTTTGATTCATGTGTTTTCCTAAAAATCTTCAAAGGTGTTTATTCTTCAAATCTTCACACACTAAAACACCTCACATGTTATGTGTTCTTGATTCGTTTCTCTAAGCAATGATTTTCTTCAAGATTCCTCAATTGTGTGGGTTTTCAAATCTGTACAACTCTGGAACCTAAGATAAAGAACACTCAGTGAAATTCCTCAAGACTCATCTAGTCAAATTCCTCAAATCTATTCTTTTTGAAAAACCTTCTGAGAACGCATATGACCTCTCCAAATTCCTCGCAACTATACTCTGTTCACAGGCACAAAATGTCCGCTGCTGAATCACTAGGTTCTCATCAACTTAACTCATTTGCAACATTCCTCGAAGAAAAATTGCATACCTCTTCAGAAACTTTAGTTGTTCATATTCCTCAGCTAAAGAAAATGGTTGACAAGAAGCCACAGAAGGGACGAAAAAGGGTTGAGGTCAACACAGCGTTTGAAATCCCTGAGGATATTTATGCTGGATACTGCACTCCTGATGAGGCCAAGTTTGGCAAGGAGGACAAGAATCAGCGCAAGGTGTGCATACAACGAATTGAGAGGAGATGGGCACGAGAATGGAGGGAGTACAGGTATGTTACTCCCAAGTACATGAAGAAATTCGGGCTCAACCCTCCATGCTCAAGACCTCCATTGAGACCTGGCCAACTGGCGGATCCCACCAGCCTCAAGCGCGGTGAGGACTATGCTGCTCAATGGGCTAGGCACTAGGCCAAACTAGCCAAGCGAGCAAAACAAGCAGTGAGGAAATTCAATGAAGATTCTGCTGCTGCTGCTAACACTGCTGAGGCCTCTGGTAGTAAGCCTAGGAAGGCTATGCCAAAGAAGCCTGCCCACTAGTCCAGTGCTTCTCCTTCAATGCCCTCACGGCCAAGCTCCTCAGCAATGCCCTCACGGCCAACATCTTCAAAGCCCTCACGGCAAATTCCTCAGTCTGCTCCTCCTCCTCCGACAAAGTCTTCAGCTGCTTCGACAAAATCTTCGGCACCTGTGCATCTTGCCACGTGCCAAAGGACTCAAGGCTTCTGTATTGCCTCTGGAGCATCTTCAAGTTCCTTAGCTGCTCGACCTTCCTCAGCTGGTCCCTCACTCTTGAAGAAAAAGGCAACTCCTGGACGAGGTCTTTGACCAAGTCCTCACAAGAAGCAAGTTGCTTTCCAAGTGCCCTCTGATGATGATGAGGCGGATGATGATGAACTTGCCAAAATCATCAGAGACAGGCAAGCCAGGGCCGCTGGAGCCAAAGGCAGCAATGTGCCACTACTTCTGGATCCCAAGCTAATCCTTGATTTCATTGACTTATGGCACAAGGACCCCGCTACACCTTTGCCGGAGATGAACCTCGCTCCTGGTCAAAGTCATGTCCTCACTCACTTCATTGAGGAAGAGAAGTGGAAATATGAAGAAGGAAGAAGGCTGAAGAAAGCGCAATACAAGAAGCAGCGCTTCCTCAAGGACAATGTCCTCACTCTTACCCCTGAACAACTCATTGCTATACAAGCTGAAATCAAGCAACTGAGTAATGATTTCAATCGGTATCATGCTGATTGGTAGGGAGCAAAGGTTCGGTTCATCAATTTGAAGAAGACTTTCACTTCAACTGCCTCTGCACCGATGCATGTTGAAATTCCTCAAGCTGAAGAATCTGCCCAGCCCACTGAAGAACATGCCAGCACCGCTGATGTCAGTATGGCTGCTGAAGAAAATGAAAGTACCAGGGCTGATGACTCCATTCCAGCTGCTGATGATATTGCCAGGGCACCCACTAGTGGTGCGCCTGAAGAAAGTGAACAAGTCAGGGCAACTACTACAGTTGTGCCTGAAGAAAATGCACCTCCTGCGCCTACACCAACTCCGATTCTTCCATCTGCATTAGATGTGAAGAAGACCAAGGCTACAGAGCGTGCAGCGATGAAAAAGAGGAAGGCATCAACCTCTTCAAATTCTTCAGCTCCGAAGAAGATGAAGACTCTGATCAGTTCAATTGAAAATCCAATTAATGTCGTTCCCATCTCTTCAATGCCATCAAAGGACTTTGTTCCTTTCGGTGAAGAATATGTGATTCCTGATGAATCAGATGAAGAAACTCCTTCTACTGCTTCGATAGAGCAGTTGGATAAAGAATTTGAAGTGGATGAGATCCCTTCAACACCAGTCATTTCCTCACCTATGCCTCAGTTTACTGCTGAAGAGGCAGGTGTTGAAGAAATTGAAGAAGAGGATGTGGACATTGGCTGTACCACTCCTGTGCTAAATGATGAATTTTGGGACAGTCAGCATCCCAACTCTCCAATGTTCAATCCCCTTCAAGCTATTCCTCAGTCCCCTGCCGCCACTGAAGTGCAAATGGGATCTGAAGAACCTCATGCAACCCCAAGTGTTCATGAAGAAATTCCAGCCACTAGTGCTGAAGCAATTGTCAATGAAGAATTGACAACCCAGGCTGAAGTTGCTGAAGAGCCTGAAATTCCTCAGCCTGAGGAACCTGAGATTGCGATCCCTGAGGTGGTAATGCAATTGACTGATACTCCTCACCCCAAGCCAAAGGATCCCTTCTCTAAGAAGCAAAAATTCAAGGCTAATGATTTCTTCGGCGAGCATGTATTCTTCACAGATTTCAACCCCTATGACAATGCTCGTCTTAGAAGGAAGCGTTTCTGGACTGCTAGCCAGGCTAACTTCTATTCCTCAGTGCTCTACAACAAGGACAAAGTCTTCGATCATGAGCATATTCCTCATGTGGACATGGAATCCATGCCGTGCTTCTCTCAAGTCCTCAGCACGATTCATGACGCTGGCTTGCTCAATTTCTGCTCAGACATAGTTGATTGGAATGAAGAGCTTATTCTTCAGTTCTATGCAACTTTGCATATCACAGGCGATGCTGCTGACGTCGACTCATGGGTGTTGGACTGGATGACTGAAAACACTCATTACAAAGCACCAGCCACTGAATTGCTTCGGGCCTTACCAATCAGTCCTCCACCTGACGGCGCTCGCTGTTTGTATGATGAACCTCAACTTACTGATCATTATATGCAAGTGCTCATGAAGCCGCTGAAGCTAGGACAAGCTCCAAGGACCAAGTTCCTCGTGAAGGAATTGCTCTATGTGCCCAGAACCATCTACCGCATTCTGACGAAGACCATGAGTCCCATCAAAGGCCATAACTCATCCGATGAACAAATTATCGGAATGATGAAGAATATGCTTTTCAATATCATGCATGGAATCCCCATAAATTATCACGATTTCTTCATGAGGACTCTAGCGAATGTTGCACTTTCAGCATTTGAGCTGAAGCCCTACGCGTCGTGGATCATGAGATTCCTCAGAACAAGGTCTTCACTCAACTACAAGGCAGATTTTCAGAATCACCTCAGCTACTTGCCCCCTATTGAAGTCCTCAAGCGAACAATTTCCTCATCTGATGAGAAGGGCAAGTCACTAGCTGTGATCGATGAAGGCACTCGTCCATTGGATGGTCAGTTCCGCCAAGCTGCATCCTACTCCACCAATGATGACTCCGTCACACATGATTCTGCTGCTGATGCTACAAATTCAAGTCCTCAAGCTACTGCTCCTTGTGTGATGACTGACCGTGAACTGCTTATAGGTCTTCACCAGAAGGTCGATCGAAATCACAAATGGGTTAAGCTTCAGTTTGGTTCTATTCTGTACAACATGACTTCCACACATAATGCAGTGAAGAAAAACCACTACTACCTCCATGAAGTATTTGATCGCACCTGGGCTATTTTGTCACATCTATATGGTGAAGAAGATCTGAAGCAAATGGGCTTCAAGGACGACTTTGACTGGTCTACTCCTCCTCCGAAGAGATACAAGAAGGTCAAGGTTCCTTCCTTGGTGGCCAGCTCATATTCTTCATCGCGCGACACAGACGAGCATGAAGACTTGGACGACACTGCAGCAGGCCCTACAACGAGTCAAGACCCTGACAACGCTGGCGCTCCTCCTTCATCATGATATTCTTCATGGGCGTTAGTCCTCAGTTTCGACCCTTTTGGTCATTCGATGACAAAGGGGGAGAAATTTGAGTTAGTCTTCAATCGGGTCTATATATGGGCGTTTTTTTGCTAAGTTACAACTCTCGTTCTTCTGATGACTTTGCTGGATTGAGTTGTAATCTTAAACTCTATGGTGGCTTGATACTTTTGCGGTGTTCTTCTGCATGCTTATTCCTCATTTATGTTAATGCACGCATGCTGAATTACATCAGTCACCATATTTCATCATGCATTTCAAATTCCTCATATTATATGTCAAATGTGTGTATGAAATACAAGATATAGGGGGAGATCTCCATGATTATACTCTTCAAGTGTGCATTGCTTCAAAAGCTAATTCCTCACTATGCACATCTTCAGGGGGAGTCCTTCTACATCTTGCAATCAAATTCCTCAATATCAGTACTTACACTTCATATGTTTATCCCCGTTGAAAACTTAACCTATATTGTCATCAATCACCAAAAAGGGGGAGATTGTAAGTGCATCTAGTGCCCCTTAGTGATTTTAGTGTATTGAAGACTTGTAGGTTAAGGGACTGATGCGTTTGTGAGTGTATGCAGGTATATAAGTCTATGAGGAGTTTGATATTTACAGAGAATGTCGACCCCTAAAAATGAAGTTCTTCATCTAAAGACTTTGGATTTCTGAAGACTTACTGAAGACTTTGAAAGTGAAGAAATTGGTGTGACCTTGAAGACTTGGTATTCATTCGAGGAACATGAAGCGTGAAGACTTTTATTTTTGCAGTTTCATTTTCTCTTTCTTGAGTCATAGGAAACACCGTATTGTTAAAGGGGGTCGAGGAAATACTAAGGAAAAATTTCCATGTGATGCTCAACTCAAAACCCTACACCTACCAATCCCTTCGAGTGAAGCCATTGGAAATCTCATACAGTCAGTCATATTCTTCAGTGATAGAGACGATGTTCTTCTGATCTCTGAGGAATATGTTTTGACTGAGGAGTTAGGAATTCACCAGTGTGAATTGCCTACACAGGGAGGAACATGATAGCCCTGAGGATTTTGATAGTCAAAGTTCCGACCGTTGATGTGCTACGCGCCAGCTGTTCCAAAATATCCACCCACCTAACGGTCATATCAGACAAGGGCATTTATGTCTTATCATGTCGGGCTGCTCCCTAGAATATAAATAGCCGCCCCCTTCAACCACTAGCTGGTTGGCTGCTCTGAGAGAAACTGTCACTTGTCATTTGAGAGCAACCCATCCTCCGAGGACTTTGAGCGAAAATCATCAAGTGAGGAAATCCCAAACCCAAACCTACAAAACCCCAAGTGATTGAGCATCACTAAAGAGATTGATCCTGCGTGGATCCGACGCTTGTTTCCTTTGAAGACTGTGCTTCTTCCAGATGGTTAGGCGTCAAGGTCTAGAGCATCCAAGAGGAATTGTGGATCACCGAGTGACCAAGTTTGTGAAGGTTCGGAAGTCACCTAAAGACTTACCACGAGTGATTGGGCAAGGTCTGTGTGACCTTAGCTCAAGGAGAATACGGTGAGGACTGTGTGTCCGGGACTGGGTGTCCTCGAGTTTAAATACTTAGCCGCTCCAACAAGATGTACAACTGAGACAGCAGTTGGAACTGGTCTACCAAATCATTGTCTTCACCGAGCTAACTGGTTCTATTTCCTCCACTCTTTCATTTCCTCATGTATGTTGTTGTGTGCTTGTTCATATCTGTTTGAAGACTTTTGACTGACGACTTTCTCAATTTCCTTAGTTCAATTTCTTCAGTCTGTCTATCTTCATCTTGTGTTATCATGTGTTTATGTTTTCTGTACTCTGTGCTTGTCTTCATTTCATCATGATGATTGTTCTTGTGTTCTGTTATGTTCCTTTCTGAGTACTTATTCCGCTGCAAGTAGTTCTTCATTTAGGAATTTCCTCACCACCAAATTCCTCAGTGAAGAATTCATAAAAATCGCCTATTCACCCCCCTCTAGTCGATATAATGCACTTTCAATGTAAACCGGGGTACGCGTGGAAACCAGGCGTAGGGGTCATAAATGCTTGAACAGACAAGTACCCAACTAGCTATGTTATATTACATGGATAGTAAGAATAATCTTCCAGGGAGAATAGTTCCGTTAAGGGTTCCTTTCCCTGGGTACGCATGCGTTAATGTGCATGTCCGAACTGCGAACAGAGACGCAGTATATAAAACATCTGGGGGTTTGTATTGTATTAGGTATGAAACATCTTTAGTTCACCGACTGAATATTCCCTTAAGAACGCTAGTTTTTGGCTTCACCCAGTCTAAGGTACATGTCCGGCGGACCCGGCAGTAACAATCGCAAAGGTGCTCCCCTTATGCCCTAGCCAAACTAACGGGAACATAGGGCATAAATACAGGAGCCAGGCAACCCAACTTGGCCAAAACTTAAGTCATATCAATGCATATAATGGTGAAGAAAAGGTACATACGGAAAAGTGACTCATATGTAGTGGGCATGAAGCCCGGAAGATAATTATACTAAGCTTCTGTATAACAAGCCCCCAGGTATAGTGAGCGCTCATACTTAAGGATTTATCGCTTCAAGAGTGTGTAGTCAAGTCACGCTTAAAGCTTCAGAGCTATAAAAGGAAAGAGAGAGGATATATATAAATAATGAAAAAAGGCGAAGGGAAGGAGAAGAACACAGAGTTCGGCGCTAGGTGTAGAATCTTCGCAGTCTGGCCCGTTCCATGGGTTCGGCTCGAGTCGATTATCTGATGCATCACGCAGACGGTACGCTCCTCCGGTGAGAACTTCATCAATGATGAAGGGACCCTCCCACTTGGGCTTGAGCTTGTCCTTTTTCTTCTCCGGTAGGCGTAGAACGAGTTTGCCAACATTATAAGTTTTGGCCCGTACTTCTCTGCTTTGATACCTTCGAGCCTGTTGCTGATAGAATGCAGAACGGGCTTTTGCAACATTGCGCTCCTCCTCCAGGGCATCTAAACTGTACTGGCAATCAAGCTCGGCTTCTCTCTCTTCGTACATGCACACTCGAGGTGAGTCATGAATGATATCGCAGGGCAGTACCACCTCTGCGCCGTACACCATGAAGAATGGTGTCTATCCGGTAGTGCGATTCGGCATGGTCTGCACTCCCCATAGTACGGAGTCGAGCTCCTCGACCCAGTGCGTGTCTCATTCCTTCAAGGATTGCACTAGTCTGGGTTTGATGCCGCTCATAATAAGACCATTTGCTCATTCGACTTGACCATTTGTTTGGGGGTGATAGACGGAGGCGTAATCGAGCTTAATGCCCATGTTGTTGCACCAAATTTTCACCTCGTCGGCTGTGAAGTTGGAGCCATTATCGGTGATGATGCTGTGGGGGACACCGTAACAGTGTACGATCCCTGATATGAAGTCTATCACTGGTCCGGATTCGACTGTTTTAACTGGTTTGGCCTCTATCCATTTGGTGAATTTATCCACCATGACCAATAGGTATTTTTTCTTATGGGTTCCTCCTTTAAGGGGTCCGACCATATCGAGCCCCCATACCGCAAAGGGCCAAGTTATGGGGATTGTTTGGAGAGCGGTAGGTGGCATATGGCTTTGGTTGGCGAAGAGCTGGCAACCGACGCAATGTTGGACGAGGTCCTATGCGTCTGCCCGGGCTGTCGGCCAGTAGAAACCTGTCTGGAAGGCCTTGCTTACAAGTGCCGAGCTGCGGCATGATGGCCGCCGAGTCCAGCATGAATTTCAGCCAGGAGCTGCCGCCCTTCCTCTTTGGAGATTCATCTTTGGAGTACTCTGGTAGCGTTTTTCTTATAAAGCTCTCCCACGTGGACCTTGTAGGCTTTAGAGCGCCACACAATGCAGCGTGCTTCATTTTGGTCTTCAGGGAGTTCTTGCCTATTTAGGTAGGATAAGAAGGGTTCGGTCCAGGGGGCGATGACAGCCATGATTATGTGGGACGAAGGTGTTATTTCGATGGCGGAGCCTCCAATTATGTTAGTGTGTTCGAGTTCTGGGGTTGTGGTCGGATCCGGTCTCCCCTTGCCACACCACGGATGGCTTGAACAGCCTTTCCAAGAAGATGTTAGGTGGGATAGGGTCGCGCTTAGCGCCGATGCGGGCAAGGATATCCGTCGCTTGATTGTTTTCTCGGGCCACATGATGAAATTTGAGCCCCTCGAACCGAGCTGACATCTTGAGGACGGCATTGCTGTAAGCCGCCATTTTCGGGTCCTTGGTGTCGAAGTCTCCATTTATTTGTGATATTGCGAGGTCTGAATCCCCACACACTTCTAGGTGTTGGATGCCCATGGAGACTGCCATCCGAAGACCGTGCAATAGAGCCTCGTATTCGGCTGCATTGTTGGAGTCTCTGTATAGTATTTGGAGTACGCATTGGACTGTATCTCCGATGGGGGATGTCAGGAAAACGCCCGCTCCTAGACCAGCCAGCATCTTAGAGCCGTCAAAGTGCATGATCCAATTGGAGTATGCGCCATCCTATTTAGGGAGTTCGTCTTATGTCCATTCGGCGATGAAGTCAACCAGTACTTGCGACTTAATGGCTCGCTGTGGTTTATATATGATGTCGAACGGGAGGAGCTCTTTGGCCCACTTAGCAATCCGGCCCGTGGCATCGCGGTTATTTATTATATCATTGAGTGGCACTTCAAAGGCCACCGTAATTGAACACTCTTGAAAGTAGTGTCGTAGCTTCCGGGATGCCATGAAGAATGTGTATGCTATCTTTTGATAATGTGGGTACCATGACTTGCATGGTGTGAGGATGGTGGATACGTAGTATACCGGCTTTTGAAGATGCAACTTATGTCCATCCTCCTCTCGTTCGACGACGAGCACTGCGCCTACAACTTGGTGTGTTGCCGCTGTATATAACAGCATGGATTCGCCAATGTTCGGTGCGGCTAGGATTCAGTTGCTTCCCAAGAGGGCCTTTATTTCTTTCATTCCGGTCGTAGCCGCATCCGTCCACTCGAAGTGTTCGGTGCATCGAAGAAGGCGATAAAGAGGTAGTGCCTTTTCTCCCAATCGGGAGATAAAGCAGCTTAAGGCAGCCACACATCTAGATATTTCTAGATTTGCTTGAGGTCTGTTGGGGTAGACAACTGTGACAGATCTCGGATTTTAGCCGGGTTTGCTTCAATTCCTCTATTGGAAACAATGAAGCCCAGGAGCTTTCCGGCAGGAACGCCGAAAACGCATTTTTTCCGGATTGAGCTTGATGTCATATGCTCGGAGATTGTCAAACGTAAGCCTTAGGTCGTCTATTAGAGATTCGACGTGTCTGGTCTTGATGACCACGTCATCTACGTATGACTCAACTATTTTGCTGATTTTTTTCAGGCATGTCTGAATCATGCGTTGGTAGGTTGCACCGGCATTTTTGAGCCCGAAAGGCATTTTGTTGAAACAGAAATGGCCGTATGGAGAGATGAATGCCGTTGCGGCTTGGTCAGACTCTGCCATCTTGATTTGATGGTATCCTGAGTATGCATAGAGGAAGCACAATGAGTCGTGTCCTGCGGTAGCGTCAATGATTTGATCGATGCGGGGTAGAGGGAAGTGATCCTTGGGGCAAGCCTTATTGAGGTCCTTGAAATTGACACATAGGCACCAGGATTTGTCCTTCTTTGGTACCATCACCAGGTCTGCTAGCCAGTCTGGGTGTTTTATTTCTCTGATGAATCCGGCTTCTAGTAACTTGGCTAGCTCCTCTCCCATAGCTTGTCGTTTGGGCTCTAAAAAGCGTCGTAGTGTTTGCTTGACTGGTCTGTATCCCTTTAATATGTTGAGGCTATGCTCGCCAGCCTGCATGGGATCCCTGGCATATCTGAGGGGTGCTAGGCGAAGATGTCCCAATTCTCACGTAAGAACACCCGCAATGCGGCGTCGATTGTGGGTTTCAGTTGTGCCCCAATTGATGGTATTTTTGTAGGGTACATTGGGTGGACATGGAATTTGACTATTTCGTCCACTGGTTTAGAAGAGGTGGACTTGGATCGTTTGTCGAGTATCATGTCATCCCTGTCCACTGTGGAGCGCAACACAGTTAGTTCTTCCGCCACAAGGGCTTCGGGTAATGCCTCAAGGGCCAGGGCAGCGGTTTTATTTTTGACGCGGAGTGCTACGTTCGAATCACTGGCTAGAGTGATGATTCCGTTGGGCCAGGCATCTTGATCTTCATGTACTCGTAATGGGGTATAGCTTGGAAGCTCGCGAATGCGTCCCGCCCTAAAAGGGCGTGGTATCCACTAATGAACGGGGCCACTTGGAATGTTATCTCTTCAGACCTGTAATTCTCTAGCGTGCTGAATACCACATCGAGTGTGATTTTTCCCGCACCTCGTGCCTCCTGACTAGGGATAATTCCTCTGAAGGTCGTGCTGCTTGCTTAATGCGGCTCTTGTCTATCTCCATTTTGTTGAGGGTTTCCTCGTAGATGATGTTTAATCCGCTACCACCGTCCATGAGTACTTTAGTAAGCCGGTAGCCATCCACAATTGGACTAAGGACCAAAGTGGATGGTGCTCGGACTGTTCGGAATTCAGGTTCCTCATCGGCATTGAAAGTTATGGCCGTGTCGCCCCATGGATTTATTGCTGCAACATGGCAGACTTCGGCGAGGCTGCGGAGTGCTCTCTTGCGCCTGTTATTTGATGCAAAAGTCTCCAAGACTGTCAATAATGTATTGTTGTTTTCTGCAGGATGATGCTCTGCGGCATTGTTAATGAGGAGATTCTCGCCGCTCTTGTCCACCTGCCGAAGTATCCAACATGCTCTAAGGCTGTGTGTTGGTATTGTATCCGGTGTGGTGTGAATTTTGCATGGCCCATTGAGCCATCCCTCCAATACGGTTCCGCGTCCTGTAGTGGGCTTCGGTTTCTTTGTAGTTGGATCAAGTGACCTGCGAGAGTGCACCCTTTTAGTTCGGACGAGGGGTTTAGTGAGAGCCGGAGGACCCCAGAATTTAGCCTAGGTTTTCCAGGCGCTTTCCATTGCACAGTACTTCTGTACTATGGCCGCCAAGTTGGCGAAGTGTGATATGTCACGGCGACTTATGGCGTTGAGGATTCCCTTGTCCATGCAATTTTTGCAAAAGAATGAGATTGTGTCTTCCTCGCGACAATCCTTGACCTTGCTCATTACAAGGAGGAATCTGGCCCAAAAGTGATGTACTGTCTCTTGGGATTGTTGTCTAATGTGGGAAAGATTGCTTGTATCTAGGTGGGTGGGTGGATTTAAGTCCGAACCCTGGCCCGATCTGAGACCCAGGGGCAGAGGAACTTTCGAACTTGGTGGTTCAGGTTCCGAGATATTGCCCAATTTTTCTGGCCCGCTGTCCGATTCTAAGTTCAGAGTTTGGGTCATGTCCTCCCGTGAATGGGTATCTGGCTCGGAGAGCTCGGGAATCCGGACATAGCTCATCCTCAAGATAGAGGAAGAATCGTCGCATTGCTCCTCCACCACCGCTATCTGATGGGTGATCGGTGGAGAGTTAATCTCTCGCTGATCGGGTTTAAGCCCAATCCGATCATAGTCCGTAGCGACTCCAAGGCGGAGATGCAATCCAAGAGCTCGTTCAAGGACGAAAGTTCCATTGGATCCATCCGCTCGGCGTATTCTAAGCTGACGAGGAGGCTATTTTCGATGACCCGAGAAGTCATCGCCGGCACGGCGGCCAAACGGGCGGTCATGACGAAGCCGCCTAGTCGGAGGGTTTGGCCTAAAGCTAGGGCTCCCCCAGAGGTGATGTTGTCCTTGATAACAAGGCGAACCATCAAGCCTTTTGTCGACGTCACAATGGAACTCTCAATGAAAGCACCAATGTCGGTGTACAAACCGGCGGATCTCGGGTAGGGGGTCCCGAACTATGCATCTAAGGCTAACGGTAACAGGAGGCGGGGGACACGATGTTTACCCAGGTTCGGGCCCTCTCTATGGAGGTAATACCCTACTTCCTGTTTGATTGATTTTGATGATATGAGTATTACAAGAGTTGATCTACCACGAGATCATAGAAGCTAAACCCTAGAAGCTAGCCTATGATTATGATTGTTGTCGTTGTCCTACAGACTAAACCCTCTGGTTTATATAGACACCGGAGGGGGCCAGGGTTACAACAGAGTCGGTTACAGAGAAGGAAATCTACATATCCGAATTGCCAAGCTTGCCTTCCATGCAAAGGAGAGTCCCACCCGGACACGGGACAAAGTCTTCAATCATGTATCTTCATAGTCCAACAGTCCGGCATAAGCATATAGTCCGGTTGTCCGAGGACCCCCTAATCCATGACTCTCTCATTAGTGCCCAGTGTCAGTTGTTGTTTTCTGCTTGTTTTTTACATCGCAGGAAATCAATACCAAACGGAGTCCAAATGCACCGAAACTTTTTGTGGATTTTTTCTGGACCAGTAGACACAAGATGGTCCGAAGAAGTACGAGAGGGTTGTTCCGAGGGTGGCACAACCCATCGGGGCATGCCTAGGGGGCCCAGGCGCACCCAGGTGGGTTATGCCCACCTTGGTGGCCTCCTGCACCGCCTCTTTTCTCTATAAATACCCCAATATTCCATAAACCCTAGGGGAGTCGACGAAAATCAATTCCAGTTGCCACAAGTTTCGGAAACACCAGATCCAATCTAGATACCATCATGGAGGGGTTCATCATCCTCATTGGTGCCTCTCCGATGATGCGTGAGTAGTTTATTGTAGACCTACGGGTCTGTAGTTAGTAACTAGATGGCTTCCTCTCTATCTCTCTCTCTCTTGATTCTCAATACAATGGTCTCTTGGAGATCCATATGATGTAACTCTTTTTGCGGTGTGTTTGTTGGGATCCGATGAACTTTGAGTTTATGATCAAATCTATGTTTTTATTCATGGAATTTATTTGAGTCTTATTTTGATCTCTTATACGCACGATTACTTATAGCCTTATATTTTTTCTCCGATATTTCGGTTTTGTTTGGCCAACTTGATCTATTTATCTTGCAATGGGAAGAGGTGCTTTCTGATGGGTTCGATCTTACGGTGCTCGATCCCAGTGATAGAAGGGGAACCGACACGTATGTATCGTTGCTATTAAGGATAACAAGATGGGGACTATTTCTACATAAATAGATCTTGTCTACATCATGTCATCGTTCTTATTGCATTACTCCGTTTTTCCATGAACTTAATACACTACATGCATGTTGGATAGCGGTCGATGTGTGGAGTAATAGTAGTAGATGCAGGCAGGAGTCGGTCAACTAATCCTGGATGTGATGCCTATATAATGATCATTACCTGGATATTGTTATGAATATTTGAAGTTCTATCAATTGCCCAACAGTAATTTGTTATTCCACCATTTGCTACCTTTCTTGAGAAAAGCCACTAGTGAAACCTACGGCCCCCCGGTCTCTTCTTTAGTATATTTGCCTTCGCGATCTATTTTTCTTTGCTTTTATTTTCAGATATATTAAACCAAAAATACAAAAATACCTTGCTGCAATTTTTAGTAATTTATTTTATCTCACGTTCCCGCGAGATCTATTTATCCAATATACTATAACATTATCTATCTTTTTACCCATGAGGAATTGGCAGCCCCTCTCTTACATCGGGTTGCAAGTATTTGTTCTTTGTGTGCGGGAGCTGTTTACGCGGTGTTGCATGGTTCTCCTACTGGTTCAATAACCTTGGCCTCATCACTGAGGGAAATACCTACTGTTGTTGTGCTGCATCATCCCTTCCTCTTTGGGGAAATACCAACATAGTTCAAGCAAACATCAAAAGGAATTTTTGGCGCCGTTGCCGGGGAGGATCACGTCAAGATAGTCTCCCGTCAACTTGCAAATTTTTGGCGCCGTTGCCGGGGAGACATCATCAACATCAACCAGGTTCCTAATCACAAATCTCATCTCCTTGCAATTTACATTATTTGCCATTTGCCTCTCGTTTTCCTCTCCCCCACTTGACAAAAACTTGCCATTTTATTTATTCTCTTTTTTGTTAGCCGTTTTCTTGCCAGATCTATGTTTTTTGCTTTCAATAATGAGTGATTTTTGTATGCTTGAAATAGATGAGGCCTAACTACTAAAATGGACAGTACGGGTAATCTATATGACACAAATTTTGTCTTGGGGAAGGGGAATTTTATGGGAAAAGAACATATCCAAGAATTTTTCAATTGTGTTGGAAATTTAAGTCTTGATGATGCTCCTATACTTAAAAAGACTAAATCTTATGCAGAAGCTATTTCGCCACTAGTTCTGAAACTTGAAAATAAATTTATTCGTACCCATCCTACCTTGCAAAGATTGTTCTATGAGTTACCCATTATAAAAAGTCCTAAAGCTAAAAAGTTAGCCACCCTTGTTCTCATGAATGAATTTGACTACATATTACGGGAAGCTAGAGAAATCTTTCTTTTTTATGGTATGAATCGTGAAAAACCTGCGATTGATGAAATTATTTGTAATAGTGATTATGCGTTGAGACATTTTCTTGGGAATAATCAAATCTTTGATGAGAATCTTAAAAAGCAAGTACCTATTTTAGACATGATCCAACAAATTTTCAATGATGTTAATCAACACTATTCTTGGATTGATGCCAGAAATCAAAGGGGTTATGATTATAAGCAACTTGATAGTGCTAAGGTTTCCATGTATAATGTGTTTGCGCTTTATTTGCAAAAACCCCTGACAAAAATACCCCCAAGGAAAACAAGGACAGAAATGACAACACTTAGATCCTTCGCATTATGCCTAGCTAGAGGCGTAAAACGACAACGCTCGTTGGGAGGCAACCCATCTTGTATCTTTTTGTGTTTTGGTTTTCTTGCTGTTTTCAATAAAATAACCAATTATGCCTCTGATTAGATGTATTTTTGTGGTTTAAATTAGTGTTTGTGCCAAGCAAGGCCTTTAGGTTGATTTGGGTGAGAGTTGATTTGATCTTGCTAAAAACAAAAACTTTTTCGCTCACGGAAATATTTTCCATTTTTAACAGAAGAGCGATTTTGAGTTGATTCTTTTTGCAGAAGATAAATAAACAAATTTTCCATGTTGTCCTAATTTTTCAGTATTTTTGGAGTTAAAGGAATATTTGAAGTTTCCAGATTGCTACAGACAGTTCTGTTTTTGACAGATTCTGTTTTCTTTGTGTTGTGTGCTTGTTTTGATGATTCTATGGTTTTCTTTAAAGAGTTTTTGCCATAGAAAAGTTGGAATACATTAGATAAAATGCAAAAATAAAATATGAATGGGTTTTCAATGGTACTTATAGTAGTGGTTTGCTTTCTTATACTAACAGGTCTTGTCGGTGTCAAAACCGGTGGATCTCGGGTAGGGGGTCCCGAACTATGTGTCTAAGGCTAATGGTAACAGGAGGCGGGGGACACGATGTTTACCCAGGTTCGGGCCCTCTCGTTGGAGGTAATACCCTACTTCCTGCTTGATTGATCTTGATGATATGAGTATTACAAGAGTTGATCTACCACGAGATCGTAGAGGCTAAACCCTAGAAGCTAGCCTATGATTATGATTGTTGTTGTCCTACGGACTAAACCCTCCGATTTATATAGACACCGGAGGGGGCTAGGGTTACACAAAGTCAGTTACAGAGAAGGAGATCTACATATGTGAATTGCCAAGTTTGCCTCGCACGCAAAGGAGAGTCCCACCCAGACACGGGACGAAGTCTTCAATCTTGTATCTTCATAGTCCAACAGTCTGGCCAAAGTATATAGTCCGGCTGTCCGAGGACCCCCTAATCCAGGACTCCCTCAGTAGCCCCTGAACCAGGCTTCAATGACGATGAGTCCGGCGTGCTGATTGTCTTTGGCATTGCAAGGCAGGTTCCTTCTCCAAATACTCCATAGAAGATTTAGAACACAAGGATCGTGTCCGGCTCTGCAAAGGAAATTCCACATACCACCGTAGAGAGCACAATATCCCACAAATCTAATCTGCTGACAACTTTTCATAGCGTGACATCACACCATGGCCCGGTCATTATTCGAATCGTTTTTCTCAACCAGCTACTGCACATATTGCGAGGCGGTTTCCTTGGCACGTCTTGTCGAAGCAGAGATCGTGTCCCCTTATCACGAGATTCTCATCAATACGGGTGTGGGTAACCCAACCGCGCCATCAATCGCGGCGCCTGGGGAATAAGCGATTTTACGAGGCAAGTGGGAAGGCGCATAGTTTCTACCGCCTTTATAAAGGGATAAGGATTCCTCTTTTTCACCCACGCCTTCTTCTTCCCCGGCTCATCCATTCTCGCACGCTCGAGCTCCAGCGCCCAAGTTCCCACCTTCTCCTCAAAGCCACTCCAAACATGTCCGGATACCTGGCCGGAAACATCGTGCACCGGCTCTGTTATGGAGGAGGACATTACGAAGCCCCGGGAAGCCGGATACCTGGCCGGAAACATCGCGCACCGGCTCCCAGCCGCAGGGAAGATCATCCCTACTCCAGAACCCCATGAGAGGGTCGTATTCCTTGCCCACTTCGTCCTGGATTGGGATTCCCCCTCCACCCATTTGTCCGTGGGCTCATGTTCTACTATGGGCTGGACTTCCATGATCTGGCCCCCAATTTCATCCTCAACATCTCGGCGTTTAGCGAGGCCTTCCTATGCATCAAGCCCCACTTCGCCCTGTGGCCGCAGACCTTCAACATGAAGCCAAAGATAGTGGTCGGCCAGCAAGCGGAGTGGGGAGGCGCCATGGTGGGCAAGATGCCCAACATCATTTGGCTCGAAGGCTCCTATGTGGAGACCGTGAAGGGGTGGCAATCGGGATGGTTCTACATCACCGAGCCGCGCGATGCCAACTGGGCGGCGGCCCCCGAATTCTGATCCGGCATCCCCATGCGGCTCACCTCTTGGAAAAAGAAGGGGTAGCCTGGGGTGCACCGGCGGAGCTGAACGGACTCCAGAACTGTGTCAAAAATATGATAAGCAAGAAGATCAAGCTTGTCAACGTGGTCCAGGTCATGCTCTTCCGCCGGATCCTCCCATGTCAAAGACGAGCATTCAATATGTGGGAGTTCGATTCGGCCAAACACCAGACACTGCGAGAGCTCTTCGACACGACGCACAAAGACGTCTGGAAGGTGCTGTTCAAGGCCGCCGAAGTACCTCCTCCCACTACCGAGGATCGCGGACTCCATGCAAAGCGCCCCACCAATCCGGTAAGCTCTCTATTTTTCACAACATGTGCCTTTCCCCAGTGTATTCATGGGAGGAATCTAAGCCTCCACGCCAATTTTAACAGGACTGGGTAGCGATAGCGGAGCGGATCGACTGTCCAGCTCCACTACCTGAAGATCCAACAACGACTCTCTCGACGGAGATGGTGTTTCCGGCGCATTACGAGGTGCCAGACAATAAGTCCAAGAAGAAGACCACGGGGACCAGCAAAGGTCTCCGGCGCAAGGTGGTGTCAGACTCATCGTCCGAAGACACCGAGGCGCACTCCTCCAACAAAAACGAGGAGGAGGAAGAGGAAAACCCTCCTCCCCCAACCGAGGGGGTGAAGAAAAGGAAGGTCGTCCCATCTGGGGAGGCCGAAGGGTCCAAGAAGGGAAGGACCCTCCCTCCGGACCACTCTAAAACAGCCGCCTACAGCGACGAGGAGTGGCTGCCCAGGGACAAGCCCCTGGCGAAGTCGTAAGTATTCGGATACCATAATACTTTTGGCATGTTTTGCTTTATTGCTTCTTATCATGTTAAATATGATCGTGCAGTCCATCCAAAGCCTGCATCGACTTATCCTCCTCAGATGGGTCTTTGAGCGTGTTGGCGATGAACATCGATTCGCTCCGGACGGCCACCACCCCCCAGCCTGCGGACGATACCGAGGTGTTGTCTCAGAGGATACCGGGCCAGGGAAGACAGTTCTCGAGGCGCCCCAAGGCGAAATCCCCAACACTGGGCACATGGGGGGGAAGACACCCCATGGATTCTGATGAGGGGGGCTGCAGCAAGTTTGGCCCCCAGCCGGATACTGCACTGGAACCTCCAGTGGTTACGGATTTAGGTAGGCAGCCCCTTGCTAAGGGGGGCGAGCCGTCTGTGCCGATGACCTTTGTCTATCCAGAGGCATCAGACAACTTGCAGGAAGCACTTCAGGGTGCTTCCATTGATGAAGAACACCGTACTCTTATGAGTACGGTGATTGTGAAAGTTCAGTCTGCCAAAAGCGGATTGACCGAAGCCTGCGCTAGCCTCCTAATGGGCTTTGAGGTAAGTAATTAAACTATGAGAAAATATCACAGTATAGACAGTAGCCCATGATGCTCTGTTTGGTGTTTGGAAAGAAAGGCCGAACAGAGGATCAAATAACATCCACAAGAGTCTAATCATATTATGTCTATGTGAATAAGCAGGCATCGCTGCTGGCCACTGCCGCCCGCACTGCGGAGGTCTCCGGACTGAAGCGGGACCTAGGGCGGGCCGACGAAGAGCTCGGCCTCGTGAAGAGGCGGCTCGAGGAGAACAAAGGTAAGAGATACCCCGTCTGTGTTTCATATAAAGGAAAAATTATCGATGCTAATAGAAGCATCATGAATTTTAATAGGGGCCGCGACCAAAGTGGCGGCCCTTAAGAAGGCGTTGTCTGACGCCGAAGACAAGGCAGCCAAGGAGCGCACCGAGCGCGAGAAATGGGAGGCTCGGGTTAATGAGGTCCAACAAGAGCTCCAGGACTTCGTCAAAAAATTCGAGTCCTTGGAGCGTGACTCCAAGACGCAAGAGTTCGAGCTTGCGAAGGCCCTACAGAGCGTGCAAGACGCCAAGGCCGAAGCCCAAAAGGCCCTCCAGGAGATTCAGGCGGCCAAGAAGATAGCGGCGGGTAAGGCATTCATTATGCAAAGCAAGCATGTGAAGGAGACTTTCCATTTACTTACCCAAATTCGGAGCTCTCCAGGAGCGTTCGCAGATCTGCCACGCAGCATATCGTATGCCGCAGAGTTCTACCGTGCTGAAGAAGGGAGCTCAACGGAGAAGTTGTTCTGGTCTCAATATACTGGGCCCGAACATCTGATACCCTTGAGCGAACAACTGAAGCAACTGGTCGAACTGCACAAGGCGACCGAACTGGTCATGAAGGACCTCATAGTTCGGTTGTGGCCTGGCGAGCCCCTGCCCAGCAGCTACTTCGGCCTTGTAAAGTGGATGGTAAATGCATGTCCACGGCTAGAAGTCATTAAGCGGTCCATCTGCTTTGAAGGTGCGCGCAGGGCCTTCGCTCGCATGAAAGTGCACTAGGCGAAGATGGATGCCGAGAAGCTGGTGACGGAGGGGCCGCCAAAGGGCAAGAAGCATCGCCACCCCGAAAAGTATTATGATGGTGTCCTGAAGGGTGCCCGCCTTGTAGCGGATGAATGTGCTAAGGATGTGATATTTGAATGAACGTACTCATGTCATCCTGTGATATGGAAACGAGTTCATGTGCGCTATATAACACTTATTGATTTAAAATATTACCTTCTGTGCGGCCATTTATAGAATCTGAGAGTTGGCCAGTCGTCGGCTTCTGCCCCATGTAACTAGTACTGGAGTGTTCGGGATAAATCTAAACACTCTTTATCCAAATTTTTGGGTCCTTTAAGTAGGTGTTTAGCGCAGCGAACAAGGCAATCGGACTATACAGCTTTATCACTCTCACTTAGCCATAGAAGTCTACAATTTTAAATTTTGGCGAAGCCCCTAGTATTCGGAAGACCAAACTTGGGGCGCTATGCATGCCTAAATCGGACAAGGCCGATTCCTCGCCCGAAGCAGAAAATATATTTAAGGATTTGAGACCTCTCGAACAGCGACCAGCTCTCGCCTCATCATGACCGTCAGTTTTCGGCTTTCTCTACTGAGGTGCTCGTCCGGAAGAACCAGGACACAATCGTAGTAGTTCTCCCTGTGCTACCTTAGCTGATATAGTGGAACGTAAGGTACCAAAACATGGGAGCCGGGCAAACCCAACTATTGACCCAAGACATGATTCGGAGCTGATGCATATAATGTTATAAGTTCGGGGTGCCGCACTGTCAAAAGTGTTCGGACTTTTCTTGCCGTGTTATGGGGTATACTGAAGCCCCTGGCGAGCTGGACGTACCAAAATGTACGGGTGCAATTTGTAATAAATAAGCAGTAAAAGAAAGGATGAAGAAATGTAATAGTAAGCTGACGCTATACATTATTTTCCATTGTTATTTAAATAATACGTCAAAGCGTATGTATACAAGTAGTGCGATAAGCAAAATAGGACTATTTGACATGTCCTGACCAAGGGTAAGCTGCATGTGGGTATGTAAAATAGGTATAATGATCGTTATCAGAGTCCACCTGGGGATTCCCTTGTACGCCACAGCTTCTTGTCTCATTGGTGTTTCCATCCCGCTATATGTCCGATGTTCGGACTATCGGGAGGGCCTCCTGAAATGAAAAAGGTGTGAAGATATACGGATATTGGGGTGGTTGAGCCGCATTGCGGACAGTGTCATAGCCGTGCTTCCGCCTATGCCCATGGTATTTTGAATGCGTAATTATGTATGCGTGGCACAAATTTTGCCGCTTGACTGGGACTAGGGCGGAGGCCGGATTGCTAGGCGAGCTCTGGACGCGCCGGGCGATCCTGTTGCAGGGTACTTCGGACTCGCTTGACGGTGTCCGGAGGTTTTGTCGCCGAATTGGCGGTCTGCCTAAGAAGGCTGCTTTGTACTTCTGCTGCGAGGGCCGCAGTGTGCTCCTCCATATGGAGTGAGCGCTCTATGTTTCCATTAACTGTTATAATCCCGCGAGGTCCTGGCATTTTGAGCTTTAAGTATGCATAATGCGGTACCGCATTCAATCTGGCAAATGCGGTACGTCTGAGCAGTGTGTGATAACCACTGCAGAAGGGAACGATATCGAAGATTAACTCCTCGCTTCAGAAATTGTCCGGAGATCCGAAGACCACTTCTAGTGTGATTGAGCCCGTGCAACATGCCTCTACACCTGGTATGACACCTTTAAAGGTGGTTTTTGTGGGTTTGATCCTTGAGGGGTCGATGCCCATTTTGGGCACTGTATCCTGATAGAGCAGGTTCACGCTGCTGCCACCGTCCATAAGGACTCTTGTGAGGTGGAATCCGTCAATGATGGGGTCAAGGACCAATGCAGCAGAACCGCCATGATGGATACTGGTAGGATGGTCCCTGTGATCGAAAGTGATCGGACAAGAAGACCATGGGTTGAACTTTGCAGCGACTGGCTCCATCGCATAGACGTCCCTCAGTGCATGCTTCTATTCCCACTTGGGAATATGGGTTGCGTATATCATGTTCACCGTTTTCACTTGGGGAGGAAATTTCTTATGTCCTCCTGTGCTCGGCGGCCGGGGCTCTTCGTCGTTGTTGCTATGAAGCCCATTTTCCTTATTTTCGGCATTCAACTTGCCGGCCTGTTTGAACACCCAACATTCTCTGTTGGTGTGGTTGGCTGGTTTATCGGGGGTGCCGTGAATTTGACATGGGCGATCGAGTATGCGGTCCAAACTAGACGGGCCCGAATTGTTTCTTTTGACTGGCTTTTTCCGCTGACCGGACTTAGAGCCACTGAATCTGGCATTGACTGCCGTGTCTTTGGCGTTGTCGCCATTGTTGCGACGCTTGTGTCTGTTGCGTCGTGGCGACCATTGCTATCTCTGGCATCGGAAGTGCCAGGATTTCTTGATGTGTTGTTGCTGCGAGCCACCAGCTGTCCTCGCCCGCACAAAAGTAGGTCATGAGTTTCATGAGGGCTGCCATGGACTTCGGCTTCTCTTGGCCGAGGTGTTGGGCGAGCCATTCGTCGCACATGTTATTCTTAAAGGCCGCTAAGGCTTCGGCATCTGGACAGTCAATGATTTGGTTCTTTTTAGTTAGGAACCGAGTCCAGAATTTCCTGGCCGACTCTCTGGGCTGTTGGGTTATGTGACTTAAGTCGTCAGCATCCGGTGGTCGCACATAAGTGCCCTGGAAGTTGTCAAGGAATGCGTCTTCCAAGTTCTCCCAACTGCCAATGGAGTTTGCCGGCAGGCTATTTAGCCAATGCCGAGCCGGTCCTTTGAGTTTTAGTGGGAGGTACTTGATGGCATGTAGATCATCACTGCGGGCCATGTGAATGTATAGAAGGAAATCTTCCATCCATACCACGAGGTCTGTTGTACAATCATATGATTCGATGTTCACGGGTTTAAACTATTCTGGGAATTCATGATCCATTACTTCATCAGTGAAGCATAGGGGGTGTGCAGCGCCTCTATGCCGGGCTACATTATGACACAGTTCAAATGAGTCTGGTCTATTGTATTTGACCCGGCCAGACTTGTTTTTAGTATATCCGGCGTGACGGTCATCATCCCGCATTGTGGTGCACCCCCATGATCCGTAGATCGATCTTGATTATCCTGCTTTGTTTTCCAATACGTCTTGCAGGTCCTTCGTGTAGCCCTAGGCCTTAGGGTTATTGTTTGATTGGTGACGGGGTGCGGGCTGGGGTTCGGTCTGATACGCCGCTTTGTCTCGGCCATGAGGTGGCCGGTCAACCACATCATGCACTGGTAGTGTGGGATTTAATGCCTCATCGTCGAGTTGAGGTAGCAACCTGCACTTTGGCTAACTTTTGGTAGGGCGCTCGAGTCTGTATTCCTCGGCTGCCAGGACTTCAGTCCATCTATCGGTCAGCAGATCTTGATCAGCTTGAAGCTGTTGTTGCTTCTTCTTCAGGCTTTTTGAAGTGGCTATAAGTCGGCGCTTGAAGCGCTCCTGCTCGACGGGATCCTCAGGCACGATGAATTCTTCGTCGCCAAGGCTCGCTTCGTCTTTAGAGAGGGATACGTAATTGTCATCATCTGATTCTCCATCTGTTGTCTGTTCCTTAGGGCTAGCTTGCTGCTACGTCTTGAGATTGCGTTGGTTTTCCTTGAAGAGGAAAGGGTGATGCCGCAATAGTAGCATAAGTACTTCCCTTAGTTTTTGAGAAGCAAGGTATCAATCCGGTAGGAGGCTCCTCAAAAGTCCCACGCACCTACACAAACAAACAAACAACTCGCAACCAACGCAATAAAGGGGTTGTCAATCCCTTCACGGCCACTTGCGAAAGTGAGATCTGATAGAGATAGTATGATAAGATAAATATATTTTTGGTATTTTATATTGTAGATGCAAAAAGTAAAGATAGAAATAAAAGTAGATTGAAAGAAAATATGATAAAAGATGGACCCGGGGGCCATAGGATTCACTAGAGGCTTCTCTCAAGATAGCATAGGTATTACGATGGGTGAACAAATTACTGTCGAGCAATTGATAGAAAAGTGAATAATTATGAGATTATCTAGGCATGATCATGTATATAGGCATCACGTCCGCAACAAGTAGACCGACTCCTGCCTGCATCTACTACTATTACTCCACACATCGATCGACTCCTGCTTGTATCTAGAGTATTAAGTTCATAAAGAATGGAGTAACGCATTAGGCAAGATGACATGATGTAGAGGGATAAACTCATGCAATATGATATAAACCCCATCTTTTTATCCTCGATGGCAACAATACAATATGTACCTTGCAACCCTTTCTGTCACTGGGTAAGGACACCGCTAGATTGAACCCAAAGCTAAGCACTTCTCCAATGGCAAGAAAGATCAATCTAGTAGGCCAAACCAAACTGATAATTCGAATACACTTGCAAAGATAACTCAATCATACATAAAAGAATTTGGAGGAGATTCAAATATTTCTCATAGATAAACTTGATCATAAACCCACAATTCATCGGATCTCGACAAACACACCGCAAAAAGAGTTTACATCGAATACATCTCCACAAGAGAGGGGGAGAACATTGTATTGAGATCCAAAAAGAGAGAAGAAGCCATCTAGCTAATAACTATGGACCCAAAGGTCTATGGTAAACTACTCACAACTCATCGGAAGGGCTATGGTGTTGATGTAGAAGCCCTCCATGGTCGATTCCCCCTCCGGCGGAGCGCCGGCGAAGGCTCCAAGATGGGATCTCGCGGATACAAAAGACTACGGTGGTGGAAATTGTGTTTTGTTGGCTCCCTGGATGTTTTTGGGGTACGTAGGCTTATATAGGAGGAAGAAGTACGTCGGTGGCCGCCCGAGGGGCCCACAAGAGAGGGGGAGCACCCAAAGGGGGTGGGCACGCCCTCCTATCTCGTGGCCGCCTCGGCTGCTTCTTGGCTTGCACTCCAAGTCCTCTGGATCACGTTCATTCCAAAAATCACGCTCCCAAAGGTTTCATTCCGTTTGGACTCCGTTTGATATTCCTTTTCTTCGAAATACTGAAATAGGCAAAAAAACATCAATACAGGCTGGGCCTCCGGTTAGTAGGTTAGTCCCAAAAATGATATAAATGTGTAAAATAAGGCCCATAAACATCCAAAAGGGGTAATATAATAGCATGGAACAATCAAAAATTATAGATACATCCCAAGCTTAATTCCTGCTCGTCCTCAAGTAGGTAAATGATAAAAACGGAATTTTTGATGTGGAATGCTACCTAGCATAATTCTCAATGTAATTTTCTTTATTGTGGCATGAATGTTCAGATCCAAGTGATTCAAGATAAAAGCTTATAAAACATAAAAATAATAATGCTTCAAAGCATACTAACAAATAATCATGTCCTATCAAAATAGCATAGCCAAAGAAAGCTTATCCCTACAAAATCATATAGTTAGGCCATGCTTCATTTTCATTACACAAAATACTCCCATCATGCACAACCCCGATGACGAGCCGAGCAATTGTTTCATACTTTTTAACGCGCTTCAGCTTTTTTTTCAACTCTTACACAATACATGAGCGTAAGCCATGGACATAGCACTAAGGTGGTAAAAGATGGTGGTTGTGAGGACAAAAAGAGGGAGAAGATAGTATCACATCAACTAGGCGTATCAACGGGCTATGGAGATGCCCATCAATAGATATCAATGTCAGTGAGTAGGGATTGACATACAATGGATGCACTAGAGCTATAAATATATGAAAGCTCAACAAAAAGAACTAAGTGGGTGTGCATCCAAATCGCTTTCTCACGAAGACCTAGGGCATTTTGAGGAAGCCCATCATTGGAATATACAAGCCAAGTTCTATAATGTAAAATTCCCACTTAGTATATGAAAGTGACAACATAGGAGACTCTCTATCATGAAGATCATGGTGCTACTTTGAAGCACAAGTGTGGAAAAAGAGATAGTAGCATTGTCCCTTCTCTCTTTTTCTCTCATTTTATTTTTTTTTCTTTTTCTTTTTTTTCTTTTTTTCTTTGGCCTTTCCTTTTTTCTTTTTGGCCTTTCTCTTTTTTTTCTTTTTTTAAAGTACGAAGTCTCATCCTAACTTGTGGGGGAATCATAGTCTTCATCATCCTTTCCTCACTGAGACAATGCTCTAATAATGAAGATCATCACACTTTTATGGATTTACAACTCAAGAATTACAACTCAAAGCTAGAACAAGATATGACTCTATATGAATGCCTCCAGTGGTGTACCGGGATATGCAATGAATCAAGAGCGACATGTATGAAAATTATGAAGGTGGCCTTGCCACAAATACGATGTCAACTACATGATCATGCAAAGAGCAATATGACAATGATGAAACGTGTCATAATAAACGGAACGGTGGAAAGTTGCATGGCAATATATCTCGGAATGGCTATGGAAATGCCATAATAGGTAGGTATGGTGGCTGTTTTGAGGAAGGTAAATAATGGGTTCATGATACCAGTGAAAGTTGCGCGGTATAATAGAGGCTAGCAAAGTGGAAGGATGAGTGTGCGTATATCCATGGACTCACATTAGTCATAAAGAACTCATATACTTATTCTAAAAGTCTACTTAGCCCTCGAAGCAAAGTACTACTACGCATGCCCCTAGAGGGATAGATTGGTAGGAAAAGACCATCGCTCGTCCCCGGCTGCCACTCATAAGGAAGACAATCAAAAGAGCACCTCATGCAACAAATTTGTCACACAACTTTTACCATACGTGCATGCTACGGGACTTGCCAACTTCAACAAAAGTATTTCTCAATTTCATTATTGTCCACTAGCATGACCCTGACATTACTACATTTATATCTCAAAACAATTATCAAGCAACAAATTGATCATAACATCCAATTCACTTCCTATGATAGTTTTTATTATACCCAACCTGGATGCTCATCATTCTAGGACCAAATTTGTAACCATAGCAAATACCATGCTGTTCTAAAAGACTCTCAAAATAATATAAGTGAAGCATGAGAGACTAGCAATTTCTTCAAAATTAATCCACCGCCGTGCTCTAAAAGATATAAGTGAAGCACTAGAGCAAAAACTACCAAGCTCAAAAGATATAAGTGAAGCACATAGAGTATTCTAGAAAATTCTAATCAAGTGGGATTCTCCCAAAAGGTGTGTACATAAAGGATGATTGTGGTAAACTAAAAATCAAAGACTAATATAATACACGACGCTCCAAGCAAAACACATATCATGTGGCGAATAAAAATATAGCTTCAAGTAAAGCTACCAATGAACGAAGACGAAAGAGGGGATGCCTTCCCGGGGCATCCCCAAGCTTAGGCTTTTGGATATTCTTGAATGTCCTGGGGTTCCATGGGCATCCCAAAGCTTAAGCTCTTGCCACTCCTTATTCCATAGACCATAACAGCATTACCCAAAACTTGAAAACTTCACAACACAAAACTCAACAGGAAATCTTATAAACTCCGTTAGTGAAAGAAAACAAAACCACCACATAAGGTACTGTAATGAACTCATTATTTCTTTATTTTGGTGTTAAACCTACTGTATTCCAATTTCTATATGGTTTATAAACTATTTTATTAGCCATAGATGCATTAAAGTAAGCAAACAACACACGAAAAACAGAATCTGTCAAAAACAGAACAGTCTGTAGCAATCTGTAACTAACGCACACTTCTGCAACTCTAAAAATCCTACCAAAATAGGAAGTCCTATAAATTTGGTTATTGATCAGCATAAAAAGAATCAACGCAAAATCACGTTTATGTGATTTAACAAAATTAAATTCGTGTGTGCAAAGTTTCTGTTTTTCAGCAGAATCAAATCAACTATCATCATAGGTTATCCTATAGGTTCTACTTGGCATAAACACTAATTAAAAGATAAAAAACATCTAAACAGAAGGTAGATGCAAAATTTATTACTAAACAGGAACAAAAACAAAAAACACAAAGAAAATTGGGTTGCCTCCCAACTAGCGCTATCGTTTAACGCGCCTAGCTAGGCATAAAAGCGAAGATAGATCTAAGTAGGGCCATCTTTGGCACTCGGAAAGGAAAAGTAGGATCTCCTTTCTATTGCATTCATTCTTCTATTCAGGGTAAGCACATTGCCATTAATGGATGAAGTAAGATTAAGCATGTTACGGAAATTTGCCTATAAGCTAGACTTCATCTCTTTGATAATTTCATTTTGATAAAAGCACAAGAGAGTAGTTGATTCAACCTTATCACTCATAGGATGCCCAAATATGGTTTTCATTCATAGGTATCTATAGCATCCCCTTCAAGAAAACCTTCTTCAAAAATAGAATCTAGAACTTGTTTGAAAGAAGCGGGCAATCCAACATAGAAACTTTTTAAGTAAACTTCAATTTGATATTGTGGCACATAGCTAGCCCGAATCCTTAATAACCTATCCCAAGCATCTTTTAAAGACTCATCAAGCAAATAGCAAAAAATTCCGGAGTCATCTTCATTAAAATTATTTAAGCTCTCATTGGTGACCCCGGTGGGTCTTTCCATAGCATCATTATTTATGAGCTTAGAGAGGATAGAGGGGTTATCCAAGGTACTAAAACCCGGGAGAGAACCCTTAGTTCTTTTTGATTCGGCCATGGCAACGGGAAGGCAAACGGAAAAGAGAGGAGGAGACTAGGAAAGAGAGGGCGAATAAAACGGCAAGGGTGAAGTGGGGGAGAGGAAAATGAGAGGCAAATGGCAAATAATGTAAATGCGAGGGAGATGAGTTTGTGATGGGTACTTGGTATGTCCTGACTTGAGCGAAGACCTCCCGACAATGGTGCCAGAAATCCTTCTTGCTACGTCTTGAGCTTGCGTTGGTTTCCCTTGAAGAGGAAAGGGTGATGCAGCAATAGTAGCGTAAGAATTTCGGTAGTGTAGTTCAAGCTTCCAAACCTGACCCGATGGCCAGGGGCATATCTGTCGATCTGCTCCAGATGGCCAAGCGAGTTGGCCCGCAGTACGAAGCCGCCAAATACGAAGATTTGTCCGGGGAGGAAAACCTCACCGTGGACCGCATTGTTGCAGATGATTGAAGGAGCCATCAAGCCTTATCGTGACGACACAGTGGAACTCTCAATGAAAGCACCAATGTCGGTGTCAATACCGGCAGATCTCGTGTAGGGGGTCCCGAACTGTGCATCTAAGGCTAATGGTAACAGGAGGAGGGGGACACGATGTTTACCCAGGTTCGGGCTGAGGGAGTCCTGGATAAGGGGGTATCCAGACAGCTGAACTATATTCATCGTCCGGACTATAGGAGCGTCAAGATACAAGACTCAAGACTTCGGCTCGTGACTGGATGGGACTCTCCTTTGCGTGGAAGACAAGCTTGGCTATCCGGATATTATGTTCCCTTCCTTGTAACCGACTCCATGTAAACCCTAGCTCTCTGGTGTCTATATAAACCGGAGAGGATGGTCCTTAGAAGGCCGATCACATTTACAATCATACCATCATAGGCTAGCTCTTAGGCTTTAGCCTCTACGATCTCGTGGTATATCTGCTCTTGTATTCCACATATCTTCAATATTAATCAAGCAGGAAGTAGGGTTTTACCTCCATCGAGAGGGCCCGAACCTGGGTAAACATTGTGTCCCTTGCTTCCTGTTACCATCAGCCTAAGATGCACAGATCGAGACCCCCTACCCGAGATCCGCCAGTTTTGACACCGACATTGGTGCTTTCATTGAGAGTTCCTTTGTGTTGCCGCTGCAAAGGCTCAATGGATCATCTCGTTGTCAAGGACAACATCACCTGTGGGGGAGCGCTGGCTGTAGGCCAGACTCTCCGACTTGGCGGCTTCGTTATGACCGCCCCATTGGTTCTCGCGCCGACGATGGCCTCTCGGATCATCACGCATAACCTTCGCATTGATTCGGAGCTTGCCGAACAGATGGATCCGATGGATCTCTCCTCTCTTAACGAGCTCTTGGATCGCATCGCCACTTTGGGAGGCGCTACGAACTATGACCGAATTGGGCTTAAACCCGACCAGAGGGGCATTAGATCCCCGACGACCACCCATGAGATAGCGGTAGTGGAGGAACCACACGTGGGTTACTCCTCAACTTTGAGGATGAATTATGTCCGAATCACCAAACTCAGTGAGCCGAACACCCACCCAAAGGAATACGTGATCCAGGTCCCAGACTTAGAATCGGGCGCTGTGCCAAGGGGATTAGGTAATACTCCAGATCCCGAACTGTCAGGCTCGGCACTTTCCGTGCCCCCGGGCGTCAGATCGGATCAAAATCCGGATTCAGCCAACGACGCCCGCTCGGACTTGATCCGTCTCTCCCGTGTCCGGCAGGAACCCCAGGAGATGGTACATCGTTACTGGGCCAGATAACTCCTTGCTCTTAATAAGGTCAAGGACCGCCACGAGGAGGACGTAGTCTCTCTTTTCTGCAGGAACTGCACGAACAAAGGACTCCTTAATGCTATAAGTCACCGTGACATATTGTACTTTACAGACTTAGCAACCATAGTACAAAAGTACTATGTGATGGAAAGTGCCTGGAAAACCCAAATAGAATTTTTGGGATAGTACGGCCCTCACCGGAACCTTTGTCCGAACTAAACGGCCGATCTCTCGTAAGTCGACCAACTCAATTCCCAAGAAACCAAAACCCGCCCCAGGGCGTGGAACCGTATTGGAGGAATGGCTCAACGGGCCGTGTAAGCTTCACAACATGCCGGATGCAACGCCGACCCATAGCCTCAGAGCATGTTGGATACTCTGGCAGGTAGCTAAGAGTGGCGAGGATCTCCTCGAGAGCCATAAAGCAGAACCACATCCCGCCAAGGAACACAATACGGTGCTAACGGTCTTTGAGACCTTCGCCTCAAACAATAGGCGCAAGCGAGCGCATCGAAGCTCCGCTGAAATTTGCCATGTGGCAAGGTAAATCCATGGAACGATACTGCTATAACCTTCAATGCCAATGACGAACCCCAATTCCAGTCTGTCCGGGCGCCGGCTGCCCTGGTCCTCAGCCTAGTAGTGGATGGCTTTCGGCTCACTAAAGTACTCATGGATGGCGGAAGCCGATTAAACCTAATCTATGAAGAAACACTCAAGAAGATGGATATTGACAAAAGCCGCATTGAATAAAGTGGCACGACCTTCAGGGGAATAATCCCTAGTCGGGAGGCACGGTGTGCGGGAAAAATCACACTCGATGTGGTATTCGGTACCCTAGAGAATTACAGGTCCGAAGAAATCACCTTCCAAGTGGCTCATTTCAACAGCGGATACCACGCCCTTCTAGGGAGGGACGCGTTTGCGAGCTTTCAAGCCATACCCCATTACGGGTACATGAAGCTTAAAATGCCCGGACCCAATGGAATCATCACTCTAGCTAGTGATCCGGACATCGCACTCCACGCTGAAAACAAAACCGCAGCGCTGGCCTTGGAAGCATTATCCGAAGCCCTAGCAGCAGAAGAATTAACCATGTTATGCGCCACCGTGGACAGGGACGACGTCATACTCGACAAGCGACCCAAGTCAACCTCATTCAAACCCGCAGATGAGATAGTCAAATTCCAAGTCCACCCAACGGACCCCACGAAGACAGTTTCCATCGGGACACATTTGAACCCCGCTATGGACGCCCCATTGCGTGACTTCTTGTGCGAGAATTGGGATATCTTTGCCTGGCATTCATCGGATATGCCGGGCATCCCACGTGGATTGGCCGAACACAGCCTCAACATACTGAAGGGATACAGACCTGTTAAATAGACCCTGAGGCGATTTTCGAAGCCCAAACGGCAAGCCATGGGGGAGGAGCTAGCCAAGCTACTTGAGGCCGGATTCATCAGAGATATCAAACATCCAGATTGGCTGGCGAACCTGGTAATGGTACCAAAGAAGGACAAATCCTGGCGCTTGTGCGTCGACTTCAAAGACCTTAACAAGGCTTGCCCCAAGGATCCCTTTCCCCTCCCTCGCATCGATCAAATCATCGATGCCACAGCCGGACACGACTCACTGTGTTTCCTCGAGGCATACTCTGGATACCATCAAATAAAGATGGCAGAGTCCGACCAAGCTGCAACAGCATTCATAACGCCATATCGCCCTTTCTGCTTCAACACTATGCCTTTCGGGCTTAAGAATGCCGGCGCAACCTATCAACGCATGATTCAAACATGCCTGGAAAAGCAAATCGGCAAAACCGTGGAGGCATACGTGGACGATGTAGTCGTAAAAACAAGACACGTCGAAACCCTAATTGATGACTTGAGGCTTACATTCAACAACTTGCGAACATACGACATCAAGCTGAATCCGGAGAAATGCATTTTCAGCGTACCCTCTGGAAAACTGCTGGGCTTCATCATTTCCAATAGAGGAATTGAAGCTAATCCAGAAAAAATCCGAGCTTTGTCATAGTTGGCTATACCAACATACCTCAAACACATCCAGAAACTAGCTAGATGTGTGGTTGCTTTAAGCCGCTTTATCTCTAGATTAGGAAAAAAGGCATTGCATATTTATCGCCTCCTTCGGCGCACTGAACACATCATGTGGACGGACACAGCCGCGGCCAGACTAGATGAAATAAAGACCTTATTGGCCAGTAATCCAGTCCTAACAGCACCAACTATCGGTGAACCTATGCTGCTGTACATAGCTATAACACATCAAGTTGTAAGCGCAGTACTCGTCGTCGAACGAGAGGTTGACGGATACAAATTCCCGCTACAGAAGCCAGTTTATTACGTATCCACAGTACTCACCCCATGCAAAGCCCGATACCCACACTATCAAAAAATAGCATATGCGGTCTTCATGTCATCTCGGAAGCTACGACACTACTTTCAAGAGTGTCATATTACGGTGGCCTCCGAAGTACCGCTAAACGACATAATAAATAACCGCGATGCCACGGACCGGATTGCCAAATGGGCCATCGAGCTCCTTCTGTTTGACATAACATACAAGCCTCGGCGGGCTATCAAGTCGCAAGTATTAGCTGACTTTGTCGCCGAATGGACGGAAGCCGAACTCCCTATAGAGTATGGCGCGTACTCTAACTGGATCATGCACTTCGACGGCTCTAAAATGCTGGCCGGGTTGGGAGCAGGCATCGTCTTGACCTCTCCCACCGGAGACACGGTCCAATACGTCCTCCAAATATTATACACAGACTCCAACAATGCAGCCGAATACGAGGCTCTATTGCATGGTCTTCGGATGGCAGTCTCTATGGGCATTCAACGCCTAGAAGTGCGTGGAGACTCAAACCTCGCAATATCACAAATAAATGGAGACTTTGATGCCAAGGATCCGAAAATGGCGGCCTATCGCAATGTCGTCCTTAAAATGTCAGCTCGGTTCGAGGGGCTCAAATTCCACCATGTGGCTCGAGAAAACAATCAAGCGGCAGACGTCCTTGCCCGCATCGGCGCTAAACGCGACCCCGTCCCACCAAACATATTCCTGGAAAGACTGTTCAAGCCATCTGTGGTATGGGAAGGGGAATTCGGCAATACCAGCACGGATCCGAATACATCCCCAGATTCCGAACTATCAGACATAGTCGGAGGTTCTACCACCGAAATAACATCGTCAGCCCACGAAATAATGGTTGTCATCGCCCCGTGGACTGAGCCTTTCTTGGCCTACCTAAATAGGCAGGAGCTCCCTGAAGACCAAAACGAAGCACGCTGCATTGTCCGGCGTTCTAAAGCTTACAAAGTCCATGAAGGAGAGCTCTATAAGAAAAGTGCTACCGGAGTGCTCCAAAGGTGCATCTCCGAAGAGGAAGGGCGGCAGCTCTTGGCTGAGATCCATGCCGGACTGGGCGGGCACCACGCTGCGGCTCGAGCACTAGTCAGCAAGGCCTTCCGTACAGGTTTCTATTGGCCGACGGCCCGAGCAGACGCACAGGACCTTGTCCAACACTGCGTCGGTTGCCAACTCTTCGCCAATCAGAGTCATATGCCCCCTACCGCTCTCCAAACAATCCCCATAACTTGGCCCTTCGCGGTCTGGGGGCTGGATATGGTCGGACCCCTTAAAGGGGGAAGCCATAAGAAAAAATACTTATTGGTCATGGTTGACAAGTTCACCAAATGGATAGAAGCCAAACCAGTGAAAACGGCCGAATCCGGACCAGTCATAGACTTTATATCCGGGGTCGTACACCGATACGGTGTCCCCCACAGCATCATCACCGATAATGGCTCAAATTTTACAGCCGATGAAGTGAAAGCTTGGTGCAGCAAAATGGGCATTAAGCTCGACTATGCTTCCGTCTACCACCCTCAAACAAATGGTCAGGTCGAAAGGGCAAATGGTCTCATCATGAGCGGCATCAAACCCAGACTAGTGCGATCCTTGACAGAGTCGGATACTCATTGGGTCGAGGAGCTCGACTCCGTACTCTGGGGGCTGCGGACCACGCCGAATCGCACCACCGGATACACACCATTTTTTATGGTGTACGGTGCGGAAGCAGTACTACCATGCGACATAATACATGATTCGCCACGCGTACGCATGTACGAAGAGAAGGAAGCCGAGTTAGATCGGCAGGATAATTTGGATGCCCTGGAGGAGGAGTGTGATGTCGCTAAGGCCCGTTATGCATTCTATCAGCAACAGGCTCGACGATACCAAAGCAGAGAAGTGCGGGCCAAAACTTATAATATTGGCGAACTCATTCTACGCTTATCAGAGAAGAAGAAGGACAAGCTCAAACCCAAGTGGGAAGGCCCCTTCATCATCGACAAAGTTCTCACCGGAGGAGCGTACCGCTTACGTAATGCGTCCGATAATAGACTCGAGCCAAACCAATGGAACACGGCCAGACTCTGAAGATTCTACGCCTAGCGCCGAACTCAGTGTTCGTCTCCTTAACCCTCCTTTTTCAATTATGCCCCCCCTTTTTTTCCTTTCTCGATCCCTTCCCTTTCACACACAGTATTCAATACAGTGCGGATTCCCGGATTATTCTGGCTGCACTATGTGTGTAAACTTTACCTGGGGGCTTCCTATATGGAAGCTTAATATAAATTACTTTCAGAGCTCTTTGCCCGTCACACATCCATTTCTTTTTCCATGTGTGCCTTTTCTTCACCATTATATGCATCGATATGACTTAAGACGTGGCCAAGCTGGGTTGCCTGGCTCCTGTGTTTATGCTCTACGTTCCCGTTAATTCGGCTAGGGCATAAGGGGAGCACCTCTGCGATTGTTACTGCCGGTTGAGCCGGATGTTTACCTGAGACTGGGTGAAGCCGAAAGCTAGTTTTCTTAAGAGAATATTCTGTCGGTGAACAAAAGATGTCTTCATTTATTATAACATTAATCCCCAGAAGTTTTCTATCCTGTGCTTTGGTTCACAGTTCGGACATGTGCCTTGACACATGCTTACCCAGGAAAAGGAACCTTTAATGGAACTATTCTCCCTGGAAGATGTTTCTTGCTAACCATGCAATATAACATAACTAGTTGGGTACTTGTCTGTTCAAGCACTTATGACCCCTACGACTGGTCTCCATGCACACTCCGGTTTTATATAACCGAGCGGGTATTCGAACACACCCCGGACTTTAGGATCCGGGGGCTGAAGCAAAAAGGTCCGCCACGACAAATGATTTTAATCCGGCTAGGGGCTACTTATGTCCATCGAATTACACAGTCATTTGGACTGATTATATTCATCCTCTATACCATCCAATAGGCTATCTAACTTACAATCCTGTTGAGAATACTTTGCGGCTAGCGCCACCTGGTCATATACCAGACTCACGGGATTTCTTGCCCATCTGGCCCGGCCGGTCCAACTTCGGCCATATGGTTCGGGTCCAGCTTGGTGTAGTGTGTCTTCACCATCGCCCATGCTTCTCTTGCACCTTGCCGGCAGGCTGATATCTTCCACAAACGGAAGCGCTGTCGTGCTCCCTGAAGCATGTCCACAAGCCCCCCCATGCCTTTTGGCAGGGAGCTTGATGGCAACAAAGACCACGCAATGCCCTACATCACCTGCCGAGCTCGCTCGTGCAGTTGTGAGAGGTCCTGCAGTAAATCACCTATAGAAGCAGGCATCTCCTCCTCAGGGCAACCCGTCAGCATTCCTGCAAACATAAATTTTTCAATATGCTTCCTCGCCGAACTATACTACAGTTTGTTTAGGCACTTACGATAAATGCCACGACAAAGCCTTTTGTTTTCCTTCACGGAGTCCGCCAGCTGTGCACGGACGTCTTTCAATTCCACGTCCAGCCGAACATTGGCATCTTGGAGCATATTCTTATCATGCTTCACTTGCGTCAGAATGCGCTCACCAGCCTTTAGTTGCCTCTGGAGATGCCACTCGTCATCCCCGCCGCCCTCCGGATTCACTCCGGGGTTGTCTACAGAACTTTCTATTAAATTCTTCATACTAGCCAGTTGCCAACTGGTGCATTTTCATAAAATTCGAATAAACATTACCACATGAGGCCTTCTGGGATTCCTCTAGCTTGGCAACTGTGGCCCTCAGTTGGGTCTTGCACTCCTCTAGCTCCCGAGACAATTGCTCATTCTTATCTACAAGAACATGCACATGAATTGATACTTAAAACTGTTGCTTCAACCGTTTCAAGTCTCAGGGGATACTGCTATATATATGCTAATCAAGCTTTCTTACCCGTATATCTTTGGTATACTAGATTGTCGCCCGAGTGACTCTGCTTTGAGCAGCTCAGATGTATGCGTCTCCCGAATTGAAGGCATTAGATGCCTCTTCGAAAAAGATGTTGTTGAGAAGCACGGCCCGTCGACGCCGATGATGCATGGCGCTCTCTACCTCCGAATTGTGGCAGAGAGCATGTCTGCGTCCTCTGTCGGAGGACTGCGTGGCATCAGCTCTACGTCCGCCTGCTCTCTCGGAGTTGGTCCTGGAGCCCGACTGGTGGAGGTGTGGTTGGTAGGATCTCCGGATACTGTCCGGATATTCCTCTTCCTGCCAAGATGAACAAAGGGCACTATTATACTTCAAACAACCGACAAATTACATGACAAGTTATTTTCTTACCTCTATAGAGGCGTGTCAGTTCTAATCGCCTTCCTCTTGAGCCTACCCAATCCGGACACCTGTGGCTGACGGGTCCCTAGGGGCTCGGCCCTGTGCTCTGAACGTTGCTTCTGTAAAAGCGCGACATATCAGGGATAAGGTGTGACACCAGGAAAGAATCCTCTTCGGAGGATTGAGTTTTTGGCTTGGCTTACACGCAACGAAGGTAACAGTCCGGGATAATCAACTACAATAGCTATCGGGGCGCTGTCGTGGCTCGCCCAATAAAATATCCCGTCGACAAGCTCCACGGCCGCATCTGGGTCTTCCTCGAGTCCCGGATCCAGGGCCCTTTTGGGGTCCTCTGGCTGCGGGGAAGGGCTAGAAATCCCTTCCACGTCCCTCCTCAGTTCCTTCTCAGAAAATGCAGGTAACTTTAGCAAAGTATGCCACAATAAGTGAAGTGATGAAATAAATGACGACTTGCCCGGTTTGGGGGGTTGTACATGGAGAATCTGTCCCGCGGTTTGATACGAAGGAATTCTTCCTCTTCTACTTTGTATAGGTCGGACAGTATCCTTGCCAGTGCAGCAGGGGAGTCCGGACCCTTACGGCCACAACGGGTGGCATCGTCTATCCCATTGTAGTGCCACATGGGATTGCTCCGGTATTGAAGCGGTTGCACTCCCCACATTATGCATATTGCCATCACCTCGACTATCGTCAGTCCGGATTTGGCCAGTAACTTTATCCTACTCATCAGGAAATGTACTTCCCTGGAATCCTCTTCTCGGGGGCCATAGGGGTGCCAGCTTAGACGTGCCCTCGGCGGGGTGCTACTGAATTTGGGGAGTCCTGTCTGTACTGGATCCAGAAGGGGAGTGTCGTCGATGTAAAACCACTCTGAAGTCCAATTATCTGGTACCTTCTTGGGAGTACCGGATAGGTATCCGGTCTCAGCGATACGCCATGTTTCAGCCCCGCCCACTTGACATAGGGATTCTCCCTGGTTGCGGGGGACAAGGCAGGACAACTTCTTCCACAGTCCAAAATGAGCCTCATAGCCTAGAAATAGCTCGCAAAGGGCGACGCACCCCTCTATATGCAGTAGGGAGGCTAGGGTAAAGTTGTGCAACTGGAGGCCTTAGAACTCCAGAAGGCCACAAAGGAACGGCTGAATAGGAAACCCGACGCCCCTTAACACATGCGGAATTAAGCATATCCGCTCCTCTGGAGATGGATTGGGGGATCTCTACGCTTGTTCTCCGCCGTTATAGGTGGCCACTCTGGCTCGAACATGGACCATGCACGCTAGCGAGAGGAGCCCTTGGGTTTGTAACTTTACCAAACGGCTATGGGAAACTGAACACTCTCCCCAGTCCCCCGTCTTGGGGCAAGGGGAGCGAGCAGAAGAGCTGCGACGACCGGCCATGTTGGGGTGGTTTTTTCTGGGCGCTCTGTTGGATGCTTGCTCGAGGAGGGAGAGTGAGGTTTGGATCCGGGAATTTCCGTCTCTTCAAATAGATGGATAGCCCGAAGGACTAAGGGTGGCAAATGCAAAAATGCCTTGACTCCTTGCATTCGCTCGACATATGGAAATTGGTCATTATTGAAGCACTGAAGCCGAGGAGTACGACATTGATGAAGATGCCGGACACTGTTCGTCATGATGGGAACATTGGAGTATTCGGAGAAGGAACCCGCCTTGCAATGCCAAAGACAAGACTGCGCGCCGGACTCATCGTCATTGAAGCCTGGTTCAGGGGCTACTGAGGGAGTCCTGGATAAGGGGGTATCCGGACAACCGGACTATATTCATCGTCCGGACTATAGGAGCGTCAAGATACAAGACTCAAGACTTCGGCTCGTGTCCGGATGGGACTCTCCTTTGCGTGGAAGACAAGCTTGGCGATCCGGATATTATGTTTCCTTCCTTGTAACTGACTCCATGTAAACCCTAGCTCTCCGGTGTCTATGTAAACCAGAGAGGATGGTCCTTAGAAGGCCGATCACATTTACAATCATACCATCATAGGCTAGCTCTTAGGGTTTAGCATCTACGATCTCGTGGTAGATCTACTCATGTATTCCACATATCTTCAATATTAATCAAGCAGGAAATAGGGTTTTACCTCCATCGAGAGGGCCCAAACCTGGGTAAACATTGTGTCCCCTGCTTCCTGTTACCATCAGCCTAAGACGCACAGATCGGGACCCCCTACCCGAGATCCGCCGGTTTTGACACCGACACGGGCCCTCTTGATGGAGGTAATACCCTACTTCCTGCTTGATTGATCTTGATGATATGAGTATTACAAGAGTTGATCTACCACAAGATCGTAGAGGCTAAACCCTAGAAGCTAGCCTATGATTATGATTGTCGTTATCCTACGGACTAAACCCGCCAATTTATATAGACACCGGAGGGGGCTAGGGTTACACAAAGTCGGTTACAGAGAAGGAGATCTACATATCCGAATTGCCAAGCTTGCCTTCCACGCAAAAGAGAGTCCCAGCCAGACACGGGATGAAGTCTTCAATCTTGTATCTTCATAGTCTAATAGTCTGCCAAAGTATATAGTCCGGCTGTCCGAGAACCCCCTAATCCAGGACTCCCTCAGATCTCACGAAGGTTTTGTTGAGTTTTGTTTGACTGAAGTTTTCAAGTTTTGGGTGATAGTACGATTGATGAAGGGATGAGGATTAGCAAAAGGCTAAGCTTGGGGATGCCCGAGGCACCCCAAGATAATTCAAGAAGTATCAAGCAACTAAGCTTGGGGATGCCCCCAAGTGTCATCCCCTCTTTCTTCTAACAACCATCGGTATTTTACTTGGAGATATATTTTTATTCGTCACATATTATGAGTTTTTGCTTGGAGCGTCATGTATGATATGAGTCTTTGTTTGTTTTGCTTTGTGTTTTAAGTCTTGAATCCATGCTGGACACACCTTTTTGAGAGAGCCAAAAATTATGTTATGCTTGCTCCTATACTTCACTTAAATTTTTAGAGACATGGAATTGCTCTAGTGGTTCACTTATATCTTTATGAGCATGGTGTGCTTTGTTATTTTTGAAGAAATGCTCTCATGCTTCACTAAGATTTATTTGGGAGTTAGTAAATTTTTTAAGAAATTCTCTCTTACTTCACCTAAATTATTTTGAGAGGAAATAAATATTATGCTCATGTTCTTCACTTAAATTTGTTTGAGCTTATTAAAAGCAACATATGAAATTAGTCCCAAAGTGATAGATATCCAAGGAGGATATAATAAAAACTTTCATGAAGATCATTGGAAGAAATAAACTTGGTTCTTTGTAATGGTTTTGAGATATGACGATATGATATGTGAGTCATGTTGATGAGTAATTATGCTTTAGTAAGAATATTGGTGTTAAGGTTTGTGATTCCCTATGCAAGCACGGAAGTCAATAGTTATGCAATGAAATTACATCCTACTTGTGGTGCATTATTCGGTGTTAGTTATGCTTAATGCTCGCTTATGAGATATTTTGTTTCTTGGTTGGACGCTGCTCAATCTTTTTGCTAGCCTTCATTTGCACCAAGTATGATCACTACTTGTGCATCCAAAACCCTTTAAACTAGTTTTGCCATATGAGTCCACTATACCTACCTATATGCGGTATTTTCGCGCCATTCTAAGCAAATTTGTATGTGCCATCTCTGATTTTCAAAATAAATTTCTCTTTTGTGTGCTCGTACCGGTCGCGAGGCGGTGAGGGGTGGCCGATGTTTTCCATGCTAGATGTGTTATTCTCACGATGGGTGTTTATTCACTTGTCATTGCACGAGAGTACAACAAAGGTATTAGGGATGCCCAGTCCCGAAATAAAAATGAATTTACTTTATGTTGTCAAATAATAAATTCATTGGAAAGTGTTGGTATGGAGGGAACCCGTGGATACGGTTAGCCTTGGAAAGTGAAAGTATGGTGGAAAAAGGAATAAACTTTATTTTCTGTTTGGGAACCACCTATGATATATCTAGCATGGAAAGTTTTGGGAACTCTAAGTCGTTTTCGTTGGTGGGAAAGGTATGCCTCCCAAAATCTTTTTATCTCTCAATTTTCTCTTTAAGCTCTGGCACCTCTACAAATCCCTACTTCCCTCCACAAAGGGCCTTTCTTTTACTTTATGCAATTTTTATCTTTTACTTGAGTATCCATCTTCTCTTATAAGGCACCAACTAAGGGGCACTATGATCGTACTTGAGCATTGGGTATAGCTAGTATTCGAGTGTGTTTCATGAATGGGTCAATGATTGAGCATAATGGGCTAGGGATAATTTGCTTTAGCATTGATATTTTGAAAGACATGGTTGCTTGTCGATATGCTTGAGTATTAAAGTCTTCATGTCAAAACTAGACTATTGCTTTGAACCATATAAAAGTCCAAATGTCCATGCTACAAAGAAAATAATATGTGATGAACATGTTAGGCAGCATTCCACATCAAAAATTCTGTTATTATCATTTACCTACTCGAGGATGAGCAGGAATTAAGCTTGGGGATGCTGATACGTCTCCAACGTATTTATAATTTTTGATTGTTCCATGCTATTATTTTATCATTCTTGGATGTTTTACAATCATTTTATAATAACTTTATATCATTTTTTGGTAGTAACCTATTGACATAGTGCCCGGTGCCACTTGTTGTTTCCTGCTTGTTTTTTACATCACAGGAAATCAATACCAAACGGAGTCCAAACACAGTGAAACTTTTTGTGGTTTTTTCTGGACCAGACAACACAAGATGGGCCGAAGAAGTACCAGAGGTGTGCCCCGAGGGGGCAAAACCACCAGGGTGCGCCTGGGGGCCTAGGCACGCCCAAGTGGGTTATGCCCACCTCGGTGGCCTCCCGCACCGCCTATTTGCTCTATAAATACCCCAATATTTCAGAAAGCCTAGGGGAGTCGACAAAAATTAATTCCAGCCACCACAAGTTCCAGAATCACCAGATCTAATCTAGACACCATCACGGAGGGGTTCATCATCCTCATTGGTGCCTCTCCGATGATGCGTGAGTAATCACTGTAGACCTACGGGTCCGTAGTTAGTAGCTAGATGGTTTCCTCTCTCTCTCTCTCACTTGATTCTCAATACAATGGTCTCTTGGAGATCCATATGATGTAACTCTTTTTGCGGTGTGTTTGTCAGGATCCGATGAACTTTGAGTTTATGATCAAATCTATGTTTTTATCCATGGAAGTTATTTGAGTCTTATTTGATCTCTTATATGCTTGATTGCTTATAGCCTCGTATTTCTTCTCCGATATTTGGGTTTTGTTTGGCCAACTTGATCTATTTATCTTGCAATTGGAAGAGGTGTTTTGTGAAGGGTTCGATCTTATGGTGCTTGATCCCAGTGACAGAAGGGGAACCAACACATATGTATTGTTGCTATTAAGGATAACAAGATGGGGTCTATTTCTACATAAATAGATCTTGTCTACATCATGTCATCCTTCTTATTGCATTACTCCATTTTTCCATGAACTTAATACACTAGATGCATGCTGGATAGCGGTCGATGTGTGGAATAATAGTAGTAGATGCAGGCAGGAGTCGGTCTACTAATCTTGGACGTGATGTGTATAATGATCATTGCCTGGATATCGTCATGAGTATTTGAAGTTCTATCAATTGTACAACAGTAATTTGTTATTCCATCGTTTGCTATTTTTCTTGAGAGAAGCCACTAGTCAAACCTACGGCCCTCGGGTCTCTTCTTTAATATATTTGCCTTCGCAATCTATTTTTATTTGCTTTTATTTTCATATCTATTAAACCAAAGATACAAAAATACCTTGCTGCAATTTTTTATAATTTACTTTATCTCGCGTTCCCACAAGATCTATCTATCCAATCTTCTATAATTTTATCTATCTTTTTACCCGTGAGGGATTGACAACCCCTCTCTTATGTCGGGTTGCAAGTATTTGTTCTTTGTGTGCAGGAGTTGTTTACGTGGTGTTGTGTGGTTCTCCTACTGGTTCGATAACCTTGGTCTCATCACTAAGGGAAATACCTACCGTTGTTGTGCAGCACCATCCCTTCCTCTTTGGGGAAATACCGACGTAGTTCAAGCAAACATCAGCTTGCTAGAGTTACAATCATAATATGATCCAAGTAGAGAAAGTATGTTAGCTCATTCCTCTCCCTCATATAAAATTTCAATAATGATTACCGGTCTAGTTATCGATTGCCTAGGGACAAATAACTTTCTTGTGACAAAAAACTCTCTACTAAAACTAACTTAATTGTTTCTTTATCTAAACAGCCCCTAGCTTTTATTTACGTTTTCTTTATTATCTTGCAAACCTATCCCTTTACACCTACAAAGTACTTCTAGTTTCATACTTGTCCTAGGTAAAGCAAACATTAAGTGTGCGTAGAGTTGTATCGATGGTCGATAGAACTTGAAGGGAATATAAATTCTACCTTTAGCTCCTCGTTGGGTTCAACACTCTTACTTATCGAGAAAGGCTACAGTTTATCCCCTACACATGTGGGTTATGAAGACCTTTTTCTGGCACTGTTGCCGGGGAGCAATAGCGTGGGGCGAATATTCTCGTGTGCGCTTGTTTGCTTTATCACTAAGCAGATTTTATTTTCTGTTCTAAGTTGTTATGTATCTTTAGTTATGGATATGGAACACGAAATACAAAAAAAAGTAGTTGTACTTGCTACTTATGGAGATGGGTAACCTCCTAAACCCTCGATGCTCGCTATGTGGAAAATATTAAACACTACTTTGATAATCCTGAGAAAACCCCATTCAACTTGATAATGGGAGACACCTTGGATCAATGTTAATACTTTAGGGATTACCGCTTGACTTAAAAAGGATTATACTAGCTGCTCTAGGATGAAGGCTCCACACCTTCCCTTTTCATGTGAATTTAATGATAATGAAACTTGGCTTCTTATGCTAATGGTATATATGATTATTATGATGTGGAAGAATAGAAGAATTTGTTGCTTTTAAGGGTGCTTATGAAATTGACTCTTTGTTTGAAAAGTATGAGATTGTGATGATGCTATCTACAGATCTGAAAATTATGCTATACTTAAATATTGCTAAGAGAAATACGAATATAATGCCGATATTAGTGAATTTATTGAGAAATTCTGCGTTGTCCAAGAAGAGATTAATATTCTGCAGGAATCTATGGAAGAAGAAATTGATGACACTGTGAGCTCATTGAAAGAAAAATATGAGGAGGAGAGTGAAGAACAAAGGGAGGAAGAGTGGATTAGCTACCCGTGCCCACCTTCCGATGAGAGTAACTCTTCAACTCATACATTGTTTAATTTCCCTTCGTTCTTATTGAAGGATGAATTCTATGATCCCTTGGATTCGTTTGAAATATCCCTTTTTGATGAAATTGATGCTTGCTATGCTTGTGGCCATGATGCCAATATGAATTATGCTTATGGAGATGAACTTGCGATAGTTCCTTATGTTAAGAATGAAATTGTTGCTATTGCACCCACACATGATAGTCCTATTATCTTTTTGAATTCTCCCAACTACACCATATCGGAGAAGTTTGCACTTATTAAGGATTATATTGATGGGTTGCGTTTTACCATTACACATGATGATTTTGATAAATATAATATGCATCTGCTTGCTGCTCCTACTTGCAATTACTATGAGAGAGGAACTACATCTCCGCCTCTCTATTTTTCCAACACGATAAATTTGCAAGAAACTGCTTATGATATGTATTGGCATTTACTTGATGTGCATGAATTGTTCTTTTATGACATGCCAATGCATAGGGAGAGAGTTAGACTTCGTTGTTGCATGATATATGTTGCTTTGTGCTCAATACTGAAATAAAAATCATTGTTAATTAAAATTGGCTTTGATATACCTTGGGATCCGGGTGGATCAATTACTTGAGCACATTATGCCTAGCTTAATGGCTTTAAAGAAAGCGTTGCTAGGGAGACAACCCGGAAGTTTTAGAGAGCCATTCTATTTTGTTGTGTGCTTTTAAAAAGTTTAAAAACAAAAATATATAGAGGGAAAGCTAAAACTTTTCAAAAAGGAAAGTGAAAGTAAGAAAGACGAGCACCGTTGAAGTGGCGGAGCTCCTTGAACTTTGTTCATGGCCATGCAACTTTGCAAATATTAAATTACATAAACTTTTCAACAAAATAATTATCCCCTTGTACAAATCCATTGTATTATAAAAATAATGTGCCAAGATTTTCCTTTAGGATGATTAGATTGCTTGTTTGGTATGTGCGGTGCAAAAACAGAAACTTTTGTTGTAGTGCGTGAATTTATATTTTTTTGCTAAAACATGAAAAAATTCTATACAAATTGTTTATTTTGTCCTAGTTTTTTAGAATGTTTTGAGTTATAGAAGTATATTTATCATCTGCATCTTACAGATTGTCCTATTTTCACAGATTGTTGTTACATTTCATTATTTGTGTATGTTTGAAATCTTGTTGAGCCCCCTTTGACTTGGGGACATGGAATTTGTGATAGCATATCGTGGGTACTAATTGATATAATTATACAATAATGTTATAGGGGTACATGATGGGATTTGATGTTATATGTACTAACCCCGCTAATAAAAAAGTCCGGTTAACTTCTGTGTGGATGAAGTGTTCGAAGATCGAGGAGGTATCGATATGAGGAGAATAAGGAGAGGCAAGAATTCAAGCTTGGGGATGCCCAAGGCACCCCAAGTACATAGTCAACGAGACTCAAGCGTCTAAGCTTGGGTATGCCCCAAAAGGCATCCCATCCTTCTTCAACAATTATTGGTATGTTTCGGTTTTTGTTTTGTTCACATGATATGCGTCAATTCTTGGATCGTATTTTGTGTTTATTTTTCCCTTTTCTTTTATGCACCATGCTAGTATGAGATAGTCCTTGGTTGATTTATACAATGCTCTTTGCACTTCACTTATATCTTTTGAGTATGGCTTTGTAGAATGCTTCATGTGCTTCACTTATATCATTTGAAGTTTTGGGTGCATGTTTCTCTACATAGCAAAACCGTTATTTGTAGAATGCTCTTTTGCTTCACTTATATTTGTCAGAGCTTGGGAAAGCCTTTTGTAGAAAGGATTAAACTCTCATGCTTCACTTATATCTATTTAGAGAGTTAACAGGTTGGTCATTCACATGGTTAGTCATAAAATCCTACAAAAAACTTGTAGATCACTGAGTATGATATGTTTGAGTCCTTGCAATAGTTTTGCGATATTGAGGTGGTAATATGGGGGCATGCTAGTAAAAGAATTAAAGTTGAGTATTAATAATGGTGTTAAAGGAAGTAAGGCTTTACGCAAGTAAATCCTCACGCATGTAAACCGGTGGCCGCTGACATAAGCGGTGAGGTCAGAGCATAATTTATCCTTGTTTGAAGTCATTCTGTGCTTCCATGTATCTATTTGTCATGATTGAGAAAACCTAGTCTCCCAGGTCACTCGCACGGGAAACTCTGGGGCCACTCCACCACCACCTAGAAAGCTCGCCACCGCCACCTCAACCCCCTTGCCACCGCGGGAGGAGGCCATATGTATTGATGGCTGTGGCGGCTCCCCCTCCCATCCCTCTCTCTCCCCGCCCATCTCTTATGGCTTGCTTCCATGTCACTGATCTATGCTGCACACGTCGGATCTGCCGCTATTGCCATTTTGCCTTTGTGTGTGGCGGCGGGCCTGCGGTGTTGGCGCCTAGGAGGGCGTCGAGAGTTGACCGCATGTCGCTATGCTACAAGCCCTACCAGGCTCCACCTTTAGCCGTGGTGTAGCCATGACCCTCCGCCGTGTGTGGATTTGGTTGCAGGATGCTAGCCAATGCTTGACGTAGGCTCATCCCAGTGGCGGATTACGCTGGAGCGTCTGGATACATGCAGGGCCAGAGGTCGCAACCACCCATGTCTATGCTGAAACCGGTAAAGGTCAACTCCTTCATCTGTAGCGACCATCGGTGCACGGGTCCTGCACTTGTCAGTGATGTGCTGAAAATAGTCAGTAGTAGTTACAGCGGTCCGAGGTGTGGTGGCGGTGCCTAGGATTTGATCAAGGCAAGTGCGATGAGATGCAATATATGGACCTCTTATGGACCATCGCATGTACCTGCTAGGACCCTGGAAAAGTGGTGGCGACAATAGATTGACTTTGATTTGATGGTGCTTCTCAAGTACCTGGTATCGAGCTCCAGGGTGAAAGCCCTAGGTCTTACTCGTGTTGGTTGTACCAGGCAATGGCAATGTTTTTGTATTGTTACCTTGTTGAAGCATTGCTTAGATATATTCGGACTTGTTCTTCATGGTGAAAACTCAGAACCTAGCCTTTAGTGGTGGATCCAATGACGACCACACTTGAGTGTCGTTTCCTTTCTGAAGGCATCGCTATTGAAGAACCTTGTTTTTGTGGTGTCAAGAGTTGGTGTAGATATGATCATTGTTGTAGTTTGTCAATCGCTGATTTGATCACTTCATTTTATTTTTCTTCCTCGCTAAGACATAGTTTTGGTCTTGTATGACTTTGATATTTATCACATCTCTCTCTCTCTCTATCTCTCTCTCTCTCTGTGTGTGTGTGTGTGTGTGTGTTGTGTGTGTGTGTGTGTGTGTTCATGTTGTTGTTTAGGAGGTGCATGTCTATAACGCCCCGGATCTGATGCGCCAGGCGTCTGCCAGTTATTCGCTGTTATTGCCATGTCATTTGCTTGCGTGTTGCATTTTATCATGTCATCATGTGTATCTCATTTTGCATACGTGTTTGTCTCATGCATCCGAGCATTTTCCCCGTTGTCCGTTTTGCGATCCGGCACTTCTATGTCCTCCGGCGTCCCCCTTTTGTATCTCGTTGTGAGCGGGTGTTAAACTTTCTCGGAATGGACCGAGGTTTGCCAAGCGGCCTTGGTATAGCACCGGTAGACCGCCTGTCAAGTTTTGGGCCATTTGGAGGCCGTTTGATACTCCAATGGTTAACCGGGTAACCGTAAAACCCCTCTTTGTGTTGCAGCCCAACACCCCTCCAAAGTGGCTCAAAACCCATCCAAACCCCTTCCATGCTCTCGGTCGTTCGATCATGATCGTGTGGGCGGAAACCGCACCTCATTTGGACTCTCCGAGCTCCCAGAATCTATAAATAGGCCACCTCCCCCGAAATTCCTGGATGAAACCCTAGCTTCTTCCTCCTCCCGCCGACGGACACGTCCACCCGCCGCCCGGACATGACCGCCACCGCCCCCGCGCCCAATCCCGCATTGCCACGTGTCGCCGCCACCGAATCCCACCACGCGCCGCCCCCCGGGGCCCAGATCCGGCCCGCCCTGGGTCGAACCGGGCCGCGCCGGGCCCGCAGCCGCCGTCGCCCGCGCCACCATGCCGCTCGCCGCCGGCGAACCTCCATGCCGGCGCCGAGGCGCCCCCGAACCCCCGCGCGCCTCCGCCGCCCGGCCACCTGCCGCCGGGTCCTGCCCCGCCGCTACCACGTTGTCCCACCGCGCCGCTCGGGAGCTCCTCGCCGGAGCTCCACCGCGGCCATGGCGCCGCCGCCTCCGCGCCCTCCGGTCGTCGGATCCGCCCGCCGGCGACCGAGCCGCTGGCCCCGGCGTCCTTCTCCTTTCCCCCGCGTCGGCCTCTGCTTCCTCTCCGTCCACCTTCGCGCGAACTCCAGCGAGCATCTCCAGCCCCGCATCGATTTCCGCATCGGACGAACCCTAGATCTGGAGGTTGAATTTTCATCCAAGTCCTTTTTCCTGTAATATTTGCATGTCGTGTTCATCGCATCATATCTCCTAGCCTGCTGCTCAGTTTTGCATGTATAATCTATGAAAATGTTCGTTGTGAGATGCTCTACATTTCATTCCATTATGCCATGTTTGTTTGAGGTCAACTTGATGCCGAATCATCGTTGCAAGAGTGCTATATGATGTTACTCTGCTGAAACTGTTATAACTTGATGATTTGTCATTTTTGTTGCATTTGATGTGTGCATCCTATGAGCTTGATGTCTACATGTGTTTTGAACTATGACATGCCATCTTTACAGAGGTGCAATCCATGTATTTTTGTGAGTACTGTATTGAGTGCATCGAGCTCGTGAAGTAGAGTACTTGATGTTACTGTTTTGCTAGGCTGAATCTGTTATTTCGTGATGCTATGTAAACCTGCTGCTACAAGTCATTCTATGCATAATATGGAGATTTTCACTAAGGATGATTTGTTATACATGTCATGATATATCCATCCCTGCCCCTGGTTGCATTTATAGCCTGCTTTAGCTTGTTGTTATCTTGCCCTCAAAACTGCTAAATAATGTTGTTGTCAGTCTGTTAGCATTAAGTTCAATGTTGCCATGATTGTTGCTAGTGATCCATGCACCCGATAAACTTGTTCTTGCCATTCTTAGCTTCATAAACATGTCTTCTTACTGTTCGTTGCCTTGACATGCCATGGATTGCTCTATAGTGAGTGGCTCAAGCTCACCAACATGCCTACTTGTTGTTGTTCCTGCCATGTATGAATCTGTCATATCTTTTGCCATGTTTACATGGGTGCCATAATATCTTCTGATCCTTTTTGGCTCATGGTCAGTAAAGGACTTTTGTTCTATGCAATTAGTAGATTCATTACATGCCTTTTTTTGCCATGATAAGTTCAAGTAGCATGTTGTTTGATAGCTCTAAACATTGCTACCTGATGTTATTTCTGCAAAGTCTGAAACTGTTATTATTTGCAATCTTGCCATGTCTTTTTGAGCATGTTCTAGTGATTTCGGGAGATAGCTCAGTATTCATGTTTTGTTATGCTTTACCTGTACATCATGTCCATGGCTTTTGTTATCATGTTGAGCTATTGTAGCACGTTGTTTTGATGCTTGCAATATGCCTAGTTGCTGTTTTGGACAGATTGTTGTTATAACTTGTATAGTGTATGTGTTGCACCGTTGCTCCGTTTTGAGTGTGCTCTATATGAAACTTGCTTAGAATTGCATGTAGTTTCATGTTAGCATATTCCATCCATGTTTTGAGGTGTTTTCTTGATGTTTGTATGCATTTTGCATCAATGCCATGTTTGACTTGTTTTGCTCATATCTTCTAGGTCGTAATTCCAAACTAAATGAACTTTATATGTAACTTGACTAGAATTTCGTGTAGACCCTCTTGGTACATCTTAACTTTCTGTTTAACAACTTCAACATAAGGTTTATTCAGATCTGGACCAATTTCGAAATTTACATATGAGGACTTACCGGAATTGTTATATGTTGTTTCCGGCCTCATTTAAACTTGCCATGATGTGTTGCTCTTGTTTGCATCATCTCTTGCCATGAGTAGCTTCATGTAGCTTTGTCATGCATCATGTTTGTTTGTGCATCATGTCTTTTTCATGTGTGGTGTGTTTACTATGTTGTGTGCTTCTTCTCGATAGTTCCTGTTTCGTTGCGATCGTGAGGATTCGTTCGTCTACACTTGGTTCGTCTTCGTGGCTTCATCTTCTTCATGGACTCATTCTTCTTCCTTGCGGGATTTCGGGCAATATGACCGCTACCCTTGATCTCACTACTATCATTGCTATGCTAGTTGCTTCATTCTATCGCTTTGCTGCGCTACCTATCTTTTGCTCTTCAAGCCTGCCAAATTGCCATGTCAGCCTCTAACCTTTTCACCCTTCCTAGCAAACCGTTGTGTGGCTATGTTACCGCTTTGCTCAGCCCCTCTTATTGCATTGTTAGTTGCAGGTGAGGTTGAAGATTTCTCCATGATGGATAGGATTATGTTGGGATATCACAATATCTCTTATTTAATTAATGCATCTATATACTTGGTAAAGGGTGGAAGGCTCGGCCTTATGCCTGGTGTTTTGTTCCACTCTTGCCGCCCTAGTTTCCGTCATACCGGTGTTATGTTCCCGGTTTTTGCGTTCCTTACGCGGTTGGGTGATTTATGGGACCCCCTTGACAGTTCGCTTTGAATAAAACTCCTCCAGCAAGGCCCAACCTTGGTTTTACCATTTGCCTCACCTACCCCTTTTTCCCTTGCGTTTCCGGAGCCCGAGGGTCATCTTTATTTTAAACCCCCCGGGCCAGTGCTTGTCTAAGTATTGGTCCGAACTGAGTAGACTGCGGGGCCCCCTCGAGGAAACTCGAGGTCTGGTTTTACTCGTAGGATGTCTCATCCGGTGTTGCCCTGAGAACGAGATATGTGCAGCTCCTATCGGGATTGTCGGCGCATCGGGCGGCTTTGCTGGTCTTGTTTTACCATTGTCGAAAGGTCTTGTGAACAGGGATTCCGAGTCTGATCGGGTCTTCCTGGGAGAAGGTATATCCTTCATTGATCGCGAGAGCTTGTCATGGGCTAAGTTGGGACACCCCTGCATGGTATAAACTTTCGAAAGCCGTGCCCGCGATTATGTGCAGATGGGAATTTGTTAATGTCCGGTTGTAGATAACTTGACACCAGATCCGAACTAAAACACATCAACCATGTGTGTAGCCGTGATGGTCTCTTTTCGGCAGAGTCCGGGAAGTGAACACGGTTTCTGGGTTATGTTTGACGTAACTAGGAGTTCAGGATCACTTCTTGATCATTGCTAGCTTCACGACCATTCCTTTGCTTCTCTTCTCGCTCCTATTTACGTATGTTAGCCACCATATATGCTTAGTCGCTGCTGCAACCTCACCACTTTACCCCTTCCTTACCCATTTAAGCTTTGCTAGTCTTGATACCCATGGTAATGGGATTGCTGAGTCCTCGTGGCTCACAGATTACTACAACAACAGTTGCAGGTACAGGTTATGCGACGATCATGACGCGAGAGCGATGTTTACTTTTTTGGAGTGCTTCTTCTGCTTCTTCTTCGATCAAGGGATAGGTTCCAGGTCGGCAGCCTGGGCTAGCAGGGTGGATGATGTTTGAGTTTCTGTTTATGTTTCATCCGTAGACGGATGTTGCTCTCATGTATGATGATGTTGTATTGGTGTGGCATTGGTATGTGTAAGTGAATCTAGTGCCACCCCTAGTTGGTTTTGGAGTATTGACGACAAAGTTGGTTGAGGGACTAATGCGTTTGTGAGAATTGCAGGATAACGCAGGTAGTGTCCCTCATTGATTCGGTTTACCTATCGGAGATGACCCCTAAAAATGTATGAAGACATTGAAGACAATGGTGGTGTGTGAAGATATTCACACTGAAGTCTATGACATGAGAAGACATTGAGTGAAGACTATGGAGCGCGAAGACTGTGTGGTATCGTTGTTTCCTTTTCTTCTTTGTTGAGTCATAGAAACCACCGTACTGTTAAGTGGGGTCCAAGTGAACTAAGTCAGAGTGACTGAAGTGATGCTCAACCCAAATCCTATGTCTTCGAGCGAAGACAATGAGAGCAAATCTTATCCAGAGTTGGATGAGTCAGCTTTGCTTGTAGCCCAAGTAAAGTTGCCGTGTGTGTTTGAAATCTAACCGTTGGAACACGTGTCAGTTCCTTAGTGACCCAGGGTCATTTCGGACAAATCAGGTCGGGTTGCCTAGTGGCTATAAATAGCCCACCCCCTACACCATAAATTGGTGGTTGCTCAGAGTTAGTATACGGCTTTTGTCGTTTGAGAGCAACCCACCTCGAAGCATTTGAGAGAGAGAAATCCTTGCGAAGACAAAGCCCAAACACCCAGAGCCAAAGAGTGTTAGGCATCACTGAAGTCTTTCTGTCTGTGTGACCTGAAGACTTATTACACTTGAGGACTGTGTATCCTCCAGCCGGTTAGGCGTCGCGTTCTGAGCATCCAAGAGTCATTGTGGATTGCCGGGTGAACGAAGTCTGTGAAGGTTTGGAAGTCTACCTTGAAGACTTACCAGAGTGATTGCGCGAGGACTAAGTGACCTTAGCTCAAGGGGAATAAGGTGAAGACACGGTCTTTTGAGTTGAATCTCAGCCTCCCTAACCAGACGTACAGTTGTCACAGCAACTGGAACTGGTCCAACAAATCCTGTGTCTTCAACAAGCAACTGGTTCTATCTCTTCCCTCCTTTACTTTGAGTTTGTCTTCGTGAAGTCATTGCTTATCGTCTTATCAGATTGACTTCATTGCTTGACTACTATTGTTGATTGGCTTCATACTATCTTCCATCCTGATCCTACTACCTAGCTGCTATTAATCTTCGAACATTAATGCTATTGCATACTTGATTATGGCTTGCTTGTTGTAGTTTATCTTCTGCTGCATATCAATTAGGTTGTTTCTATTGTTTGTCTTCGAAACTTCCATGTTTTGAAGACTTTCATAAAAATTTCCTATTCACCCCCCCCCCTCTAGTCGACAACTAGCACTTTCAATTGGTATCAGAGCAAGGTACTCCCTTGTTCTGTGTGATTCGGTTTAACCACCTGGAGTTTAGCTATGTCGACTGCAGGGATAATCAAAGCCTACGCTGCTTGCCCCGTGTTCGATGGAACAGAATATCCCTACTGGAAGAATAAGATGCGCATGGATCTTGAAGCCATTGATGCCGACCTCTGGTATGTCGTCAAGAATGGCGTTCCCAAAACTGGTGAAGGTGTCACCCCTACTGATGTCAAGAAGTTCATTCAATTGGACTTGACTGCAAAGAACATCATCTATGGTCATGTGACCAAAGGACAGTATGGCCATGTGAGTGCTCTGGAAACGTCAAAGCTAGTCTGGGACTGGCTGTCCAAGGTCAATGAAGGCGTCTCTACATAGAGAGACCAGAGGATCAGTGTTCTTCGCAATCTCTTCAATCGCTTCAAGAGAAACGACAATGAAAATGTCCAGCTCACGTTTGATCGCCTCACCGACATCACAAATGAGCTTCAGGCTCTCGGCGCCACTGAGATCAACAACAACAACAACAACAACAACAACAAAGCCTTTAGTCCCAAGCAAGTTGGGGTAGGCTAGAGGTGAAACCCATAAGATCTCGCAACCAACTCATGGCTCTGGCACATGGATAGCAAGCTTCCATGCACCCCTGTCCATAGCTAGCTCTTTGGTGATACCCCAATCCTTCAGGTCTCTCTTAACTGACTCCTCCCATGTCAAATTCGGTCTACCCCGCCCTCTCTTGACATTCTCCGCACGCTTTAGCCATCCGCTATGCACTGGAGCTTCTGGAGGCCTGCGCTGGATATGCCCAAACCATCTCAGACGATGTTGGACAAGCTTCTCTTCAATTGGTGCTACCCCAACTCTATCTCGTATATCATCATTCCGGACTCGATCCTTCCTCGTGTGGCCACACGTCCATCTCAACATACGCATCTCCGCCACACCTAACTGTTGAACATGTCGCCTTTTAGTCGGCCAACACTCAGCGCCATACAACATTGCGGGTCGAACCGCCATCCTGTAGAACTTGCCTTTTAGCTTTTGTGGCACTCTCTTGTCACAGAGAATGCCAGAAGCTTGGCGCCACTTCATCCATCCAGCTTTGATCCGATGGTTCACATCTTCATCAATACCCCCATCCTCCTGCAGCATTGACCCCAAATACCGAAAGGTGTCCTTCCGAGGTACCACCTGACCATCAAGGCTAACCTCCTCCTCCTCACACCTAGTAGTACTAAAACCGCACATCATGTACTCGGTTTTAGTCCTACTAAGCCTAAACCCTTTCGATTCCAAGGTTTGTCTCCATAACTCTAACTTCCTATTTACCCCCGCCCGACTATCGTCAACTAGCACCACATCATCCGCAAAGAGCATACACCATGGGATATCTCCTTGTATATCCCTTGTGACCTCATCCATCACCAATGCAAAAAGATAAGGGCTCAAAGCTGACCCCTGATGCAGTCCTATCTTAATCGGGAAGTCATCAGTGTCGACATCACTTGTTCGAACACTTGTCACAACATTATCGTACATGTCCTTGATGAGGGTAATGTACTTTGCTGGGACTTTGTGTTCCTCCAAGGCCCACCACATGACATTCCGCGGTATCTTATCATAGGCCTTCTCCAAGTCAATGAACACCATATGCAAGTCCTTCTTTTGCTCCCTATATCTCTCCATAAGCTGTCGTACCAAGAAAATGGCTTCCATGGTCGACCTCCCAGGCATGAAACCAAACTGGTTTTTGGTCACGCTTGTCATTCTTCTTAAGCGGTGCTCAATGACTCTCTCCCATAGCTTCATTGTATGGCTCATCAGCTTAATTCCACGGTAATTAGTACAACTCTGAACATCCCCCTTGTTCTTGAAGATTGGTACTAATATACTCCGTCTCCATTCTTCTGGCATCTTGTTTGCCCGAAAAATGAGATTGAAAAGCCTGGTTAGCCATACTATCGCTATGTCCCCGAGACCTTTCCACACCTCAATGGGGATACAATCCGGGCCCATCGCCTTGCCTCCCTTCATCCTTTTTAAAGCCTCCTTGACCTCAGACTCCTGGATTCGACGCACAAAACGCATGCTGGTCTCATAAAAAGAGTCGTCCAGTTCAATGGTAGAGCTTTCATTCTCCCCATTGAACAGCTTGTCGAAGTACTCCCGCCATCTATGCTTAATCTCCTCGTCCTTCACCAAGAGTTGGCCTGCTCCGTCCTTGATGCATTTGACTTGGCCAATATCCCTCGTCTTCCTCTCTCGAATCTTGGCCATCTTATAGATGTCCCTTTCGCCTTCCTTCGTGCCTAACCGTTGGTAGAGGTCCTCATACGCCCGACCCCTTGCTTCACCAACAGCTCGCTTTGCGGCCTTCTTCGCCATCTTGTACTTCTCTATGTTGTGTGCACTCCTATCCAGGTATAGGCGTCTAAAGCAATCTTTCTTCTCTTTAATCGCCTTCTGGACATCATCATTCCACCACCAGGTATCCTTATCTTCGCTTCTCCTTCCCCTGGACACTCCAAACTCCTCTGAGGCCACCTTACGAATGCAAATCGCCATCTTCATCCACACATTGTCCGCATCCCCTCCTTCCTCCCAAGGTCCCTCCTTAATGACCCTCTCCTTGAACGCCTGAGCTACCTCCCCCTTGAGCTTCCACCACTTCGTTCTAGCGACTTTAGCCCGCTTATCCCGCTGGACACGAATCCGAAAGCGGAAGTCAGCAACCACCAGCTTATGCTGGGGTACAACACTCTCTCCAGGTATCACCTTACAGTCTAGGCACGCACGCCTATGTTCCCTTCTCGAGAGGATGAAATCAATCTGGCTAGAGTGTTGGCCACTACTAAAAGTCACCAGATGTGATTCTCTCTTTCTAAAGAGGGTGTTGGCTACAATCATGTTGTAGGCTAGAGCAAAGCTTAAGACATCATCTCCTTCTTGATTCCTGATGCCATAGCCAAAGCCCCCATGCGCCCCTTCAAAACCTGTGTTAGATGTACCCACGTGGCCATTGAGGTCTCCTCCTATGAAGAGCTTCTCACCAATCGGTACACTCCTAACCATGTCTTCCAGGCCTTCCCAGAACTCCCTCTTGGTGTTCTCATTGTGGCCTACTTGCGGGGCATACGCGCTGATAACATTGAGAACCAAGTCCTCAACTACCAGCTTGACCAGGATAATCCGATCCCCACGTCTCTTGACGTCTACCACTCCATACTTGAGGCTCTTGTTGATCAAGATGCCTACGCCATTTCTGTTTGCAGCCGTCCCCGTGTACCATAGCTTGAAGCCGGTATCCTCCACCTCCTTCGCCTTCTGTCCTCTCCATTTGGTTTCTTGGACGCAAAGGATATCAACACCTCTCCTCACCGCTGCATCAACTAGCTCCGGAAGCTTCCTTGTCAGAGACCCTACGTTCCAGCTACCTAAGCGAATCCTCCTAGGCTCGGCTAGCTTCCTTACCCTTCGCACTCGTCGAGTCAAATGCGAAGACCCTTGCTCATTTTCCACTACATCCGGGCGCCGATGTAGCGCGCCACTAAGGATGCGATGACCCGATCCTCGCTCACTTGCCACCGTATCCGGATCAAGATACGGCGCGCCACCTGGGGGGTGACGGCCTGGCCCTTGCCCATTTTCCACCACACCCGGGTTCCGATGTGGCGCGTCGCTGAGAGGGTTACGCCCCAACGAAAATCTTTTGGGTTTCATCTCCATAAGAGTGGCTGAGTTTTTACGTTGGCTCGCCAAGCCTATCACAACCCTCCTCCTTTACCCGGGCTTGGGACCGGCTATGTTGAGACAACATAGGCGGAGTTCGCCACTGAGATCACCAAGCATGAAATTGTCAAGACACTGCTGAGATCACTTGACACCTCCTTTGACACCCTTGCCCTCATGATACAAGAACGTCCTGACTTCAAGACACTCGATCCGTCTGATATACTTGAGAGGCTCAACACACATGAGTTCCAGCTTTCTGAGAAAAGAGATATCTATGGCCCCAACTATGGCCGAACTCGTGCTTTGAAGGCAAAAGTTGTTTCCTCGTCTGAAGAAGAAGAATCTGACTGCAGTTCTGATGATCCTGAAGACATTGGAAGGGAGCTTGCTATGCTTGTGAAGAAGTTCCAGAAATTCACCAAGAAGAAGGGCTTCAGAAAGTCTTCACGATCCAGTTCAAGAAATGATGAAGCTTCCACTCAAGACAACAAGAAGAGAACATGTCACAAGTGTAAGAAGCCTGGGCACTACATCTCTGAGTTTCCTTAGTGGGACAATGAGAAGAAGAAGAAGAAATCTTCAAAGTCTTCTTCCAAGTCCTCATCAAGGTCTTCGTCTCACAAGAAGAGCTCATCTGGCAAGGCTCGTGATTTTGTTGGCAAGGAAATGGATTTAGAGGAGGAGTCTGCTTCTGAGGAGGCAGAGGTGGAATCTGAAGCTGAGTCCGACTCTGGCGTTGCAAGTCTGGCTCTGGCCACAGCCTACGTCGCAAAGTCCATCTTCAACACTGAAGACAATGACTCCCACACCAACGCTGATGATGACAAGGACGATCTTGCTCCCACCTACTGCTTCATGGCACACGGTGCCAAGGTAAAATCGCGTGATGCTTACTTTCAAACATCAAGTGAAGATGACTCTGATTGTGAATCTAAACCCAGCTACAAAACACTTGCTAAAATTGCTACTGAACAACAAAGGGCTATGGAACATACTCAAAAACTGTTAGACAAAAGCGATGACCTGTTGGACGCGGAAATGACACGTTCACAGTCCTTAGTTGAAGACATAAAAAATCTTCATGCTAAGTATCAAGAACTTGAAAGTCTTCATGAGACACTCTCAACCACTTATGAAAAGCTCTCCTATGATTATCTTCAAAGGAAGCAAGAGCTTGAGAAACTGAAAGTGACTCATGAAGATCTTCAAAAAGAGAATGAGTCATTTCGCGCTCAACAGATCAGTCCCGCTCAGGATGAATTTGAACCACCATGCTTAAAATGCATTGAGAGTGATAACGCTACCTCTATTGCTGAATGTTCCACTGCTGCTACTGTTGCTCTGTCTTCAACTACTGATGTGGTAACTAACCCCTCTTCTGAGGATACCACTACTATTGCTGATGAAAATGCTAGGTTGAAGACATTGCTTGAAACAGGGATGTATAAAAGTTTGAAAGGGCATCAGACACTTTGTGATGTCCTCAAAAAGCAGATTCTGAACCGAAACCCTAGGAAAGAGGGTGTTGGGTTCGAGAGGAAAATGAATGCTGATGGTTCCTACTGGAAACCTGAGCAGTATCCCGAAACCACATGGGTTGCTGCAAAGGAACCTTCAGTGGATCCATCTACTTTATCTGGATTTACCTGTGCTAATCCTATTATCATTGATGAATCCTTTGATGCAAACTATAAACTGTTCAAAAATCAGAATGGTGAAGTGTTTGCAAGGTGTATTGGTACTAACTGCAGGAATGGACCTCCTATGAAGAAGATCTGGGTTCCCAAAAGCTGCCTTGAGAATCTTCCAGTGAATGTCATTATGACACCACCAGGGAAGAAGACAAATCCCAGACCAAAGGCATCATATGGTCCAACGGCTACTTACGAACACAGGACTCACTTGAGTCACCCTAACGCCAATGTTTTGCAGGGAAATCTTACTCAGACTTATGAATATGAGCGTGTGTCTTCAAATCGCTATGTTCATAGAACTAAGAACTTTTCTGCTTATTCACATGAGTATCATTCATCTCCTGCAAGGCTATTTGCTAGGGCTTCAAAGCCGAAATTCTCACATGCTGCACTTAGACTCATTGCTTCTAAGCCACCCCTGAAAATGTGGGTGGTGAAGAAGAATTAACTCTCTTTTGCAGAATGTGGTCTCCAGCCAGCAATCAATGGCGTCCGATATAATTGCTGGGGACCTAAAACACAAAGGGACGCATGATAAAATAACTTAATATGTATTCCACATATGAATCGCTTACCTTTCATACTATGTGCTAACTCTCATCTATGCTGTATAATCCAAGTGTGCATCAAATGCTTATGCTTCACAACATACATTGTGAAGCCTATCCCTCTAACTGCACTGTAGGGTACACCAAAAGCTTCAGAATGGATTATTGACAGCGGATGCACTAATCATATGACTGGCGATCAAAGTATTCTCATGGACTCAACCTTACATTCATCCGACAAGAGTTAAATCACATTTCCTGACACTGGTAAAGGCAAAGTATTGGGTCTAGGTAGAGTTGCAATCTCAAAGGATCAACACATGGATAAAGTGATGCTTGTTGACTACCTTGGATTCAACTTAATGTCTGTCTCAATGCTTTGTGACTTAAACATGATTGTGATATTTGGAAAATATCGTTGCCTTGTACTAATGGAATCTGACAAATCTCTAGTCTTTGAAGGGTATAGGAAAGGTGATCTATACATGGTAGATTTCTCAGCAGGTCCAAAACTTGTCGTATGTCTTCTTGCTAAAGCTTCAGAATGCTGGCTCTGGCATCGAAGACTGGGGCATGCTGGCATGAGGAACTTGCACACTCTCGTCAAGAAGGAGCATGTCATAGGCATCGACGGTGTCAAGTTTAAGAAAGATCATCTGTGTGGTGCCTGCGAAGCTGGAAAGATGACAAGGGCCAAGCATCCCTCGAAGACAATCATGACAACATCTCAACCCTTCGAGCTGCTACACATGGACTTATTTGGACCTACCCACTACTCCACCCTCACAACAACGGTGTGTCTCTATGGCTTCGTCGTTGTTGATGACTACTCAAGATACACATGGGTGCACATAATTCTCTACAAGACTGAAGTACAAGATGTCTTCAGACGATTCGCCAATCGAGCAATGAACAACTATGGCGTCAAGATCAAGCATATCAGAAGTGATAACGGCACTGAATTCAAGAACACCAGCCTTGATCTTTATCTGGATACAATGGGAATCACTCATGAATTTTCTGCTCCATACACACCTCAGCAAAACGGCATTGTAGAGCGCAAGAACAGAACCCTCATCGAGATGGCTCGAACAATGCTTGACGAGTAAAAGACACCAAGAAAGTTCTGGCCTGAAGCCATTGATACAGCTTGTCACATCATCAACTGTGTCTACATCCATAAGCTTTTGGGCAAAACATCCTATGAGCTCCTCACTGGCAAGAAGCCAAATGTCAGCTACTTCAGAGTCTTTGGTGCTAGATGTTGGATCAAGGATCCCCATCACAAGTCAAAATTTGAACCCAAAGCTCACAAAGGCTTCATGCTTGGCTATGGAAAGGATTCGCACTCTTACAGAGTCTTCAACCTCTTCCACTACAAAATCGTTGAAACAGTGGATGTGCGATTTGATGAAACCAATGGTTCACAAAGAGAAATTCTGCCAAGTACACTTGATGAAGCTCCTTCCTGTGAATCTATCAAGTTGATGGGAACTGGTGAGATCATGCCCTCTGAAGCACAGCCTGAAGAGGAACTTATCATTTCTGCACCAAACCAACCTGAAGACAATGCTCAGACCGAAGACAATACTTCCAATGATGACAATGATCAGCATGAGCAAGGTCTTCGTCCAGTTCATCCTCGTGTTGCAAATGAAGTACAAATTGAGAAGATCATTGACAGCATCAATGCGCCTGGTCCGCTTACTCGCTCAAGAGCAACACATTTAGCAAGCTTCTGTGGGCACTTTTCATTTGTGTCAATATCAGAACCCAAGAAAGTTGCTGAAGCTTTTATGGAACCTGAATGGATTCAAGCCATGCAAAAATAACTTCAACAGTTCAAGCTGAATAATGTTTGGGAACTTGTCAAGCGACCTGACCCTCGCAAGCATAACATTATTGGAACAAAGTGGATATATCGAAACAAGCAAGATGAGCATGGTCAAGTCGTCAAAAACAAAGCACGTCTTGTGGCTCAAGGATATACTCAAGTTGAAGGAATTGACTTCGATGAAACATTTGCTCCTGTTGCTAGGCTTGAAGCCATTCGCATACTGCTAGCCTATGCAAATCATCACAACATCTTGCTATATCAAATGGATGTAAAGAGTGCATTTCTCAATGGCAAGATTGAAGAAGAAGTATATGTTGCACAACCACCTGGCTTTGAAGATCCAAAACATCCTGATATTGTGTACAAACTCAACAAAGCACTGTATGGCCTCAAACAAGCTCCTCGCGCCTGGTATGATACAATCAAAGACTTCCTGAAGAGCAAAGGCTTCAAACCTGGATCCCTCGACCCCACACTCTTCACGAAGACATATGATGGTGAACTGTTTGTGTGCCAAATATATGTGGATGACATAATCTTCGGCAGCACCAACCAGAAGTACAGTGATGAGTTTGGGTACATGATGCAAGAGCAATATCAAATGTCCATGATGGGTGAGCTGAAGTTCTTCCTTGGTCTTCAAATTCGTCAGCAACGAAATGGCATCTTCATATCTCAAGAAAAATATCTCAAAGATTGCTTGAAGAAGTTCGGCATGCAAGACTGCAAAGGTTACACGACGCCAATGCCAGCCAAACATCATCTTGGTCCCGACGACAATGGTAAAGAGTTCGATCAAAAGGTATTCCTCTCCATGATTGGTTCTTTACTTTACCTATGTGCATCTAGGCCAGATATTATGCTTAGTGTTTGCATGTGTGCTCGATTCCATGCGGCACCAAAGGAATCGCATCACTTAGCAGTGGAGCGAATTCTTAGATATTTGGCTTACACCCCAACACTCGGATTATGGTATCCAAAGGGCTCAAGGTTTGATCTGGTTGGATTCTCGGATGCTGATTATGCTGGTGACAAGGTGGATCGCAAGTCAACATCAGGCACATGTCATTTTCTTGGTCGATCACTTGTCTGTTGGTCTTCAAAGAAGCAGAACTGTGTATCACTCTCAACTACTTAATCTGAATACATTGCTGCTGGATCCTGTTGTGCTCAGCTTCTGTGGATGAAGCAAACTCTCAAGGACTATGGCATCGATCTGAAGCAAGTCCCTCTCTTCTGCGACAACGAAAGTGCCATCAAGATAGCCAACAATCCAGTCCAGCACTCGAAGACAAAACACATTGAAATACGTCATCACTTTCTCAGAGATCATGTTATGAAGAAAGATATAGATATCATGCACGTCAACATTGAAGAGTAATTGGCAGATATCTTCACAAAGCCCTTGGATGAGAAAAGGTTTTGCAAGTTACGGTGTGAGCTAAATATCTTGGAATCCTCTAATGTCCTGTGATCAGGCACACATCCTAACCCTTATGCATGTTGATGACTTAGATGTGCAACACACAAAGTAATGTATATCTTCAATCAATGAAGATTTACACTCTGAGTGTGAATACATTAACATGGAATTTGACTTCGGAGCGCCACGATAATTGTGCGCCGTGTCTGGGTCTAATACTTCCTATACGGTGGGTAACGCCACCACCAAATTTCTCTGTTTGAAGTGTTTCACTCATGGCGTTATTTTGCAAAGACTTCGCATTTGGTCTATCTTCAGTTTCAATTTATCTTCGTGATTTTTCTGCGCTATAGTGATTTGATTGCATATATATATATATACTAGCGTTCTGTCCTCTACAGCATTCACTTATAGCTATGTCTTCAAGTTGAATCTTTTGAACTAAGTGAATGTGATTGGACCCTAATCTCTCTATGCTTACTATCTCAAACTCTATTTGTCCAAATCATATGCATTCTATTGAAACTGTCGAATGTCTTCTCTGCATCGTTGTCAGCAGAAGACACAGAGACAAAACATCAAGTCCTATTTAAATGAATCATCTAAATTGTCGATATCCGGAGAAGTCGGAACGAACATCCGACATACTTGGCGGGCGTGGGAACGTGGGACAATTCTAAGTATGTTGCATGCTTGCCACGTACCCCTCAGATGTGAACCGCCAGGGGTACCGGCGTAATGGCGCTGTGTCTCTCACCTACTTATAAATACTTGTCCCCTGCGGTAAAGAAATCCTTCTTCCACCTCTCCACCTCCGTCAAAGCCCTAGCGCCACCGCTAGCTCTCGACGACGCCAGCGATGAAGCGCTTAGCTGCGGCGACTTCTCCGACACCGTCCTCTCGACGGTCGCGGACATCGTCCTCTCCGCCGTCGCCGTAGGTGTCCTTCGTCGCCAAGTTAGGGCACGGTGGGCTGAACTGCTCGGTCTCTCATTCTTCCCATCTAGCAGTTCGTCGTGCGGTAATTATAACTCTATTTTTACCACCTTTTTGATCTTCATAGATTCATCCTACTTACTGAAAGTGGTTTCTGCCTACTCATTGTTAGATCTATTCTATCTGCATCTCATAATGCCTAGTCTATTCACTTAGATTTCCTATCTAGTTTGATTCCTCACTTGTACTTATTCACGGATTGGTACAAATCTGGAACCAACTCACCACATATAAGTGAATGTCTTCGCATCATGAGGTCAATGTCTTCAAACTGATTTATCTTCAAAATCTTCTGAGAATGCATATGACCTCTTCCCCTTCCCTCGCATCTCTAATGCTGTCACAGGTACATGTCATTGGGAGAATCCCTTGGTTCTCATAGTCTGCATTCGTTTGCATAATACTTACAGCATCATATCAGTTCTCCTAAAGCCAGTTCCTGCTTGACCAGCAAGCGTAAATCTCTGAAGCCTCTGAACGTATTGAAGCAATTCTGCTTGAAGTTCATGGCTGCAGAAAAATCAGCAAGGAAGGGTGGCAGACAGCGTCGTGGGGGAACTTCAAAGGATCTGCCTGAGGATCTGGCAGAAATGTATAAAACAGATCCTGAAGAAGATTACAATCAGCGCAAGACTCGAATCCAATGGATTCGACGCTATTGGGCTAAACAGTGGTACAAGTACAAGTTCGTCACCCAGGAGTACGCAGAGAAAAATGCTATCAAGAGCCCTTGGGGTGATATTCTCTATCGAGGCCTTCCCCCGAAGAACGAAGCTGAAGCCATTGCGCAAGAATTCTATCCTTGCATGGTTCGTGGGCCACAGCCTGAAGAAGCCGACCCATCATCATTGCTCTGGTGTCGCGACGACAATCTCTTCAAGCGCAACTTCCAGTTTGCTATGTCTTCAGCAAAGGAAAACAAGAAGTCATGGGGATTAGATTTCAATCATGGTCCCTCTGCTCCCCGTGAGGATGGGACACGTGAAGCTGAAGAGAATAGAATTGGCCCCTTTGCAAACCTTGATGGTCTCATCTCCTACATCTTGGTTCATGGTGCCAGAGTGGATCATTCCAACAATGATGCTAACTCTGATGAAGCCCCTGCTCCTACTCCAAGGCCGAAGAAGCCAAAGAAACTTAAGGCTTCATCATCAGCCGCACCTCCAAAAGCTTCTCGTGTGAAGCCATTGGCCACTGCACCTCCTGAAGCCAGTGTGCAGTATGAAGATCAATCTCCTATCTCCAAGAAGACGGAGAAGAAAAGACAACTTGTCAGGCATACTGATCAAGCTCTGACTCCTACTGCTATTCTGCGTGAAGAACCCATTGATCTGTCAAGTGATGAAGATCTTACGGATGATGCTCTTGAGCAGCTGATAAAGAGCAAGGAAGAAGCAGAAATCTTCAACAACTTGCCTCTCTTTGATGTGGCCATCATCCACAATTTCATTGATGAGTGGTTCGACACCCCAAACGTCAGCTTTGAAGATTTACAGCTTCCAATTGGCCTCAGCGTCTCTTTCAATGGCACCATTGCTTCTGAGCTGGCTCTCGCTCAGCGAATCGTTGAGCTCAAGAACAAGATTGATTATGAGAAGGCTCAATTCAAGAAGCATGTGGCCAAGCTAAGTGTTCAAGACGTCCGAAACTTCAAAGTCATGCTGCATGAGCTTAAAGAAGCTTTTCTGAAGAAGCGCCAAGAAGCTCAAGGCTCTCGTGAGCGCATGAAGAGTTTGGCTGATAAGTGTGTGCTTGCCTACAATGAGGCTGAGAAGCGCAAGTCACTTGGCCGTCCTGGCATTGACCCCAGGATGGCAGCAAAGAAAAAGAAGAAGCTTCCTGCTGATCAGCCTGCGCCTTCAAGCCCAGAAGCTCCACGTATTATCTTCCCAAGTAGCATGACTGGCTCGAAGCCAAAGGTCACCACAATCGCTTCAGAACAGAAGAAGACGAGGGCTGCAGAGGCAGAAGCCAGAAAGAGGAAGAATACCGAAGCCTCTGATGCCGCTCCCTCCAAGAAGAAGCGCAAGACCAAGAAGAATTGGGCTGCTCCCACAGAGCCCCTTTTTGTTGAACCCATCTCAGTGATACATCCTGCATCTGCATCCCAAGAACTTCACATGACTGTCCATGAGCCTGCTTCCATAGAGGCTCCTGAAGTTGAAGATATTCCAGCAGCTGAACCCACCGTTGCTGAAGACATTGCTCATCATGACAATGTTGAAGATGATGAAGTTCTTCCTTAGATTGAATACAATGTGGTATCATCGCCTGTTCGTACGAACAGCGAACTCATCAGCATTGGTCGTCCTCTGACGCCAATTGCACAGGATGATTCATGGGCTGATCGCCCGCAAGAACAAGACTCCCCCAACACTCCCCAACAACAACAAGTCACAACATCCGTACAAGATGAAGAGGATGAGGGCCTGCCCACTCCATCTCCAAAAGCGTCGCCAGTACTTCAAAGGCTTCGCAAAGGACCAAGGCCTCAAGCTCCTCTTCTGAGCGTTCCAGAAGGAGAAGTGCATCATCAACCTGTTGCACGTCAAGTGTTTTCAGAAGCCACTCCTGATGTGAATGTCTCTGCGTCTGAAGCACCTGCTGCTGAAGACAATCCGGCTGCATCAGCCGATGAAGAACGTCAAGAAGAGAGTGTCTCTACTCCCCCCATGCCTGAAGAAACAGTTCATGAAGTGAACGTGTCTGTGCCTGACCCTCCAGCTCCTCAAGTGGAGGTTGAAAATCCTGAAGCTGCCACAACCAACCCAAGTGAAGCCGATGACATTGTCATGTCTGAAGCTAATGTGGAGCTTGCAACAACCAGTGTGCCTGAAGCTAATGCAGCCACTGCACCTGAAGCTAATGAGGCTACTGCTCCTGAAGCACCTGTTGTGCAGCCTGAAGCCTCTGCCACTGCTCCTGTTCTACCACCAAGGCCCTATACAATTGAGCAGGCATATAACCACGGAGAGCTAACAACAGTCAGATGGCCCGTTCTGGTCCCTCCGCCTAATTTCTCTGGTCCTCAATTTGACTATCATGTTGAGCATAGGCCTCAAGTCCAGAAGCCCAAGCCAAGACTGCCAAGGTTTCCTAGTACTGCCACCGTTGTCGGGTCCTTCAATGCTAATGGCTTCAAGAGCCACAACACATTCTTTGATAGCTCGAAGAACCCCTATACGAAGCCAAGAATTGCATCAGATCGGTTCTGGAGTCATCAGCAGCGAAGCTATTACTCCTGTGTTCTGTATGATCAAGGGTGCATCTTCCCTCATATGCGTCTCGACACTGAAGCCATTACTGGACTCCCCTGCTTAGAAGAAGCACTTGACTGCTTTCGTGATGCTAGGCTGCTCAGTTTTGTCACAGATAAAGAACACTGGAATGAAGAGCTATTGCTTCAATTCTATGCCACACTGCACATTCGCGGCTACAACAGAGATACAAAGACTTGGGTTCTCGAGTGGATGACCGGAAACGTTCATCATGAAGCCAAAGCTATGGATATCATCGAGCTTACAGGCCTGTCCACTCCCGGAGAACTCTATGAACCTGGATGTCAACATCATCGCAATGCCCTGGAAAGCATCTTTCATAGGACTGAACCCAATATGAGTCAGATGCTGAGCATGATGAAGCCTTTACCCCATGATGCTGAATATCCAACAGAGTTCTTTGTTGAAGACCTTGAGTATCTGCCACGCACCATATATCACATCATCAGGCGGACTCTATGGCCTATCAAAGGACATTCATCAGCGGCAAAGCTTGAAGGAGCTATGAAGACTTTGGTCTTCTACATTTTCAATGGCATCAGCTTCAATGCACAAGATTTCTTCATCAGACAACTTGCTGCCTCCGGCTCTGATCCCTTTGGCCTGAAATTTTATGCTCCACGGGTCATGCTGTCACATCCCTAGCTTCTGGTAATGCTCTAGGTTAGCTTCATGTGTGCATCATGTTTAAATTCTGAAATTTGAACTGAGGGAAATTGGAAGCCTCAAAACTTAAATAAAAGAAGGGCAAAAACCCTAAAAATCTCATTCATTGCTCCAAAATGCTCTTCTTAAATGTTTGATAATTTTTGGTAAGGGTTCTGGTCCCAACCAAAATATTGAACATTTCTAAGGAATTATTTTTGGGACTTTGGATTTAAGTCATTAGCTATTTGAATTTGAATTATATTCATATAATTAGAATATAATTTCAAATACCCCTGAAATATTTTATAAGCTTTTGGAAAAGTCCATCTAGCAATATAAAATATTCAGAGGAGTTTTTGGCATTGTTTGAATTATTTTAAATTCAAAACAGTGGCAAAATAAATTAAATAAAACAAACAGAAAAAATAAAAAGAGCAAAGCTTACCTGGCGCTTACCTGTCCAGCCCAGCCGGCCCAGCTCCCCCAGCGGCCCAGCCCGCCACCGTTACCCCCCTGTCGCCTTCCTCCTCTGCCAGGAGGACGGGCACGCGCCCGGCGCGCGTGGCCACGCGCCCCGGCCACCTCCTCCCTGCCTGGCTGCCTCCTCCTCCCCTGGTTCCTCCCACGACGCCACGCAGCCCCCAACCCCCTCTCCCTTCTCCCTCTCTCCCGCGTCCTCATCCTCTCCCCGGAACACTCTCCCCCCCTCCTCTGTTCTCCTCACCGAGCGGAGCCCCTTGCCGCCGCTCGCCATAACCACGGCCACCGGGCCTCCCTCGCTCCCCCGACTAGCCCAGAGGCTCCGCCTCGACCCCCTCTTTCCTCTCCACCGAGCCACGAGGCCCCGGACACGCTGCAACGCCGCCACCATCATCGTTTCCGTCGCCGGCCACCGAAGCTCACCGCTGTCGATTCGCCGCCTCCGACGCCTCCCCGAGCTCCCCGAGGCCACCGTCGCAACCCCTGTGAGCTCCGCCACCGTTTCCCCCTCTTTCCCTCTTCGTTTGGTTGCCGTAGCCGTCGCCCCCTTGATGACCGAAACCCGCCGCCGTCTGTGATCGCCGCCGACGTGCCTCCGGCCACCTAGTGGCCCGGCTGTCGTGCTCAGCTTCCTCCCCGCACTGCCTGGAACACGTAGGTGCCTCGCACGAGCCTCCCCGGCCATCGTAGCGTCGACCCCGAGCTCGCCCAAGCTCCGGCGACCGCCACGGTCGATGCCGGTGACGACTCCGGGCATCTTAGGCCCAGCCGCTGCCACTACTCGACGCGGACGAGTGCCTGCGTCATGTAGACGCGCTCCGCCGGCCATTTGGTCGCTGGAGGAGGGAAACCGCACCCCTCCGCCGTCTCTGGCTCCGCCGGCGACGAGTCGCGGGTCAACTCCGGCGAGTTGACCCAGGTTTGACCTTCCCCGTGTGTCACTGACGTGTGGGCCACCCCCCTGACATTTTAGTTAGTATTAGTTTAACACTAATTAACCTAGGTTAGTTAGCTGATTAGTCACTGACCAGTGGGCCCCGGCCCCACAAACAGTTTAGTTAGAATTAACTTAAGGCTAATTAACTTGGTTAATTAGTTGTGTCACTGACCAGTGGACCCCACTGGTCAGGTTTGACCTGAATCTGCCCCGTTAACCTGATGACGTCAAGGTGACGTCATGCTGACGCAATATTCCTTTTCTGGAATTTAGTTTATTTTATATTATTTAGGAAATTCCAGAAAATGCCTAAAACTTCTAAAAATCATAGAAAATTAACCGTAACTCCAAATTAAATAATTTATATATGAAAAATTATCAGAAAAATTCAAGGAATCCATCTGTACCATTTTCATGCATGTTAGAACAACTTATAGATGCTGTTTAGAACAAATCATATAAAGGGCATTTAAATAATCACATATGGAGTTTGAATTTGAATCTTGTATTCAAACCAACCTCATTTAATCTGTTGCTAGTTGCATTAGCTCAAAACACATTCATTTGCCATGTCATGATCATGCATCATATTGTGCATTGCATTGATTGTGTTCCCTTCTGTGTTGCCGGTATTTGTCCCCTCTCGATAGACGTGATACCGATGATGTGATCGTTGACACTGATGAAGACTCAATGTTATCTTCAGAAGTGCCAGGCAAGCAAAACCCCCTTGTTCATTCCGATACAATCCCACTCTCTCGCTCCTGCTCTCTTTTACTGCATTAGGACAACACCGATTCAACTATTACATGCTACGGTAGCTGAACCCTTTATCCTTTTCATGGCCTTTCATTGCCACAGTAAATAGATGAAACCCACTAGCATGAGTAGGAGTTGTTTGAGCCCTGATGTGCCTACTCATTCATGCTTCTTTGTCATGCCTGCTACTGCTTAGAGTTGAGTCAGGTCTGATTCATCGGGGATGAATCAGAGGCGTGTGAACATGTCCTACTATGGGTGAACTAAGTGTGTGAACACGATTTGGTAAAGGTAGCGGTGAGAGGCCATGTAGGAGTACATGGTGGGTTGTCTCATTGCAGCCGTCCTCAGGAACTGAGTTCTGTGTTTGTGATCCATGATCAGTTACTACCACACATTGGGCTCCGGGCGCTCCAAGCTCTCTCGACTTATTAATCAACTTGATCTCTGTCCAGGAGTTGCAACTAGTTTCTGGTGTTTGTAGGTAGTGTTAGTAGTCTACCAAGTGGCACCCGGTACAGGTGGGCTTGGGACAGACTAGGCACAGTGGCCCAGTGTACCAAGTGGCACCCGGTTGGTGGGCTTGGGAACCCTGCACACATCGTTTGGGGCCGTAAGCGACACCCCGGCCGGATCTCCTTGCGGATGGAACCCGAATAGGCGATAAACCTGGACTAGAGACTTGTTCGGTTAGTCAGGTCGTGGCCGACTCCCTCGCCCGGCTTCCGCTTGAAGGTTGCCGAGGTACATGACGCGTACAGGGCGGTAAGTGGCGAGAGCGTGTGTGAAGAAGTACACCCCTGCAGGGTTATCATTATCTATTCGAATAGCCGGATTCCTCGGATATGGAAACGTGGACCCCTTGTACAGTTCATAGACAAGTGAAAGTGGATACTCTAAAATACTCAAGATAAGCGTGAGTGCTATGGATGGCGTTCTCGTAGGGAGACGGGAGCGGATCCATAGTGGTGTATTGATATGGTGAATATGTGGACTCGTGTGCGCCACCTCAAAAGAGTCGCTTGCAGTCGTAGTTCAGGTTAGCCACCGAGTCAAAGCTGGCTTGCTGCAGTTAAACTCCACCACCCCCCCTTGTTGATAATGATGCATATGTAGATAGATCTGATGTAAGTCTTGCTGGGTACATTTGTACTCACGTTTGCCTATTTTATGTTTTTGCAGAGAGACTTCAGTCTCACTAGTAGTTCCACGTGGACTTCGACGTTTAGCTTGTTACCTCAGCTACGATCTTGTGCCCTTGGCAGGATCTGGTAGATAGTTAGGCTTCTCAGCCTTTTTCATTTATAGTTGTCTGTACTCAGACATGTTAAGATTCCGCTTGTGCTTTGACTTGTATGCTCTGATTGTTGGGTCATAAGACCCATGTTTGTAATATCTCGCTCCCCGGAGCCTATTGAATATTTACTTGTGTCGTAGAGTCATGTTGTGATGCCTTGTTGTATTTGCACATATCGAGCATATTGTGTGTATGATTGAAATGCTTGGTATGTGTGGGATTTGACCATCTAGTTGTTTATCTTTAGTAGCCTCTCTTACGGGGAAATGTCTCCTAGTGTTTCACTGAGCCATGGTAGCTTGCTACTTCTCCGGAACACTTAGGCTGGCCGGCATGTGTCCTTCTTCGTTCCTGTGTCTGCCCCTTCGGGGAAATGTCACGCGATGAATACCAGAGTCCTGTTAGCCCGCTACAGCCCGGTTCACCGGAGTCCTGCTAGCCCAGTGCTACAGCCTGGATTCACTCGCTGATGACCGACACGTTCGATGCTGGGTCATGGATGCCTATCCCTGTAAGTCTGTGCCACTTTGGGTTTACGACTAGCCATGTCAGCCCAGGCTCCTTATCATATGGATGCTAGCGACACTATCATATACGTGTGCCAAAAGACGCAAACGGTCTCGGGCAACGGTAAGGCGACACCCGTGGGAGTACCGTGCGTGAGGCCGCAAAGTGATATGAGGTGTTACATGCTAGATCGATGTGGCATCGAGTCGGGGTCCTGACAGCGTTGGTATCAGAGCTTGACTGCCTGTAGGATTACCAAGCCAAACTGGTCGAAGTTGAGTCTAGAAATGCTTTAGTTATATAAGGGAATTGATTGTGGGATGGAACGTAAGGCTCTTTTTACTCCTTATACCTCATGGCCTTCTGATCTGAGTCATCTTATCTTTCCTGCGGGGTTAAGGAATTAGGCTATCTCTTCTTTCTATCAGGATCACGTGTTACTAATCCGTAGACTTATAAGATTGTTGATTCAAGCCTCAGTTCAGTTCCTACTATCTTCCGTACGTTAACTGTTGATCTCCAAACCTTGATGTTGTGCTTCTGAGTGGTTATGTCACCATTTTTGTGAATGTCTCAAATCTTTTTTGAGCATTTACAGCCGTTATGCTGTCCGAGTCATCCCAGGTTTCTAAATAGTCTGATGCATTTGCAAAATCCTTCCCCCTCTGGTTTTCAATGTTCCTTTATGCCAGCTCAATCACACTAATTGTTGAGTTGAGGTATTCTATTGCCTTGACATTTATGTTGGAGTTATTATTATGACCCTAGTTGTCTTAGGGGATCATCTAGTAATTTAGCCATGATTTGTGTCCCAGTGTGATGATTCTGGCCATCATTCTCGCAAGCATCCCGTGATGCCACTTAGTTAGTAGGCATTTCACTTCTGGGTTTTGAACCCGAGATTCACCCTACTTACATCATGTTGATAATTGCTATCTCCTTTAGGATATTAGTAACCTTGTGTTAGTCCTCGAGGTCCGTGGTATATCCTTCTTCCAAATACCATGAACCACTTACGGCAAAAGTTTGTTGGATCAAAAGATCACAACAGGAGTGCTCTCGATGGGTTCTCCATTCATAATTGTGACTCTGCCAGTTCTACCTTTCTGCATGGGTTATCCGGAAGAAATATGTGGAATTCGTTCGACATGCTAAACCATGCATCCACAACTCAGAAAATCGTATGTTCCTTTGAGTTGTCCCTCTTTAGTTGTCTTCTGACCCTCGTCTATCAATTGATAGTCAGGAGTATTTGTGCATTCGTGTTATCAATGCTTATTACTCTTGTGGTCCGTCAAGCCATTCTGTCCTGAATGACTAGGAGAAGCAAACTCCAGTACCTCATCCATATTCAGGATTGGGTCAAAGCAGTTGTACTCCGCAGATCAAATACTAATCCAGCTTTGTTCTATTCCACCCTGGAGTGTTACCATCTTTATATTAAGATTATCATGGGAATGGCACACCATCCTATGAATTCTTGATTTAGTGATACTCTCGCCATCATTACTCATTCCTCGGTTTCGTGTTGTCGTAACCGGAATGCCGACAAGTGAGTCGTGGTGTGTGAAATCAATACTCCCAGCAACCTCGTTGCTTGGTAGCTAAAGGATAATAATTTCATTCTTAGCGTGTTGGTTTTTGAATCATCCTTCTAAGACTGATCGTGCTACCTAGTCCTTATTTTGGTGCACCTTTCGATTGATGAGTTAGGACCTTGTCAAGTCCTCACCCATTTGATCATATCGTCTTGCCCTCAAAAGCGAGATTGTTCTCGAGCTTAGTAACATATCGGTGGTTCGTGATTTCCGAAGATCTTCTCGGAAGTATTACCAGGTTGTCACCTGACCGCTATGTTGAGCTCGTGATCAAGTTGGTTTCTTGTGAACCACCTTCTCTCCAAGAATCGATGTAGATATCCCTGAGCTAGTTGGTTAAGCTAAACGACAACTTGGAGGGTTGGAAGATAAAAGCTTGCCTGACTTAGTTCGTTCCAAAGGGATATTCTTGTGTGGTGTGTGTTGAAGAAAGATGATATCTTCATCGATTGGTCCTTGTGATCAATTGTTGGATCTATTATCTTACCCAAACCTTTGATTGAGTATGGGCTATCGTCAAATCAAATCAGAACCAACAATATTCGTAATGTTGTCTTACTCATGGTTTTCCCTCGAGCATACACCATTATATTCTTGGGTCTGACCAATGCTATCACCGTGTTCACACGATGGTGGAAGTCCAGTGATATGGAAATGCCGATGAGTTGTTGTTGAGTCCATTGACAACATTCTTATCTCCTCCATGATGTTGTTGAACATTAAGTTAGTGTTGGAAACTTTTGAAAGCATTTTCTTCATGCTAGCTCATGAAGTACTTGTTTGATGAAAGGAGTGACTTCCTTTGATTCACGTGCATTTTGATGTAAGTTGCCGTCGTGAATTCGAGAAAGTTTGTTTTGCTCCTTTGGAATCATCCCAAGTCGGTCATGCACGTGCGAAGAATTCTGTGGTCTGTTAGACTGATCATCTTCATTCCATATGTGTCCCGAGCACACCAAGCCACTGATTGATTTGTTCAAGGAGAAGAAGTTCCTTCATAAGAGCTAATCATATGACTTATGCAAGGACTTCGTTATCCACGGTGATGGTTCCCAACCAGAACTCGGTAGTGTTTTATTGTAAGACTACCATGTGATCATGTTTGTCTGAGACAACATGTTCACACGTGCGTAGCAGAACCAGCTCATGTTTTGGAGCTTGCTATCGTAGTTCATTCCCCGAGAATCTCGCAACGTCATCTCGTCGAATTGTGTTGCAAACTTTCATTTTTCTTCCTAGACTCGATGAGTCTGGAATATCCTAACACCAACCAGATCTGAATCTCAGGCAGATATGATGGTTGGAACATTTTCCAAGAACTATAATATTGGTCCCTCGATAACCGGTAAAGTGGATGTCGTGGCCAACACACCCAACCGGAAGACCTATTATTATAATATCTTGATTGAGGAAGTTGGCCACCTCCCCATGAGGATTTCGTAGGATTTACCTCCGTAACTGTTCCTTATGGATTCTATTGCTCCCGAAGTCCGACCTTTACTTGATGTTCTAGTTATCAAACCATATCTATGAATGGGTTACACTAGCACATCAAGGAGAACATTAGAAGCGGAGTGCTAAATGTCTCTCGGTCGATCATCCAGATTTTTATTTCCTTGGCCTCGCTAAGATGAAATCTGAGAAAGTGTTATCCCCCTTTGCATCTGCATCGTCCATCGCTATTCATCATGGTAGTATGTTGTGTTGTCAGCACCCTTGACGCGGTTGTTGATAAAACCTTGATGATTGTGGAAATGCTCAAGTTCTTCAGAGCACGCACAAGCGCTACGTGTTATCATCGGCACTAACTGGGTTTGCTCTTAGTTTCCTCGGCAATGCTATGATCTTTTCAAACAGTGAATTCACTCTCTGTTGTTGGGTTCTTCCCCAGTTACCAGAATCATTCCCAGCATTTGCATTTTGTTCCCAGCTTGCACCGCCAATGTGCCATTCTACCATGGGTCCCTTCCATTTCCGGTGATAAGGAAATTCATCCATTACGTTGACTTCAACAAGGTAATCCACATCATCCAAGTCCGAGTATGCCATTCTACCGACCCCCGCCAATCGATTGTTGTGATTTGCCTTAGGCTGATATAGAGAGTCTCAATGATCTCTATATCAAAGGTAATTCTTTTTGCCACTTAAGATAATAATCTACGAATCACCCTCCTCCAGGATGTTTCGTCGTGGTATCATGGCAACTCAACTCCTCGCTACGTTGACAATCGTTTACCACCTTCTTAGGTGTGGAATTGTTGTCTACCTAGTGAACCTTCGTCATCTGCTTCACCCCATTCCTATGGATGTGTGCTTCACCTCTCAGCTCGAGAGATGTTGCTATGTCTCATTCTGTGAGTTAATCCTGAGTTGTTCGACCTTCGAGAAGACCGATCCTTCTAGAGTTTTCCTTTCCTCTTCTTGTCATGATTAGCTGGAGTTCTCAGAGCAAGACGACAAGACAAAGATGGTGTTCAAATCAACGTTCATTTGAAGTGCACCCTGGATCGTGAAGATTATACTAGTTTGCGTTTCCCCTTTCATCTTACCCTACGCTTGAATCTCGAGACGAGATTCTTGTTTAGTGGGGGTGAGTTGTCACATCCCTAGCTTCTGGTAATGCTCTAGGTTAGCTTCATGTGTGCATCATGTTTAAATTCTGAAATTTGAACTGAGGGAAATTGGAAGCCTCAAAACTTAAATAAAAGAAGGGCAAAAACCCTAAAAATCTCATTCATTGCTCCAAAATGCTCTTCTTAAATGTTTGATAATTTTTGGTAAGTGTTCTGGTCCCAACCAAAATATTGAACATTTCTAAGGAATTATTTTTGGGACTTTGGATTTAAGTCATTAGCTATTTGAATTTGAATTATATTCATATAATTAGAATATAATTTCAAATACCCCTGAAATATTTTATAAGCTTTTGGAAAAGTCCATCTAGCAATATAAAATATTCAGAGGAGTTTTTGGCATTGTTTGAATTATTTTAAATTCAAAACAGTGGCAAAATAAATTAAATAAAACAAACAGAAAAAAATAAAAAGAGCAAAGCTTACCTGGCGCTTACCTGTCCAGCCCAGCCGGCCCAGCTCCCCCAGCGGCCCAACCCGCCACCGTTACCCCCCTGTCGCCTTCCTCCTCTGCCAGGAGGACGGGCACGCGCCCGGCGCGCACGGCCACGCGCCCCGGCAACCTCCTCCCTGCCTGGCTGCCTCCTCCTCCCCTGGTTCCTCCCGCGATGCCACGCAGCCCCCAACCCCCTCTCCCTTCTCCCTCTCTCCCGTGTCCTCATCCTCTCCCCGGAACACTCTCCCCCCCTCCTCTGTTCTCCTCACCGAGCGGAGCCCCTTGCTGCCGCTCGCCATAACCACGGCCACCGGGCCTCCCTCGCTCCCCCGACTAGCCCAGAGGCTCCGCCTCGACCCCCTCTTCCCTCTCCACCGAGCCACGAGGCCCCGGACGCGCTGCAACGCCGCCACCATCATCGTTTCCGTCGCCGGCCACCGAAGCTCACCGCTGTCGATTCGCCGCCTCCGACGCCTCCCCGAGCTCCCCGAGGCCACCGTCGCAACCCCTGTGAGCTCCGCCACCGTTTCCCCCTCTTTCCCTCTTCGTTTGGTTGCCGTAGCCGTCGCCCCCTTGATGACCGAAACCCGCCGCCGTCTGTGATCGCCACCGACGTGCCTCCGGCCACCTAGTGGCCCGGCTGTCGTGCTCAGCTTCCTCCCCGCGCTGCCTGGAACACGTAGGTGCCTCGCACGAGCCTCCCCGGCCACCGTAGCGTCGACCCCGAGCTCGCCCAAGCTCCGGCGACCGCCACGGTCGATGCCGGTGACGACTCCGGCCATCTTAGGCCCAGCTGCTGCCACTACTCGACGCGGACGAGTGCCTGCGTCATGTAGACGCCCTCCGCCGGCCATTTGGTCGCCGGAGGAAGGAAACCGCACCCCTCCGCCGTCTCTGGCTCCGCTGGCGACGAGTCGCGGGTCAACTCCGGCGAGTTGACCCAGGTTTGACCTTCCCCGTGTGTCACTGACGTGTGGGCCACCCCCCTGACATTTTAGTTAGTATTAGTTTAACATTAATTAACCTAGGTTAGTTAGCTAATTAGTCGCTGACCAGTGGGCCCCGGCCCCACAAACAGTTTAGTTAGAATTAACTTAAGGCTAATTAACTTGGTTAATTAGTTGTGTCACTGACCAGTGGACCCCACTGGTCAGGTTTGACCTGAATCTGCCCCGTTGACCTGATGACGTCAAGGTGACGTCATGCTGACGCAATATTCCTTTTCTGGAATTTAGTTTATTTTATATTATTCAGGAAATTCCAGAAAATGCCTAAAACTTCTAAAAATCATAGAAAATTAACCGTAACTCCAAATTAAATAATTTATATATGAAAAATTATCAGAAAAATTCAAGGAATCCATCTGTACCATTTTCATGCATGTCAGAACAACTTATAGATGCTGTTTAGCACAAATCATATAAAGGGCATTTAAGTAATCACATATGGAGTTTGAATTTGAATCTTGTATTCAAACCAACCTCATTTAATCTGTTGCTAGTTGCATTAGCTCAAAACACATTCATTTGCCATGTCATGATCATGCGTCATATTGTGCATTGCATTGATTGTGTTCCCTTCTGTGTTGCCGGTATTTGTCCCCTCTCGATAGACGTGATACCGATGATGTGATCGTTGACACTGATGAAGACTCAATGTTATCTTCAGAAGTGCCAGGCAAGCAAAACCCCCTTGTTCATTCTGATACAATCCCACTCTCTCGCTCCTGCTCTCTTTTACTGCAATATTACAACACCGATTCAACTATTACATGCTGCGGTAGCTGAACCCTTTATCCTTTGCATGACCTTTCATTGCCACAGTAAATAGATGAAACCCACTAGCATGAGTAGGAGTTGTTTGAGCCCTGATGTGCCTACTCATTCATGCTTCTTTGTCATGCCTGCTACTGCTTAGAGTTGAGTCAGGTCTGATTCATCGGGGATGAATCAGAGGCGTGTGAACATGTCCTACTATGGGTGAACTAAGTGTGTGAACACGATTTGGTAAAGGTAGCGGTGAGAGGCCATGTAGGAGTACATGGTGGGTTGTCTCATTGCAGCCGTCCTCAGGAACTGAGTTCTGTGTTTGTGATCCATGATCAGTTACTACCACACATTGGGCTCCGGGCGCTCCAAGCTCTCTCGACTTATTAATCAACTTGATCTCTGTCCAGGAGTTGCAACTAGTTTCTGGTGTTTGTAGGTAGTGTTAGTAGTCTACCAAGTGGCACCCGGTATAGGTGGGCTTGGGACAGACTAGGCACAGTGGCCTGGTGTACCAAGTGGCACCCGGTTGGTGGGCTTGGGAACCCTGCACACATCGTTTGGGGCCGTAAGCGACACCCCGGCCGGATCTCCTTGCGGATGGAACCCGAATAGGCGATAAACCTGGACTAGAGACTTGTTCGGTTAGTCAGGTCGTGGCCGACTCCCTCGCCCGGCTTCCGCTTGAAGGTTGCCGAGGTACATGACGCGTACAGGGCGGTAAGTGGCGAGAGCGTGTGTGAAGAAGTACACCCCTGCAGGGTTATCATTATCTATTCGAATAGCCGGATTCCTCGGATATGGAAACGTGGACCCCTTGTACAGTTCATAGACAAGTGAAAGTGGATACTCTAAAATACTCAAGATAAGCGTGAGTGCTATGGATGGCGTTCTCGTAGGGAGACGGGAGCGGATCCATAGTGGTGTATTGATATGGTGAATATGTGGACTCGTGTGCGCCACCTCAAAAGAGTCGCTTGCAGTCGTAGTTCAGGTTAGCCACCGAGTCAAAGCTGGCTTGCTGCAGTTAAACTCCACCACCCCCCTTTGTTGATAATGATGCATATGTAGATAGATCTGATGTAAGTCTTGCTGGGTACATTTGTACTCACGTTTGCCTATTTTATGTTTTTGCAGAGAGACTTCAGTCTCACTAGTAGTTCCACGTGGACTTCGACGTTTAGCTTGTTACCTCAGCTACGATCTTGTGCCCTTGGCAGGATCTGGTAGATAGTCAGGCTTCTCAGCCTTTTTCATTTATAGTTGTCTGTACTCGGACATGTTAAGCTTCCGCTTGTGCTTTGACTTGTATGCTCTGATTGTTGGGTCATAAGACCCATGTTTGTAATATCTCGCTCCCCGGAGCCTATTGAATATTTACTTGTGTCGTAGAGTCATGTTGTGATGCCTTGTTGTATTTGCACATATCGAGCATATTGTGTGTATGATTGAAATGCTTGGTATGTGTGGGATCTGACCATCTAGTTGTTTATCTTTAGTAGCCTCTCTTACGGGGAAATGTCTCCTAGTGTTTCACTGAGCCATGGTAGCTTGCTACTGCTCCGGAACACTTAGGCTGGCCGGCATGTGTCCTTCTTCGTTCCTGTGTCTGTCCCTTCGGGGAAATGTCACGCGATGAATACCAGAGTCCTGTTAGCCCGCTACAGCCCGGTTCACCGGAGTCCTGCTAGCCCAGTGCTACAGCCTGGATTCACTCGCTGATGACCGACACGTTCGATGCTGGGTCATGGATGCCTGTCCCTGTAAGTCTGTGCCACTTTGGGTTTACGACTAGCCATGTCAGCCCAGGCTCCTTATCATATGGATGCTAGCGACACTATCATATACGTGTGCCAAAAGACGCAAACGGTCCCGGGCAACGGTAAGGCGACACCAAGCCAAACTGGTCGAAGTTGAGTCTAGAAATGCTTTAGTTATATAAGGGAATTGATTGTGGGATGGAACGTAAGGCTCTTTTTACTCCTTATACCTCATGGCCTTCTGATCTGAGTCATCTTATCTTTCCTGCGGGGTTAAGGAATTAGGCTATCTCTTCTTTCTATCAGGATCACGTGTTACTAATCCGTAGACTTATAAGATTGTTGATTCAAGCCTTAGTTCAGTTCCTACTATCTTCCGTACGTTAACTGTTGATCTCCAAACCTTGATGTTGTGCTTCTGAGTGGTTATGTCACCATTTTTGTGAATGTCTCAAATCTTTTTTGAGCATTTACAGCCGTTATGCTGTCCGAGTCATCCCAGGTTTCTAAATAGTCTGATGCATTTGCAAAATCCTTCCCCCTCTGGTTTTCAATGTTCCTTTATGCCAGCTCAATCACACTAATTGTTGAGTTGAGGTATTCTATTGCCTTGACATTTATGTTGGAGTTATTATTATGACCCTAGTTGTCTTAGGGGATCATCTAGTAATTTAGCCATGATTTGTGTCCCAGTGTGATGATTCTGGCCATCATTCTCGCAAGCATCCCGTGATGCCACTTAGTTAGTAGGCATTTCACTTCTGGGTTTTGAACCCGAGATTCACCCTACTTACATCATGTTGATAATTGCTATCTCCTTTAGGATATTAGTAACCTTGTGTTAGTCCTCGAGGTCCGTGGTATATCCTTCTTCCAAATACCATGAACCACTTACGGCAAAAGTTTGTTGGATCAAAAGATCACAACAGGAGTGCTCTCGATGGGTTCTCCATTCATAATTGTGACTCTGCCAGTTCTACCTTTCTGCATGGGTTATCCGGAAGAAATATGTGGAATTCGTTCGACATGCTAAACCATGCATCCACAACTCAGAAAATCGTATGTTCCTTTGAGTTGTCCCTCTTTAGTTGTCTTCTGACCCTCGTCTATCAATTGATAGTCAAGAGTATTTGTGCATTCGTGTTATCAATGCTTATTACTCTTGTGGTCCGTCAAGCCATTCTGTCCTGAATGACTAGGAGAAGCAAACTCCAGTACCTCATCCATATTCAGGATTGGGTCAAAGCAGTTGTACTCCGCAGATCAAATACTAATCCAGCTTTGTTCTGTTCCACCCTGGAGTGTTACCATCTTTATATTAAGATTATCATGGGAATGGCACACCATCCTATGAATTCTTGATTTAGTGATACTCTCGCCATCATTACTCATTCCTCGGTTTCGTGTTGTCGTAACCGGAATGCCGACAAGTGAGTCGTGGTGTGTGAAATCAATACTCCCAGCAACCTCGTTGCTTGGTAGCTAAAGGATAATAATTTCATTCTTAGCGTGTTGGTTTTTGAATCATCCTTCTAAGACTGATCGTGCTACCTAGTCCTTATTTTGGTGCACCTTTCGATTGATGAGTTAGGACCTTGTCAAGTCCTCACCCATTTGATCATATCGTCTTGCCCTCAAAAGCGAGATTGTTCTCGAGCTTAGTAACATATGGGTGGTTCGTGATTTCCGAAGATCTTCTCGGAAGTATTACCAGGTTGTCACCTGACCGCTATGTTGAGCTCGTGATCAAGTTGGTTTCTTGTGAACCACCTTCTCTCCAAGAATCGGTGTAGATATCCCTGAGCTAGTTGGTTAAGCTAAACGACAACTTGGAGGGTTGGAAGATAAAAGCTTGCCTGACTTAGTTCGTTCCAAAGGGATATTCTTGTGTGGTGTGTGTTGAAGAAAGATGATATCTTCATCGATTGGTCCTTGTGATCAATTGTTGGATCTATTATCTTACCCAAACCTTTGATTGAGTATGGGCTATCGTCAAATCAAATCAGAACCAACGATATTCGTAATGTTGTCTTACTCGTGGTTTTTCCTCGAGCATACACCATTATATTCTTGGGTCTGACCAATGCTATCACCGTGTTCACACGAGGTGTTACATGCTAGATCGATGTGGCATCGAGTCGGGGTCCTGACACATGCGCCTCATAAAGCGACACTCTACAGTCAACTATCAACCTTCTGCTCGCAATCATGTGATTTTTCTACCTGAGGTTGATATTTCAGTTGAAGCTATCTATCCTGACCCTGCCAAGAAGCCTCTTTGTCTTCAGAATGCCGAGCACCAAAGCTTCACTCAACCCATTGAAGGTGTTCAAGCAGCTACACGAATGTATCCATTGGCTGGAAATACTCGTCTGCCTCATCGAGCACCTACTGAAGCCACTGAAAGCACCATTGCCCAAAGGCCTCGGAAGCATTCTCGCGTTCTCAATGATCGAGAACTTCTTGTGGCCCTTCATCAGAAACAGGATAAACATCACTTTTGGCTCAAGAGACAGATGCAAAGCCTCTTGTGGATGTCAATCGCATTCGCAACCTTGCCACCAAGAATGCCTTTGTTGCTCATGAAACTTGCCGGCGATCATGGAAGAGTTTGACCCTGCTTAGTGCTGAAGCAGATCTTCAAGACGATGGCTTCAATGAAAGATTTCAGTTTGACTCCACTCCTCCACAGAATGCTGTCTTACGAAGAACTCCATCTCTTGAAGACTCTGAATATTCTTCCTCCGCGGCAACGGTAAATGCCAGAGTGATCAATGATGAAGATGATGCTACCGCCACCCAACGACAACAACCCTGCTACTTCACCTACTCATCAAGAAGACGAGTAGATGCTCTATGTCTTCAAACCTTTTTGGTCATTACTAACAAAAGGGGGAGAAGCGTATGAGTTGATAGTCTTCAAGCGGGTTCATATGGGCGGTTGCATTATATTTTGCCTTGTGCTTACAACTCTTGCATTTTGAAACATTTGGTTCTCTGAGTTGTAACACTTAAACTTGATGGTCGTCTGCTACTTATTTGCATTTCCATGTGCGATGATAACTTCCGCACTTAGATCATCCTGCAGACGTCCATTTTTCATTATGCATGTCATCCTATATGCTATATCATTTCATGCATGATGAATTATCTTCATAAGTTGAAGTGGACCTCCACAAGTACAACCTGCCATGTGCATTTGCATTCCAAAAGCAAAATTATTTATATGCACATCTTCAGGGGGAGCCCTTGCTACTTATGAAGAAAAATTCCTATCCTTTACAATTTCACATACTTTATCCCCGTTGAAAACTCCAACCAGTTTGTCATCAATCACCAAAAAGGGGGAGATTATAAGTGCATCTAGTGCCACCCCTAGTTGGTTTTGGAGTATTGACGACAAAGTTGGTTGAGGGACTAATGCGTTTGTGAGAATTACAGGATAACGCAGGTAGTGTCCCTCATTGATTCGGTTTACCTACCGGAGATGACCCCTAAAAATGTATGAAGACATTAAAGACAATGGTGGTGTGTGAAGATATTCACACTGAAGTCTATGACATGAGAAGACATTGAGTGAAGACTATGGAGCGCAAAGACTGTGTGGTTTCGTTGTTTCCTTTTCTTCTTTGTTGAGTCATAGGAACCACCGTACTGTTAAGTGGGGTCCAGGTGAACTAAGTCAGAGTGACTGAAGTGATGCTCAACCCAAATCCTATGTCTTCGAGCGAAGACAATGAGAGCAAATCTTATCCAGAGTTGGATGAGTCAGCTTTGCTTGTAGCCCAAGTAAAGTTGTCGTGTGTGTTTGAAATCTGACCGTTGGAACACGTGTCAGTTCCTTAGTGACCCAGGGTCATTTCGGACAAATCAGTTCGGGTTGCCTAGTGGCTATAAATAACCCACCCCCTACACCATAAATTGGTGGCTGCTCAGAGTTAGTATACGGCTTTTGTCGTTTGAGAGCAACCCACCTCGAAGCATTTGTGAGAGAGAAATCCTTGCGAGGACAAAGCCCAAACACTCAGAGCCAAAGAGTGTTAGGCATCACTGAAGTCTTTCTGTCTGTGTGACCTGAAGACTTATTACACTTGAGGACTGTGTATCCTCCAGCCGGTTAGGCGTCGCGTTCTGAGCATCCAAGAGTCATTGTGGATTGTCGGGTGAACGAAGTCTGTGAAGGTTTGGAAGTCTACCTTGAAGACTTACCAGAGTGATTGGGCGAGGCCTAAGTGACCTTAGCTCAAGGGGAATAAGGTGAAGACACGGTCTTCTGAGTTGAATCTCAGCCTCCCTAACCAGACGTACAGTTGTCACAGCAACTGGAACTGGTCCAACAAATCCTGTGTCTTCAACAAGCAACTGGTTCTATCTCTTCCCTCCTTTACTTTGAGTTTGTCTTCGTGAAGTCATTGCTTATCGTCTTATCAGATTGACTTCATTGCTTGACTACTATTGTTGATTGGCTTCATACTATCTTCCATCCTGATCCTACTACCTAGCTGCTATTAATCTTCGAACATTAATGCTATTGCATACTTAATTATGGCTTGCTTGTTGTAGTTTATCTTCCGCTGCATATCAATTAGGTTGTTTCTATTGTTTGTCTTTGAAACTTCCATGTTTTGAAGACTTTCATAAAAATCGCCTATTCACCCCCCCCCCTCTAGTCGACAACTAGCACTTTCAGTATGCCTTTTGTATGTATCCCCATCTATTATGTAATGTTGATGTAATGATATCCACCTTGCAAAAGCGTTTCAATATGCGGGTCTATCCTTGGTGGGACCTTCAAGTTCCTTTTGGATAGGGTCGCATATTGGGCATGACTGTTGGGGAACGTAGCAGAATTTGAAAAATTTCTACGCATCACCAAGATCAATCTATGGAGTTATCTAGCAACGAGGCGAAAAGGAGTGCATCTCCATACCCTTGTAGATCGCGAGCGGAAGCGTTCAAGAGAACGGGGTTGATGGAGTCGTACTCGTCGTGATCCAAATCACCGATGACCGAGCTCCGAAAGGACGGCACCTCCGCGTTCAACACACGTACGGTTGGGAAGACGTCTCCTCCTTCTTGATCCAGCAAGGGGGAAGGAGAGGTTGATGGAGATCCAGCAGCACGACGGCGTGGTGGTGGACGCAGCGGGATTCCAACAGGGCTTCGCCAAGCGCTACTTGAGGAAGAAGAGGTGTCACGGGAGGGAGAGGGAGGCGCCAGGGCTTACGGTGTGGCTGCCCTCCCTCCCCTCCACTATATATAGGGGCCAGGGGGCGCATGCCCCCTTGGAGATCCCATCTAGAGGGGGGGCGGCCCCCGGGGCAACGGCCCCCTTAGGGTTTCCAACCAGGGGGGGCGCATGCCCCCTCGGGGGGGGGCAACGGCCCCCCTAGGGTTTACAACCCTAGGCGCCTTGGGCCCATGGGTGGGGCGCACCAGCCCACCAGGGTCTGGTTACCATGCCACTTCAGCCCATGGGGCCCTCTGGGATAGGTGGCCCCACCCAGTGGACCCCCGGGACCCTTCCGGTGGTCCCGGTACAATACCGGTGACCCCCGAAACTTTCCCGGTGGCCGAAACTGGACTTCCTATATATAAATCTTTACCTGCGGACCATTCCGGAACTCCTCGTGACGTCCGAGATCTCATCCGGGACTTCGAACAACTTTCGGGTTACCGCACACTAATATCTCTACAACCCTAGCATCACCGAACCTTAAGTGTGTAGACCCTACAGGTTCGGGAGACACGCAGACATGACCGAGACGACTCTCCGGTCAATAACCAACAGCGGGATCTAGATACCCATGTTGGCTCCCACATGCTCCTCGATGATCTCATCGGATGAACCACGATGTCGAGGATTCAATCAACCCCGTAAACAATTCCCTTTGTCAATCGGTATGTTACTTACCCGAGACTCGATCGTCGGTATCCCAATACCTCGTTCAGTCTCGTTACCGGCAAGTCACTTTACTCATACCGTAATGCATGATCCCGTGACCAGACACTTGGTCACTTTGAGCTCATTATGATGATGCACTACAGAGTGGGCCCAGAGATACCTCTCCGTCATACGGAGTGACAAATCCCAGTCTCGATCCGTGTCAACCCAACAGACACTTTCGGAGATAACTGTAGTGCACCTTTATAGTCACCCAGTTACGTTGTGATGTTTGGTACACCCAAAGCACTCCTACGGTATCCGGGAGTTACATGATCTCATGGTCTAAGGAAAAGATACTTGACATTGGAAAAGCTCTAGCAAATGAACTACACGATCTTGTGCTATGCTTAGGATTGGGTCTTGTCCATCACATCATTCTCCTAATGATGTGATCCCGTTATCAACGACATCTAATATCCATAGTCAGGAAACCATGACTACCTGTTGATCAACGAGCTAGTCAACTAGAGGCTCACTAGGGACATATTGTTGTCTATGTATTCACACGTGTATTACGATTTCCGGATAATACAATTATAGCGTGAATAAAAGAGAATTATCATGAACAAGGAACTATAATAATAATCCTTTTATTATTGCCTCTAGGGCATATTTCCAGCAGTCTCCCACTTGCACTAGAGTCAATAATCTAGTTACATTGTGATGAATCGAACACCCATAGAGTTCTGGTGTTGATCATGTTTTGCTCGCGAAAGAGGTTTAGTCAACGGATCTGCGACATTCAGATCCGTATGTACTTTGCAAATATCTATGTCTCCATCTTGAACATTTTCACGGATGGAGTTGAAACGACGCTTGATGTGCCTGGTCTTCTTGTGAAACCTGGGCTCCTTGGCAAGGGAAATAGCTCCAGTGTTGTCACAGAAGAGAGTGATTGGCCCCGACGCATTGGGTATGACTCCTAGGTCGGTGATGAACTCCTTCATCCATATTGCTTCATGCGCTGCCTCCGAGGCTGCCATGTACTCCGCTTCACATGTAGATCCCGCCACGACGCTCTGCTTGCAACTGCACCAGCTTACTGCTCCACGATTCAACATATACACGTATCCGATTTGTGACTTAGAGTCATCCAGATCTGTGTCGAAGCTAGCATCAACGTAACCCTTTACGACGAGCTCTTCGTAACCTCCATAAACGAGAAACATGTCCTTTGTCCTTTTCAGGTACTTCAGGATATTCTTGACCGCTGTCCAGTGTTCCTTGCCGGGATTACTTTGGTACCTTTCTACCAAACTTACGGCAAGGTTTACATCAGGTCTGGTGCACAGCATGGCATACATAATAGATCCTATGGCTGAGGCATAGGGGATGACACTCATCTCTTCTTTATCTTCTGTCGTGGTCAGGCATTGAGCCGAGCTCAACTTCACACCTTGCAATACAGGCAAGAACCCTTTCTTGGACTGATCCATTTTGAACTTCTTCAATATCTTATCAAGGTATGTGCTTTGTGAAAGACCTATGAGGTGTCTTGATCTATCCCTATAGATCTTGATGCCTAATATGTAAGCAGCTTCTCCAAGGTCCTTCATTGAAAAACACTTATTCAAGTAGGCCTTAATGCTGTCCAAAAGTTCTATATCATTTCCCATCAAAAGTATGTCATCTACATATAATATGAGAAATGCTACAGAGCTCCCACTCACTTTCTTGTAAATGCATGCTTCTCCATAAGTCTGCATAAACCCAAACGCTTTGATCATCTCATTAAAGCGAATGTTTCAACTCCGAGATGCTTGCACCAGCCCATAAATGGATCGCTGGAGCTTGCATACCTTGTTAGCATTCTTAGGATCGACAAAACCCTCCGGCTGCATCATATACAGTTCTTCCTTAAGATGTCCGTTAAGGAATGCCGTTTTGACGTCCATCTGCCATATCTCATAATCATAGTATGTGGCAATTGCTAACATGATTCGGACGGATTTCAGCTTCGCTACGGGAGAGAAAGTCTCACCGTAGTCAACCCCTTGAACTTGCTGATAACCCTTAGTGACAAGTCGAGCTTTATAGATGGTAACATTACCATCCACGTCCGTCTTCTTCTTAAAGATCCATTTGTTTTCTATCGCTCGCCGATCATCGGGCATGTCTGTCAAAGTCCATACTTTGTTTTCATACATGGATTCTATCTCGGATTGCATGGCTTCAAGCCATTTGTTGGAGTCTGGGCCCACCATCGCTTCTTCATAGTTTGAAGGTTCACCGTTGTCTAACAACATGATTTCCAGGACAGGGTTGCCATACCACTCTGGTGTGGAACGTGTCCTTGTGGACCTACGAAGTTCAGTAGCAACTTGATCCGAAGTACCTTGATCATCATCATTAATTTCCTCTCCAGTCGGTGTAGGCATCACAGGAACATTTTCCTGAGCTGCACCACTTTCCGGTTCAAGAGGTAGTACTTCATCGAGTTCTACTTACCTCCCACTTACTCCTTTCGAGAGAAACTCTTTTTCCAGAAAGGATCCGTTCTTGGCAACAAAGATCTTGCCTTCGGATCTTAAGTAGAAGGTATACCCAATGGTTTCCTTAGGGTATCCTATGAAGACGCATTTTGCCGACTTGGGTTCGAGCTTTTCAGGTTGAAGTTTCTTGACATAAGCATCGCATCCCAAAACTTTTAGAAACGACAGCTTAGGTTTCTTCCCAAACCATAATTCAAATGGTGTCGTCTCAACGGATTTAGACGGAGCCCTATTTAAACTGAATGTAGCTGTCTCTAGAGCGTATCCCCAAAATGATAGCGGTAAATCGGTAAGAGACATCATAGATCGCACCATATCCAATAGAGTGCGATTACGACGTTCAGACACGCCGTTATGCTGAGGTGTTCCAGGCGGCGTGAGTTGCGAAACGATTCCACATTTTCTTAAGTGCGTACCAAATTCGTGACTTAAATATTCTCCTCCACGATCTGATCGTAAGAATTTTATCTTTCGGTCACATTGATTCTCTACCTCATTCTGAAATTCTTTGAACTTTTCAAAGGTCTCAGACTTGTGTTTCATCAAGTAGACATACCCATATCTACTCAAGTCATCAGTGAGAGTGAGAACATAACGATATCCTCCGTGAGCCTCAACGCTCATTGGACCGCACACATCGGTATGTATGATTTCCTATAAGTTGGTTGCTCGCTCCACTGTTCCGGAGAACAGTGTCTTGGTCATTTTGCCCATGAGGCATGGTTCGCATGTGTCAAATGATTCATAATTGAGAGACTCTAAAAGTCCATCAGAATGGAGCTTCTTCATGCGCTTGACACCAATGTGACCAAGGTGGCAGTGCCACAAGTATGTGGGACTATCATTATCAACTTTACATCTTTTGGTATTCACACTATGAATATGTGTAACATTACGTTCGAGATTCATTAAGAATAAACCATTGACCATCGGGGCATGACCATAAAACATATCTCTCATATAAATAGAACAACCATTATTCTCGGATTTAAATGAGTAGCCATCTCGTATTAAATGAGATCCAAATACAATGTTCATGCTCAAACTTGGCAATAAATAACAATTATTGAGGTTTAAAACTAATCCCGTGGGTAAATGTAGAGGCAGCGTGCCGACGGCGATCACATCGACCTTGGAACCATTCCCGACGCGCATCGTCACCTCGTCCTTCGCCGGTCTCCACTTATTCGGCAGCTCCTTCTATGAGTTACAAATATGAGCAATGGCACCGGTATCAAATACCCAGGAGTTACTACGAGTACTGGTAAGGTACACATCAATTACATGTATATCACATATACCTTTAGTGTTGCCGGCCTTCTTGTCCGCTAAGTATTTGGGGCAGTTCCGCTTCCAGTGACCCTTCCCTTTGCAATAAAAGCACTCAGTCTCAGGCTTGGGTCCATTCTTTGACTTCTTCCCGGCAACTGGCTTACCGGGTGCGGCAACATCCTTGCCGTCCTTCTTGAAGTTCTTCTTACCCTTGCCCTTCTTGAACTTGGTGGTTTTATTGACCATCAACACTTGATGTTCCTTCTTGATTTCTACCTCTACTGACTTCAGCATTGAAAATACTTCAGGAAATAGTTTTCACCATCCCCTGCATATTGTAGTTCATCACAAAGCTCTTGTAGCTCGGTGGGAGCGACTGAAGGATTCTGTCAATGACCGCCTCCTCCGGGAGGTTAATGTCCAGCTGGGACAGGCGGTTGTGCAACCCAGACATTTTGAGTATGTGCTCACTGACAGAACTATTTTCCTCCATCTTACAACTGTAGAACTAGTCGGAGACTTCATATCTCTTGACCCGGGCATGAGCTTGGAAAACCATTTTCAGCTCCTCGAACATCTCATATGCTCCGTGTTGCTCAAAACGCTTTTGGAGCCCCGGTTTTAAGCTGTAAAGCATGCCGCACTGAACGAGGGAGTAATCATCATCACGTGACTGCCAAGCGTTCATAACGTCTTGGTTCTCTGGGATGGGTGCTTCACCTAGCGGTCCCTCTAGGACATATGCTTTCTTGGCAGCTATGAGGATGATCCTCAGGTTCCGGACCCAGTCCGTATAGTTGCTGCCATCATCTTTCATCTTGGTTTTTTCTAGGAACGCGTTGAAGTTCATGTTGACATGAGCGTTGGCCATTTGATCTACAAGACATATTTGCAAAGGTTTTAGACTAAGTTCATGATAATTAAGTTCATCTAATCAAATTATTTAATGAACTCCCACTCAGATTTGACATCCCTCTAGTCATTTAAGTGTTACATGATCCGAGTCGACTAGGCCGTGTCAGATCGTCACGTGAGACGGACTAGTCATCATCGGTGAACATCTCCATGTTGATCGTATCTTCCATATGACTCATGTTCGACCTTTCGGTCTCTGTGTTCCGAGGCCATGTCCGTACATGCTAGGCTCGTCAAGTTAACCTAAGTGTTTTGCATGTGTAAAACTGTCTTACACCCGTTGTATGTGAACGTAGGAATCTATCACACCCGATCATCACATGGTGCTTCGAAACGATGAACTTTAGCAACGGCGCACAGTTAGGGAGAACACTTTCTTGAAATTATTATAAGGGATCATCTTATTTACTAACATCGTTCTAAGTAAACAAGATGCATAAACATAATAAACATCACATGCAATTATATAGTAGTGGCATGATATGGCCAATATCATATAGCTCCTTTGATCTCCATCTTCGGGGCTCCATGATCATCTTCGTCACCGGCATGACACCATGATCTCCATCATCATGATCTCCATCATCGTGTCTCCATGAAGTTGCTCGCCAACTATTACTTCTACTACTATGGCTAACGGTTTAGCAATAAAGTAAAGTGATTACATGGCGTTAAATCATTGACACGCAGGTCATACAATAATTAATACAACTCCTATGGCTCCTGCCGGTTGTCATACTCATCGACATGCAAGTCATGATTCCTATTACAAGAACATGATCTCATACATCGCAATATATCATTCATCATTCATCACAACTTTTGGCCATATCACATCACAAGGCAATTGCTGCAAAAACAAGTTAGACGTCCTCTAATTGTTGTTGCATCTTTTACGTGGCTGCAATAGGGTTCTAGCAAGAACGTTTTCTTACCTACGAAAAAGCCACAACGTGATTTGTCAACTTCTATTTACCATTCATAAGGACCCTTTTCATCGAATTCGCTCCAACTAAAGTGGGAGAGACAGACACCCGCTAGCCACCTTATGCAACTAGTGCATGTTGGTCGGTGGAACCTATCTCACGTAAGCGTACGTGTAAGGTCGGTCCGGGCCGCTTCATCCCACAATACCGCTGAAGCAAAATAAGACTAGTAGCGGCAAGAAAGTTGACAACATCTACGCCCACAACAGATTTGTGTGCTACTCATGCAATAGAGAACTACGGATAGACCTGGCTCTGATACCACTGTTGGGGAATGTAGCGGAATTTGAAAATTTTCTACGCATCACCAAGATCAATCTATGGAGTTATCTAGCAACGAGGGGAAAAGGAGTGCATCTCCATACCCTTGTAGATCGCGAGCTGAAGCGTTCAAGAGAACGGGGTTGATGGAGTCGTACTCGTCGTGATCCAAATCACCGATGATCGAGCGCCGAACGGATGGCACCTCCGCATTCAACACATGTACGGTTGGGAAGACGTCTCCTCCTTCTTGATCCAGCAAGGGGGAAGGAGAGGTTGCTGGAGATCCAGCAGCATGACGGCGTGGTGGCGGAAGCAGCGGGATTCCAGCATGGGCTTCGCCAAGCGCTACTGGAGGAGGAAGAGGTGTCACGGGAGGGAGAGGGAGGCGCCAGGGCTTACGGTGTGGCTGCCCTCCCTCCCCTCCACTATATATAGGGGCCAGGGGGGCGCATGCCCCCTTGGAGATCCCATCTAGAGGGGGAGGCGGAGGCCCCCGGGGCAACGGCCCCCTTAGGGTTTCCAACCAGGGGGGCGCATGCCCCCTCGGGGGGGGGGGCAACGGCCCCCCTAGGATTTCCAGCCCTAGGCGCCTTGGGCCCTTGGGTGGGGCGCACCAGCCCACCAGGGTCTGGTTCCCACGCCACTTCAGCCCATGGGGCCCTCCAGGATAGGTGGCCCCACCCGGTGGACCCCCGGGACCCTTCCGGTGGTCCCGGTGACCCCCGAAACTTTCCCGGTGGCCGAAAGTGGACTTCCTATATATAAATCTTTACCTCCGGACCATTCTGGAACTCCTCGTGACGTCCGGGATCTCATCTGGGACTTCGAAAAACTTTTGGGTTACCGCATACTAATATCTCTACAACCCTAGCGTCACTGAACCTTAAGTGTGTAGACCCTACGGGTTCGGGAGACACGCAGACATGACCGAGACGACTCTTCGGTCAATAACCAATAGCTGGATCTGGATACCCATGTTGGCTCCCACATGCTCCTCGATGATCTCATCGGATGAACCACAATGTCGAGGATTCAATCAACCCCGTAAACAATTCCCTTTGTCAGTCGGTATGTTACTTACCCGAGACTCGATCGTCGATATCCCAATACCTCGTTCAGTCTCGTTACCGGCAAGTCACTTTACTCGTACCGTAATGCATGATCCCGTGACTAGACACTTGGTCACTTTGAGCTCAGTATGATGATGCACTACCGAGTGGGCCCAGAGATACCTCTCCGTCATACGGAGTGACAAATCCCAGTGTCGATCCGTGTCAACCCAACAGACACTTCCGGAGATACCTGTAGTGCACCTTTATAGTCACCCAGTTACGTTGTGACGATTGGTACACCCAAAGCACTCCTATGGTATCCGGGAGTTACACGATCTCATGGTCTAAGGAAAAGATACTTGACATTGGAAAAGCTCTAGCAAACGAACTACACGATCTTGTGCTATGATTAGGATTGGGTCTTGTCCATCACATCATTCTCCTAATGATGTGATCCCGTTATCAACGACATCTAATGTCCATAGTCAGGAAACCATGACTATCTGTTGATCAACGAGATAGTCAACTAGAGGCTCACTAGGGACATATTGTGGTCTATGTATTCACACGTGTATTACGATTTCTGGATAATACAATTATAGCATGAATAAAAGACAATTATCATGAACAAGGAAATATAATAATAATCCTTTTATTATTGCATCTAGGGCATATTTCCAACAATGACAAGTTGGTATCAGAGCCTCGACCGACCCTAGGAGCCCCTTGATTGATTGTGTAGTTTGGCCGTTGTTGAGTCTAGAAGAAAACTGTTTTCGAAATCTAGTTATATCGGAGAGTAGGAATTCTTTTTACTCCTCAGCCCCTTCGTCTCTCTGGTCAGCAATCTTGACGTATGTGTTTTGAATTACTCCTCTTCCCTTTCAAACTTTCTTTATGATCACGCAGTTGGCTTTCCGATCGTTGTTCCTCAGCTCTTTTGTCCGGTGCATTTCTCGTCAAGTCAACTCGAACCTCTTCATCTTTGCCAAGTTCAATCCTCAGTTGTTTTCTTTTCCCACCTGCCCACCCCTTTTCTTCGCGGAGCTGGAGTCCGTAATCGAGTATCCTTCCTACTCGTGCGAAGTCTTTACTTTCTTTCCTCAATGTTTTCAACCGGTGTTTTCTCTTCTAGTTATTCGTCGGTTTCCCCTTCCAAGTTGCCTTTGTTTTCCCGCCCTCCCACCCTCTTCTTACCGGAGCCTGAGTCGGTTTTCGAGCATCAATTTCATTCGTGCGGAGCCTTTTTAGTCTTCCCTCAACCATTTCTTTTCCGGTGGACTCAATTCAAGTGTTTTTCGGTAGTGATTATATTCTTTTCCTCGGATCAAGTGTTTTCCCTGCTCGTTCGCCTCTCGCCAGTTTATCATTCCGGAGTCGGAAGACATCTCAGGAGATTCGTCTGTGTTCCAATAAATTCGTGGTTGTCACCTCATTCAAATATTTCAATTGTTCTGGTGCATCATCTATCTGTTCAACATACCTTTCCAATGGTGTTATCTCTTCAGTGGGCCCTAACCCACAGGTCTTTTCCCAGGATCTTACCTGACTCTGCTGATTCCCCCGGAGTTATTCTAAATTCTTTTCAAGTGTGGCGTAAGAATGGATTCCATCAATCACATGCCTTGTCAAGATTGATTTCAAATCATTTCATTGTTGGCTCAACCCCTTCGTTTCTCATCCTCTCGGAGTATCCCAGTAATTTTGGTGGTGTTTCTCGTCATCATTTGAAGATTGAAGAAGAGTTTTTCCTCTAAATCTTGCCCGTTCTCTCGAAGTTTCGTGGTTCTAGCTTCATGTTATCCTCTCAAATTATTCCATTTGTCAGATATTCTTTTCTTACCCATCCGGAGTATGTCAGGAGTTGTTTTTCCGTTTCTTCTCACCGGAGGCCATCATTGCAGAAGAATTCTTCATCCTTACATTTCAGCTACCGTTATCTAATTATCTCGGTGCTTCGTTCAAGTGTTCTTTAATCAGCTCATGATCTCTTTGTTCTTTTGAATCTAAATCCCCTCTAGCATTTTGGTTCTTCTAATTCTTCCCGGTGATTCATTCTCTTTCATCAGTCATTTTCGAATTCTTACGGTGGTTCGTTCCAGATTATTTTTCCTTGATTATCATATCTATTCATTCGTTCTTTTCAATCCTACCGGTGGTTCATGAAGACCTTATCAAGTTTGTGATATGTCACTTCTCAATCCTTTTCAAGAAGAATAAGTAATATGCAAAATCCATTGCTTGTAATCAATTTAATTTGATGAAGGATAAGCATACAATAAATCTTATTCTTATTTCCTCAAATTGATTAATTCCTTCTTTAGGAGTTTGTTCTTGATAAATAAATTCTAGTTCCAAGTGTTTTTCATCTTTTCTTTTCTGGAGTTCAAATTTCCTCGGCATCTCGTCGGAAACCTCCATCTAAATCACCACAAGGCTCATCTTATTCTTTCTTCCTTCATTCTATCTCATCATCCTTTTTGTCACCGGAGTTCTTCATGGTGGTTCTTCATGATTTAATTCATTCCTCAAGTGTTCATCAAGATTCTTGTCGGTGGAGTTCAAGTATCTTTTTTTCTCGTGTCTCGAAGTGCAATTAATTCTCCGTATTCTTCTGAAGTGGAGTTTTGCATTTCTTCGTTCTTCTAAGCTATCCAACCATTTCCGTTTGTGGCCGGTTATCACCTTATGATCTTGAGATGTTATCTATAAGACCACAACAAGCTTATTCTTTCGTCGTTGATTTTCTCAACAACTCCGTTCAACCCTTCCTTCTAAGTTCTTTTCATTCAATTCTTCCGGAGGCATTGCATTGCTTATGTCGTCAAGTGTCATTCCATCTTGTGAAGTTCATGTTCTATTCTTTCCTTGTTCAGTCAGAGTTCTGTCTAAATTCTTTCAGTCTTATTCGTTTCTTATCTCGTTCTAACCGGAATGGTTTCATAGTCTATCTGATTCCGTGAGTTTTCGATTCTCGTCATTTTTGTTGTTCTCCTCTTCTTCTTGAGTGCTCTCGATTCTTTGCTTCTTCATTTGAGTTCTTGCTTCACCTCATCCCTTTTTCCCTTCCGTCTTGGTCCTAAGATCTCGGGACGAGATCTCTTGTTAGTGGAGGAGTGATGTAACGCCCCGGATCTGATGCACCAGGTGTCCGCCAGTTATTCGCCGTTGTTGCCATGTCATTTTCTTGCGTGTTGCATTTTATCATGTCATCATGTGTATCTCATTTTGCATATGTGTTTGTCTCATGCATCCGAGCATTTTCCCCGTTGTCCGTTTTGCGATCCAGCACTTCTATGTCCTTCGGCGTACCGAGGTTTGCCAAGCGGCCTTGGTATAGCACCGGTAGACCGCCTGTCAAGTTTCGTGCCATTTGGAGGCCGTTTGATACTCCAACGGTTAACCGGGTAACCGTAACACCCCTCTTTGTGTTGCAGCCCAACACCCCTCCAAAGTGTCCCAAAACCCATCCAAACCCCTTCCATGCTCTCGGTCGTTCGATCACGATCGTGTGGGCGAAAACCGCACCTCATTTGGACTCTCCTAGCTCCCAGAATCTATAAATAGGCCACCTCCCCCGAAATTCCAGGATGAAACCCTAGCTTATTCCTCCTCCCGCCGACGGACACGTCCACCCGCCGCCCGGACATGTCCGCCACCGCCCCCGCGCCCAATCCCGCATCACCACGTGTCGCCGCCGCCGAATCCCATCGCGCGCCGCCGCCCGGGGCCCAGATCCGGCCCGCCCCAGGTCGAACCGGGGCGCACCGGGCCCGCAGCCGCCGTCGCCCGCGCCACCACGCCGCTCCCCGCCGGCGAACCTCCACGCCGGCGCCGCACCGCCGCCCCTCGGCCCCCCTGCTCGCCCGCACCCCGAGGCACCCCCGAGCCCCCGCGCGCCTCCGCCGCCCGGCCGCCGGGTCCCGCCCCGCCGCCGCCATGCCGTCCCACTGCGCCGCCCGGGAGCTCCTCGCCGGAGCTCCACCGCGGCCATGGCGTCGCCGCCTCCGCGCCCTCTGGCCGTCGGATCTGCCCGCCGGCGACCGAGCCGCTGGCCCCGGCGTCCTTCTCCTCTCCCCCGCGTCGGCCTCTCCTTCCTCTCCGGCCACCTTCGCGCGAACTCCGGCGAGCATCACCAGCCCCGCATCGATTTCCGCGTCGGACGAACCCTAGATACGGAGGTTGAATTTTCGTCAGTCCTTTTTCCTATAATATTTTCATGCCATGTTCATCGCATAATCTCTCCTAGCCTGCTGCTCCGTTTTGCATGTATAATATATCAAAATGTTCATTGTGAGATGCTCTACATTTCATTCCATTATGCCATGTTTGTTTGAGGTCAACTTGAGGCCCGAATCATCGTTGCAAGACTGCTATATGATGTTACTCTGCTGAAACTGTTATAACTTGATGATTTGTCATTTTTGTTGCATTTGATGTGTGCATCCTATGAGCTTGATGTCTACATGTGTTTTGAACTATGACATGCCATCTTTACAGAGGTGCAATCCATGTATTTTTGTGAGTCTTGTACTGAGTGCATCGAGCTCGTGAAGTAGAGTACTTGCTGTTACTGTTTTGCTAGGCTGAATCTGTTATTTCGTGATGCTATGTAAACCTGCTGCTACAAGTCATTCTATGCATAATCTGGAGATGTTCACTAAGGATGATTTGTTATACATGTCATGATCTATCCATCCCTGCCCCTGGTTGCATTTATAGCCTGTTGTAGCTTGTTATTATCTTGCCCTCAAAACTGCTAAATAATGTTGTTGTCATCCTGTTAGCATTAAGTTCAATGTTTCCATGATTGTTGCTAGTGATCCATGCACCCTATGAACTTGTTCTTGCCATTCTTAGCTTCATAAACATGTCTTCTTACTGTTAGTTTCCTTGCCATGCCATGGATTGCTCTGTAGTGAGTGGTTCAATCTCACCAACATGCCCACTTATTGTTGTTCCTGCCATGTATGAATCTGTTATATCTTTTGCCATGTTTACATGGGTGTCATAATATCTTCTGAGCCTTTTTGGCTCATGGTCAGTAAATGACTTTTATTCTATGCAATTAGTAGATTCATTCCATGCCTTTTTTGGCCATGATAAGTTCTAGTAGCATGTTGTTTGATAGCTCTAAACATTGCAACCTGATGTTATTTCTGCAAAGTCTGAAACTGTTATTATTTGCAATCTTGTCATGTCTTTTTGAGCATGTTCTAATGATTTCTGGAGATAGCTCAGTGTTCATGTTTTGTTATGCTTTACCTGTACATCATGTCCATGCCTTTTGTTATCATGTTGAGCTGCTGTAGCATGTTGTTTTGATGCTTGCAATATGCCTAGTTGCTGTTTTGGACAGATTATTGTTATAACTTGTAGAGAGTGTATGTGTTGCACCGTTGCTCCGTTTTGAGTGTGCTCTATATGAAACTTGGTTAGAATTGCATGTAGTTTCATGTTATCATATTGCATCCATGTTTTGAGGTGTTTTCTTGATGTTTGTATGCATTTTGCATCAATGCCATGTTTGACTTGTTTTGCTCATATCTTCTAGGTCGTAGCTCCGAACTAAATGAACTTTATATGTAACTTGACTAGAATTTCGTGTAGACCCTCTTGGTGCATCTTAACTTGTTGTTTAACAACTTCAACATAAGGTTTATTCAGATCTGCACCAATTTTGAAATTTACATATGAGGACTTACCGGAATTGTTATATGTTGTTTCCGGCCTCATTTAAACTTGCCTTGATGTGTTGCTCTTGTTTGCATCATCTCTTGCCATGAGTAGCCTCATGTAGCTTTGTCATGCATCATGTTTGTTTGTGCATCATGTCTTGTTCATGTGTGGTGTGTTTACTATGTTGTGTGCTTCTTCTCGATAGTTCCTGTTTTGTTACGATCGTGAGGATTTGTTCGTCTACGCTTGGTTCGTCTTCATGGCTTCATCTTCTTCATGGACTCGTTCTTCTTCCTTGCGTGATTTCAGGCAAGATGACCGCTACCCTGGATCTCACTACTATCATTGCTATGCTAGTTGCTTCGTTCTATCGCTTTGCTGCGCTACCTATCTTTTGCTCTTCAAGACTGCCAAATTGCCATGTCAGCCTCTAACCTTTTCACCCTTCCTAGCAAACCGTTGCTTGGCTATGTTACGGCTTTTCTCAGCCCCTCTTATAGCACTGTTAGTTGCAGGTGAAGTTGAAGATCTCTCCATGATGGACAGGATTATGTTGGGATATCACAATATCTCTTATTTAATTAATGCATCTATATACTTGGTAAAGGGTGGAAGGCTCGGCCTTATGCCTGGTGTTTTGTTCCACTCTTGCCGCCCTATTTTCCATCATACTGGTGTTATGTTTCCGGATTTTGCGTTCCTTACGCGGTTGGGTGATTTATGGGACCCCCTTGACAATTCGCTTTGAATAAAACTCCTCCAGCAAGGCCCAACCTTGGTTTTACCATTTGCCTCACCTACCCCTTTTTCCCTTGGGTTTCCGGAGCCTGAGGGTCATCTTTATTTTAGCCCCCCCAGGCCAGTGCTTGTCTAAGTGTTGGTCCGAACCGAGTAGACTGCGGGGCCCCCTCGGGGAAACTCGAGGTCTGGTTTTACTCGTAGGATGTCTCATCCGGTGTTGCCCTGAGAACGAGATATGTGCAGCTCCTATCGGGATTGTCGGCGCATCGGGCGGCTTTGCTGGTCTTGTTTTACCATTGTCGAAATGTGTTGTAAACCGGGATTCCGAGTCTGATCGGGTCTTCATGGGAGAAGGTATATCCTTCGTTGATCGCGAGAGCTTATCATGGGCTAAGTTGGGACAACCCTGCAGGGTATAAACTTTCGAAAGCCGTGCCCGCGGTTATGGGCAGATGGGAATTTGTTAATGTCCGGTTGTAGATAACTTGACACCAGATCCGAATTAAAATGCATCAACCGTGTGTGTAGCCGTGATGGTCTCTTTTCGACGGAGTCCGGGAAGTGAACACGGTTTCTGGGTTATGTTTGACGTAACTAGGAGTTCAGGATCACTTCTTGATCATTGCTAGCTTCACGACCGTTCCTTTGCTTCTCTTCTCGCTCTTATTTACGTATGTTAGCCACCATATATGCTTAGTCGCTGCTGAAACCTCACCACTTTACCCCTTCCTTACCCATTTAAGCTTTGCTAGTCTTGATACCCATGGTAATGGGATTGCTGAGTCCTCGTGGCTCACAGATTACTACAACAATAGTTGCAGGTACAGGTTATGCAACGATCATGACGCGAGAGCGATGTTTACTTGTTTGGAGTGCTTCTTCTGCTTCTTCTTCGATTAGGGGATAGGTTCCAGGTCGGCAGCCTGGACTAGCAGGGTGGATGTCGTTTGAGTTTCTGTTTGTGTTTCATCTGTAGACGGATGTTGCTCTCATGTATGATGATGTTGTATTGGTGTGGCATTGGTATGCCTTTTGTATGTATCCCCATCTATTATGTAATGTTGATGTAATGATATCCACCTTGCAAAAGCGTCTCAATATGCGGGTCTATCCTTGGTGGGACCTTCGAGTTCCTTTTGGATAGGGTCGCATATTGGGCGTGACAAGTTGGTATTAGAGCCTCGACCGATCCTAGGAGCCCCTTGATTGATCGTGTAGTTTGGCCGTTGTTGAGTCTAGAAGAAAACTGTTTTCAGAGTCTAGTTATATCGGAGAGTAGGAATTCTTTTTACTCCTCAGCCCCTTCGTTGCTCTGGTCAGGAATCTTGACGTAGGTGTTTTGAATTACTCCTCTTCCCTTTCAAACTTTCTTTAGGATCACACAGTTGGTTTTCCGATTGTTGTTCCTCAGCTCTTTTATCCGGTGCATTTCTCGTCAAGTCGACTTGAACCTCTTCATCTTTGCCAAGTTCAATCCTCAGTTGTTTTCTTTTTCCACCCGCCCACCCCTTTTCTTCGCGGAGCTAGAGTCCGTAATCGAGTATCCTTCCTACTCGTGCGAATTCTTTGCTTTCTTTCCTCAATGTTTTCAACCGGTGTTTTCTCTTCTAGTTATTCGTCGGTTTCCCCTTCCAAGTTGCCTTTGTTTTCCCGCCCTCCCACCCTCTTCTTGCCGGAGCCTGAGTCTATTTTCGAGCATCAGTTTCATTCGTGCGGAGCCTTTTCAGTCTTCCCTCAACCATTTCTTTTCCGGTGGACTCAATTCAAGTTTTTTTCGGTAGTGATTATATTCTTTTCCTCGGATCAAGTGTTTTCCCTGCTCGTTCGCCTCTCGTTAGTTTATCATTCCGAAGTTCGGAAGATATCTCAGGAGATTCGTCTGTGTTCCAATTAATTCGTGGTTGTCACCTCATTCAAATATTTCAATTGTTCCGGTGCATCATCTATTTGTTCAACATACCTTTCCAACGGTGTTATCTCTTCAGTGGGCCCTAACCCACAGGTCTTTTCCCAGGATCTTGCCTGACTCTTCTGATTCCCCTGGAGTTATTCTAAATTATTTTCAAGTGTGACGTAAGAATGGATTCCATCAGTCACATGCCTTGTCAAGATCGATTTCAAATCATTTCATTGTTGGCTCAACCCCTTCGCTTCTCATCCTCCTGGAGTATCCCAGTAATTTTGGTGGTGTTTCTCGTCATCATTTGAAAATTGAAGAAGTGTTTTTCCTCTAAATCTTGCCCGTTCTCTCAAAGTTTCGTGGTTCTAGCTGCATGTTATCCTCTCAAATTATTTCATTTGTCAGATATTCTTTTCTTACCCATCCGGAGTATGTCAGGAGTTGTTTTTCCGTTTCTTCTCACCGGAGGCCATCATTCCAGAAGAATTCTTCATCCTTACATTTAAGCTACCATTATCTAATTATCCCGGTGCTTCGTTCAAGTGTTCTTTAATCAGCTCATGATCTTTTTGTTCTTTTCCATCTTAATCAGCTCATGCCATGCGAGCCCGAGGCGGATGCAGAGCACGTGCGTGGGTGTCCGTTAGTTGTCTGTCTTGACGCAAACCAAGAGCAAGTTTGCTCTAGAAATGGATCGGACTGGATGCAAAATATACATATTTTGCGGTTGCGGCCGCGCGTTGGGCCATGTGTGTGTTTGTTTAGGCGAAAATGGACATCCCACACCAGATGGGGTCGTGCGTTGGAGTTGGGCTAAGTGGATCCAATTGCTTGGCCGTTCGATCGTCCAATCATGAGTAGGCAATCTAATACTTCCTCCGTTTGAAAATATTTGTCATTAAAATGAATAGAAAAGATATATCTAAAACTAAAATATGTCTAGATACATCTTCTTTTATCCATTTTGATATAAGTATTTTCGAATGGAGGGAGTATCCTCAAAGAAAAAATAGGTAGACAATCTAATCTTTAACAACAACCACGTACCCCCAATATCCAATATCCATGGCGAAGAATGCCTTTTACTGACCCAACTCACGATTCCAGATTCCCGGAGCTACCTACGAATAAGAAAAGAGACCAGCTCTTATCTTATCTTGTCCGACTAAAATAGAATTGTTAATCAACTTTAATTTTGGATGTATCAGGTGCAGGTTACCATGACTCACGAGTGCCCTCGCAAAAGTTTACTTTCTTGCGTGTATCTTTCGCCCTTTTTGCCTACCTGGCCGGATGCGTTTTGCTCTTTTAAACTGCTGCTGCTAGAGAAGTGTATAGATGGACGCAGCGGCATCTGAACCCACCCCATCGCTGGCGTGCGTGTCTTCGCAATTCGGGACAGGATACCTGGCTAGTTAGAGTATATGCCAGGGGAGTGGGTGGGGGGCATCGTTGAATTAGCGTATATAGGTATACAAGGCCCACATGCTGGCAGGAGACCCTGACACAAATGCAAGGACATGCTTCATTTGTCAGTACCAAGCCGACCGTTTGCATGAGACACTGTATAGCGTAGTCTTTTTTACCACGTCTATTTAAGATCGTGTAACAATACAATGCTCGACACCATCACACCAGCCGCCCCTGTTTGCGTTTGTTTTTCTCGTCCCAAAGCAGTGTGTCGAGATGTCCCACAGTTCGTCCTCTTCTCACCGTGTTCGGTCACCTCTTCGCCATTGCTGCAGCCCTGCTCATCCTGTGTTCAAGATGCCCCTGGACACCTGGGGATGGACCGCTGCCACTCGAACAATGAGCGCTGGCACTGCTCAAACAACCTGAATCACTTCGTGCTCGAGGACGAGGGGCAAATTCCCATATCTGCCGGCAGTCAATCCAACTCCCTGAACAGCAAACGGCGGCGGACGAGTCTGACATCCGAAAACACCATGGAGAAATAACAGGACCAAACTAGGAGAAGGAGATGAAGGGAGCGAGCGAGCGGCTGCCGCCTCCTCTCCAATCGCCGGAAAAAGCTCTGTTTGCGACCCCGTATGCGTGTCCCCAAGTCAGCCTTTGCCTCTAAATCGGTCTGTGGCCTGTGGGGGACGGACGTGCAGACCCGCACAAAAGGTAGGAGTACACGCCACCCCCTCATGCGGCAGAGAGAAATTACTATGACTAATGAATGCCAAGTTACACTTTACACTGTTTGTGGATCATCCTCCTGTGTCAAGACAGGCACCCTGTACGCCCTGGTCTTGTCTTATCGCTTGTATGTTGAACCAACAATGCATAGCCCGCAGATCACAGTGATAAAAGCGTGTGATGAGATTGCAGCGTTCAGATGCCGCTGCGTTCAGAACGTCCACACTCGCTGCTGCTACTCCTATATAAACTTGCAATACATGTGCGCGTCTAAGTTAAGCCCTCCACTGAAGGGCTGATCAGTGTGTGCATGCACTAGTTTTTGTGCACAGCTCAAAAGAAGCGAGCGTATCTTTAAGTACAAAGTGCACAACTTTGCCTGCATTGCAGTCCGTATCATGCTGCTAATATGTTCCTTACCTGCGAAGAATCATAGAGTACTGTTGAGAGCCTAGATCTTGTTGCAACGTTTACAATAATATTATCTGTGAGCGGATCATATCGCAAAAAGTTCCAAACTGGACCCCAACCTTAACAATCTGATAGTGTCTGGCCCCTGCTTGGCTTTGGAGGATTTGGTGCTCTTTTCGGCTTCATTGTTGCCTTGATGTGTTTGTTGGAGGCTGGAGCGTCTATTTGGTGCCCGTCCTTTTGTCGTTGGATGGGGGCCTTGCAACTTTTGTGTCTGCTTTCGACCTGATTTTTTCCTAATTAATTGAATGAAGACAGAGCATTTGTCGGTTGGTTGCTTAAACAAAGTTTAACGCCACTCCACGACACTCCACATGTGTACGGCTTTGTGGACTCACCAAAGAATTGGCTCTCTGATTCTGCCTCTCGTGAACCGTGGTTGTGTGTACTGTGTAGCGCTAGAGCTTGAAGTGAAGCATGAAGGGAAGTGCAGATCAGTGGGAGCTACATTTTCCTATGGTAAAACTATTCATTGGATTTGATTCGAAGAAATGGATCGTAGAAAGAATAGGGTGTTTTCCCTGAACCAAGCCATACGCGTGTGGTTTGTGTGAGGCCGCTCCCGGTTGCCCTGTTCGCCGTCTTCGTGCTGCAGTCAGTCAACCCTGCTTGGTATCCGGTAGAACCTCATCGACGCCGCACGCATCGCTAGCCCGTGGTAGGTCAGATTTGACTCCACCGGACCGCAACAACTTCTGTCGGGAGGGCTGCTTTTACCGGCGTGTGCCGGCCCCCGTTGCCAACCGGTGGGCGTACTAGTTTCAGATGGAGGACTGTCTGTCCGCCACGCTCTGGAGCGCATACATGCCGATGCCCGTGTCCCCGTGCGGAATCGCACTTCTGCTTTCTTTCATATCGCAGTAGTATCACTGATGATGTGCATGCATGACCCAGTGTTTTATCGATCAGACTGTGGTTTTTTTTATTGGGAGCCTCTGCTTTTTCAGGTAACTGAAAAAACGATTCATCTGCCGCTTTTTACATGAACGGTTCGATCTTCATCCAAACGTCCAAAACATATATTATACTGTTTATCTTCAACCTCCTTTCCTTCTTCCTCCTCCCGATCCCTGACCTACCTAGCCTTAACTGCCGGCCTCCACCACCTGCAGCCGGTGGGCGCTACCGCGCACCGCCTCGCCGCCCCGCCCTCCCCTCGACCTGACCCCACCGTCGTTGCTGGCCGCCGCCCCGACCATCACTCTAGCTCCGGCACCATCCATGAAATCCTCGGACGATCTCCTGCATCCCAACCCCTAAGATAAACAATAGGGCCATTACTTCATCCTAACATAGATGGCGGGACTAGTTCTTCTCCGGCGAGGTCTGGTCAAAAGGGAATGAAGAAGGAGAAGGAAGAAGAAGAAAAATAACCAACGGGAGAATAAATTTCAGGCAAATCCATTATTTATTATATGTGTATATATTTGTTAGTGTAGAGCCAAGTCGCTCCAATAGTTTGGTTGTTCCTCTACCAGGTTAGGAATAGATAATCAACCAAGTCGCTCAAGAAAAATGATAATCTATCTTTGACCCTAAGTAGGGATCCAAGTAGACGGCGTCCGACGTATCTGGGACTGTCCGTAAATGAAATATACACTAATCTTCATTACTCTAATATAACTGTGTTAGAGTTTAGAGTGACAATGGTATCTCCAGCACATCAGAGTTCAAGTCCTAATGCGTGCCGACCTAGTCTCTTAAATGTGCCCATAAGGGTAGGGTGTTCATATGTGCGTTTATACGGATGAATGTATAGGCATATGTATAAACGCTTGCATCTGTATTTATTAAAGAAAATATAACTCTGTTGTAGTTTAACTTTTTTTTGTTCGCGGACCATCGCGGACACGCAGACCGTGATTAACAACAAGCACGTACTCCCGCTAATCTCCCAGCGAAAACTGTTTTCCACTCCATTCCAGATTCCCGGAATAAAATAAGAGACCACCTCTTATCTTATCTGTGGCCAAAAGAAAAGAAAAGAAAAGACTTGCCTTATCCACCCTCATCAAACTAGAGTTGTTCATCGCACTTTTGGATGGATTTCAGATCACATTCAGGTTTGTCTTGCAAAAGATCACTTTCGTGCCGCAACTGGAACAGCAAGCAAGCTCAAGAGGATGTTATCACACCACAGAACTGGAGGATAACCTGGAGAGACTCTCAGCGCCCGCAACAAAGACTGTACCCATATGATCTCAGCGGTAGCATCAGCAACAACCTTATACTCAGCTTCAGTACTGCTACGAGACACGGTGGCTTGCTTGCGTGCATTCCAGGCGATCAGGTTAGAACCAAAGAACACTGCATATCCCCCCGTGGATCGCCGATCATCAGGACTTACAGCCCAATCCGCATCAGAGAAAGCCGAAAGTTCACAAGATGGTGTAGACTGAAGGAGCAGACCATACGAAGCAGTAGAAGAAACATAACGCAGGATGCGCTTAACTGCCGAGAGATGAGTGGTACGAGGTGCATGCAGATACTGGCACACACGGTTGACTGCATAAGAGACATCAGGTCTGGTGATAGTGAGATATTGCAGACCACCAACAAGACTGCGATACTCAGTGGCGTCATCAGTGGAAAGAAGATCTCCATCAAGGACAGACAACCGATCAGTGGCAGACATCGGAGTGATAGCATGTTTGCATTAGAGCATCCCAGCACGGCCCAACAGATCCATGGAGTACTTTTTCTGACTCAAAGTCAGCCCAGTAGAGGACCGTGACATCTCCAATCCAAGAAATAATGCAGAGCACCCAAATCCTTAACAGCAAATTCCTCACCTAATGCAGACACAAGGCGATCGGCAGCAGCATTGGAGGAACTGACAAGGATGATATCATCAACATACACCAAGAGATACATCGTCACCTCAGGGCGCTGAAGGAGAAACAGTGACGTGTCAGCAGTTGAGGGAATCAACCCAAGAGTCCAGAGAGCAGAACCAAGACGAGCATGCCATGCACGAGGCGCATGTTTAAGTTCATACAACGCCTTGACCAGACGACAGAGATGATGCGGACGCGTAGGATCAACAAAACCAGGTGGTTGACGCATATAAACCTCTTCCTCAAGAACTCCATGGAGGAAGGCATTCTGCACATCAAGCTCACGAAGCGACCAACCACGAGTAACAGCAAGAGACAGCAGTATACCAATAGTAGTAGGCTTGATAACTGGACTGAATGTGTCTTCATAATCAAGACCGTACCTCTGCTTGAAACCCTTGGCGACCAGCCGTGCCTTGTAGCGCTCAATAGAACCATCTGCATGTCGTTTGACCTTAAACACCCACTTGGAGTCAATGATGTTGACACCAGAGACCGGAGGAACAAGCTGCCAAGTACCATTTTTCAGCAAGGCCTGAAATTCCTGCTCCATCGCAGCACGCCAGTGAGGAATACCCAATGCAGCCTGAAAATGATGCGGCTCTGCCGTGGGATCCGCAGCAGCATGAGCCACACATGCAGCAAGCCATGCCACCGTTCCGTCTTTGCGTTCCTTAGGGCAAAAAACACCAGACCGGCTGCGCGTGTGTGGTCGATGATGAACCACAGCGGGCGGTGCCGGCACCACGGGGCTTGCCACAGGCGACGGAGGCGTCGTGGCCGAGACGGGGCTGGAGGAGCCAGAGTCAGCAGACTCAGCACCGGGCGACGTTGCCAGGACGGGGCTACCAAACCCAGGCGACGACATAGCCGAGGCGGGGCTGGCTGGCGCAACTTCCGTGGCTGCTGGGCCGCCTGCTGATGGGCCCGACAAGGGCAGCGCCTGTGGCCTGGCGGGCGAGCCAGGCGAGCCGGGCGCTGGCCGGGCGACCCGACCGACGGGGCGGGTGACCCGGGCGCTGAGGCGGGCGACCCGGACGCTGGAGCGGGCGAGCCGGCCAACGGGGCGGCCGAGGCAGGTGCAGCTGCGGGCATCGCCGACGCCCACGGGGCGGCTGTGGATGCATCGGGCTGACGGGCATGACCCGCCATGCATGGGCCATGCATAGGATCAACGTGGTCATCATGAGTGTCGTCCAGAACCTCATCATCCAGGAGTTCAAGGCGGGCACCGCGTCCAATACCTGCAGCATGGTTAGGAAGCAACACAGGAGCATTTGCAACATCCACAAATTGGTCAGGCGAAGGTGTAGTGGAGTGCACAGGTGGTAAACTAGTGGTAGAGTGGTTCGGAAGAGCACGAAACGGAAACACATTCTTATCAAACACGACATCACGAGAAATGTAGACACGATTGGTGGGAACATGAAGACACTTCTACCCTTTGTGAAGAGAACTGTACCCAAGGAAAACACACTTCTTAGACCGAAACTCTAATTTACGCTTGTTGTAAGGCCGCAAGTGCGGCCAACGTGCGCACCCAAACACTTTGAGAAACGTGTAGTCTGGAATATCACCGAGCAAGAGTTCAAGAGGGGTTTTCATTTTCAGTAGTCGTGAGGGAAGCCTATTTATCAGGAAACAGGCAGTGGAGAAGGCATCACTCCAGAACCGAAACGGGACGGAGGCATGAGCTAGTATAGTAAGTCCAGTCTCTACAAGATGACGATGCTTACGTTCAGCAGTGCCATTTTGCTGATGTGTATGAGGACAAGACACGCGATGCGAAATCCCAAGCTTATTAAAAAACGAGTTGAGGTTGTGATATTCACCCCCCAATCGGATTGAACATGAATAATCTTATGCTTAAGGAGACGCTCAACATGTGCTTGAAACTGAATGAAAACATTAAACACATCAGATTTACGCTTGATAAGATATAGCCAAGTAAACCAACTGCAAGCATCAATGAAACTGACATAGTAATTGTGACCACTAACATATGTTTGGGCATGACCCCACACATCAGAAAACACAAGCTCAAGAGGATGTTTCACAACACGACTAGACTCTGAAAAAGGTAGTTGGTGACTCTTGCCCTGCTGACAGGCATCACAAATAGTTTCAGCACTCTTATTGGACACAACTGGTAGTTCATGGCGATGCAGCACATGACTAACTATAGGAGCAGCAGGATGTCCACGGCGCGCATGCCAGTGCGTAGGCGACACACGAACACCACTGAACACCTGAGGAGAAGACGGCGTAGGAGATGCAGGCGGTGCGTCAAGTGCATATAAGCCATGGCGAAGACGACCACTAAGCAGAACGACCCCCGTGTCCCGATCCTTGATAAAGAAACGAAAAGGATGAAACTCAGCAAGGACATTATTATCACGAGTAAGTTGAGGAATAGACAACAAACTACGCGTAGCGGAGGGAACTCGAAGGACGTTAGAAAGATGCAGTTTGCGAAAATTGTGTGCAAGAAGTGATGCCTGACCAACATGGGAGATGCGCATACCTTCTCCATTGGCGGTGTGCACCTGATCATGTCCACGATACGGTGCCTGAACGGAGAGCTTGCCAATCTCGCTGGTGAGGTGGTTCATCGCTCCTTTATCCATGTACCACGCCGGATCAAGGGAGTATGACTGGGTGCGCCCGTGGTCCTGTCCTGTCACCGCAGCTGCAGCCTGCTTATCATTCCCTTTTCCATTGTTGCCTTGTATTGTACCTCTTGGTACATCTATATAATGAGATAGCCACACCCCGTTTTAGGGTGTCGAGCTAGTTTCCCAAACCCTATGTTTTACATGGTATCAGATTAGGTTACGATGTCTTCCGCTGCACCACCTCCCGCCGCCGCCGCCGCCGCGCCGATCTCGACCGTCGCCGCTGCCGCACCAGCCCTAGCCCCGATGTCGCCCTTCCTGGCCTCCCGGCCACTCGTGGCGACATACGGCGCCACCCTGCCGCCGCCCGCAGGCGCCGGGCTTCGGGGATGATCTGGCCGCCCCGCCCGATGTTGCGGTGCTGCCGGCTACAGGCGGCCCTCCTCCGCCGAGCAACCCGTGGCACGGCGCCTACGGTGCCCCCCGCCATCGTCGTCTCTTTGGCCGGGATCGGGCCTCGCTGCGTCGCCGCCGCACCCCTGGCCGGGATCGGCCCCCGCTGCGCTGCCGCCGCACCCCTACACGGCGGTGCCGTCGCACCACTACTACTCCGCGCCGCCGCCGCAATCCTATGGGGGCGCGGCTGCATCGCCGTATGGTGCCCCCGTCGCTCCCGGGCACGGTGACTCGGCCCCTGCAGCGCCTGGCCTCTACGGCTCTCCTGCAGCGCCGGGCGCCCTGGCCGCTCCCTCGCCCGGCTACCCCTACGCGATGATCCCTCGTCCAGAGATGGCTCCGTCCATGGATCCCTATGCATCACTGGCGCAGGGGTACACTGCTCAAACCGCGGCGCCGCCGCCGTTTTAATTTTCGCACCTGCTACCAGTGAAGCTCGGGCCGGACAACTACCTGTCATGGCGTGCGCAGGTCTTGCCTATCCTCCGCAGCCGCTACTTGGAGGGCTACGTTGATGGGTCCATCCCGTGCCCACCTCCTCACCATCTGGCATATCACACGTGGGTGGCACAGGATCAGGCCATTCTCTCTGCCATCCAGTCCTCGCTCACGCCGAGTGTTTCATCGATGGTCATCTTTGCCGCTACGTCCAGGGAGGCATGGGCGGCCCTCCACACCAGTTTCGCCTCTCAGTCTCAGGCGCGTGAGCACTCTATACGCACCGAGCTGGGTGAGACCAAACTTGGCGATCTCAGCATCACGGAGTACTTCAACAAGATGACGAGCCTCGCTGACACCCTGGCCTCTGTTGGTCAGCCACTTCTGGACGCGGACTTCACCACCTTTGTGCTTAACGGGCTCGATGATGATTATTATAATCTCATTGAGAACGTCCATGGTCGAGATGATACACTCCCGCGTCGTGAGCTCTATGCGCGCCTCCTTGGGCGTGAGCAGCGCATCAAGGCGCATCGTGTTTCCCCCAGCTTCGTCTCCGCCAACGCCGCCACATGCGGCAAACCTCAGAAGCCGGCCCCATCGGGTGGCAAATCACCGGCTTCCCCGTCGCAGGCCTCGCGGGGCAACGCGCCGACTATCACAGGAGGGAGTCGCCCGGTTGCTTGCTGTTCCAGTTGCGGCACTCCTCAGGCTTATCAGCTTTGTGGCATAGATCGTCACCTCGCCTCTCGCTGCCACAGACGCTACAAGCAAGATTTCCTTGGACTTGGCAACAATGGAAAAGGGAATGATAAGCAGGCTGCAGCTGCGGTGACAGGGCAGGACCACGGGCGCACCCAGTCATACTCCCTTGATCCGGCGTGGTACATGGATACAGGAGCGACGAACCACCTCACCAGCGAGATGGCAAGCTCTTCGTTCAGGCACCGTATCATGGACATGATCAGGTGCACACCGCCAATGGAGAAGGTATGCGCATCTCCCATGTTGGTCAGGCATCACTTCTTGCACACAATTTTCGCAAACTGCATCTTTCTAACGTCCTTCGAGTTCCCTCCGCTACGCGTAGTTTGTTGTCTATTCCTCAACTTACACGTGATAATAATGTCCTTGCTGAGTTTCACCCTTTTCGTTTCTTTATCAAGGATCGGGACACGGGGGCCGTTCTTCTTAGTGGTCGTCTTCGCCATGGCTTATATGCACTTGACGCACCGCCTGCATCTCCTACGCCGTCTTCTCCTCAAGTGTTCAGTGGTGTTCGTGTGTCACCTACGCACTGGCATGCGCGCCTTGGACATCCTGCTGCTCCTATAGTTAGTCATGTGCTGCATCGTCATGAACTACCAGTTGTGTCCAATAAGAGTGCTAAAACTATTTGTGATGCCTGTCAGCAGGGCAAGAGTCACCAACTACCTTTTTCAGAGTCTAGTCGTGTTGTGAAACATCCTCTTGAGCTTGTGTTTTCTGATGTGTGGGGTCATGCCCAAACATCTGTTAGTGGTCACAATTACTACGTCAGTTTCATTGATGCTTACAGTCGGTTTACTTGGCTATATCTTATCAAGCGTAAATCTGATGTGTTTAATGTTTTCATTCAGTTCCAAGAACATGTTCAGCGTCTCCTTAAGCATAAAATTATTCATGTTCAATCCGATTGGAGGGTGAATATCACAACCTCAACTCGTTTTTTAATAAGCTTGGGATTTCGCATTGCGTGTCTTGTCCTCATACACATCAGCAAAACGGCACCGCTGAACGTAAGCATCGTCATCTTGTAGAGACTGGACTTACTTTACTAGCTCATGCCTCCGTCCCGTTTCGGTTCTGGAGTGATGCCTTCTCCACTGCCTGTTTCCTGATAAATAGGCTTCCCTCACGACTACTGAAAATGAAAACCCCTCTTGAACTCTTGCTCGGTGATATTTTAGACTACACGTTTCTCAAAGTGTTTGGGTGCGCATGTTGGCCGCACTTGCAGCCTTACAACAAGCGTAAATTAGAGTTTCGGTCTAAGAAGTCTGTTTTCCTTGGGTACAGTTCTCTTCACAAAGGGTACAAGTGTCTTCATGTTCCCACCAATCGTGTCTACATTTCTTGTGATGTCGTGTTTGATGAGAATGTGTTCCCGTTTTGTGCTCTTCTGAACCACTCTACCACTAGTTTACCACCTGTGCACTCCACTACACCTTCGCCTGACCAATTTGTGGATGTTGCAAATGCTCCTGTGTTGCTTCCTAACCATGCTGCAGGTATTGGACGCGGTGCCCGCCTTGAACTCCTGGATGATGAGGTTCTGGACGACACTCATGATGACCACGTTGATCCTATGCATGGCCCATGCATGGCGGGTCATGCCCGTCAGCCCGATGCATCCACAGCCACCCCGCGGGCATCGGCAGTGCCCGCGGCTGCACCCGCCTCGGCCGCCCCGTTGGCCGGCTCGCCCGCTCCAGCGCCCGGGTCGCCCGCCTCAGTGCCCGGGTCGCCCGCCCCATCGGTCGGGTCGCCCGGCCCAGCGTCCGGCTCACCTGGCTCGCCCCCAGGCCACAAGGGCTGCCCTTGTCGGGCCCATCAGCAAGCGGCCCAGCAGCCACGGAAGTTGCGCCGGCCAGCCCCGCCTCGGCTACGTCATCGCCTGGGTTTGGTAGCCCCGTCCTGGCAACGTCGCCCGGTGCTGAGTCTGCTGACTCTGGCTCCTCCAGCCCCGTCTCGGCCACGACGCCTCCGTCGCCTGTGGCAAGCCCCATGGTGCCAGCACCGCCCACTGTGGTTCATCATCGACCACACACGCGCAGCCGGTCTGGTGTTTTTTGCCCTAAGGAACGCAAAGACGGAACGGTGGTGTGGCTTGCTGCATGTGTGGCTCATGCTGCTGCGGATCCCACGGCAGAGCCGCGTCATTTTCAGGCTGCATTGGGTATTCCTCACTGGCGTGCTGCGATGGAGCAGGAATTTCAGGCCTTGCTGAAAAATGGTACTTGGCAGCTTGTTCCTCCGGTCTCTGGCGTCAACATCATTGACTCCAAGTGGGTGTTTAAGGTCAAACGACATGCAGATGGTTCTATTGAGCGCTACAAGGCACGGCTGGTTGCCAAGGGTTTCAAGTAGAGGTACGGTCTTGATTATGAAGACACATTCAGTCCAGTTATCAAGCCTACTACTATTCGTATACTGATGTCTCTTGCTGTTACTCGTGGTTGGTCGCTTCGTCAGCTTGATGTGCAGAATGCCTTCCTCCATGGAGTTCTTGAGGAAGAGGTTTATATGCGTCAACCACCCGGGTTTGTTGATCCTACGCGTCCGCATCATCTCTGTCGTCTGGTCAAGGCATTGTATGGACTTAAATAGGCGCCTCGTGCATGGCATGCTCGTCTTGGTTCTGCTCTCCGGACTCTTGGGTTTATTCCCTCAACTGCTGACACGTCACTGTTTCTCCTTCAGCGCCCTGAGGTGACGATGTATCTCTTGGTGTATGTTGATGATATCATCCTTGTCAGTTCCTCCAATGATGCTGCCGATCGCCTTGTGTCTGCATTAGGTGAGAAATTTGCTGTTAAGGATTTGGGTGCTCTGCATTATTTTCTTGGATTGGAGGTGTCATGGTCCTCTATTGGGCTGACTTTGAGTCAGAAAAAGTACTCCATGGATCTGTTGGGCCGTGCTGGGATGCTCCAATGCAAACATGCTATCACTCCGATGTCTGCCACTGATCGGTTGTCTGCCCTTGATGGAGATCTTCTTTCCACTGATGACGCCACTGAGTATCGCAGTCTTGTTGGTGGTCTGCAATATTTCACTATCACCAGACCTGATGTCTCTTATGCAGTCAACCGTGTGTGCCAGTATCTGCATGCACCTCGTACCACTCATCTCTCGGCAGTTAAGCGCATCCTGCGTTATGTTTCTTCTACTGCTTCGTATGGTCTGCTCCTTCAGTCTGCACCATCTTGTGAACTTTCGGCTTTCTCTGATGCGGATTGGGCTGGAAGTCCTGATGATCGGCGATCCACGGGGGGATATGCAGTGTTCTTTGGTCCTAACCTGATCGCCTGGAATGCACGCAAGCAAGCCACCGTGTCTCGTAGCAGTACTGAAGCTGAGTATAAGGCTGTTGCTGATGCTACCGCTGAGATCATATGGGTACAGTCTTTGTTGCGGGAGCTGAGAGTCTCTCCAGGTCATCCTCCAGTTCTGTGGTGTGATAACATCGGCGCTACATACCTTTCATCTAATCCGGTGTTTCATACTAGGACGAAACACATCGAGGTTGACTATCACTTTGTTCGGGAACGTGTTGTACAGAGACTGCTTTGTATCAAGTTCATCTCTTCCAAAGATCAACTTGCTGACATCTTCACGAACCCTCTTCTACAACCACAGTTTGTAGGCTGTAGGCGCAATCTTAACTTACTTTGTACTTCAGGCTACAGTTAAGATTGAGGGAGGGTGTTAGACTGTATATATGTAGTCTTGTACATGCCTTGTATTGTACCTCTTGGTACATTTATATAATGAGATAGCCACACCCTGTTTTAGGGTGTCGAGCGAGTTTCCTAAACCCTATATTTTACATATGCATCTTTAATTTGCCTTGTGGGCTCCTGGCCTACCTACCTACCTGGACCTGGCTGGATGACTTCGCTCTTTTCACTGCTAAAAATGCATCAAGCCACTCAGGGGCTGATCAGCGTGTGCTCATCTTTTCGTGTGCAGTAAAGAAGCGTATCTTCTTAACTCTTAAGTACAGAGTGCACAGCTTTGTCCGTGTTGCAATCCGTATCATGGTATCTCAGGATCCTATCTGAGAAGAATTATAAAGTATACGACTGATGACAGGCTAGATCTTGCAATGTTTACAGTACAGTAATTTCAAGCCACAATCCCGCAAGGGCTTTTTCTTTACAGCATCCCACTACAATTCTGTGAGTGGATCATAAGTCCTATAGTACTACCCAAGATCCTAATAACCCTAACAATCTGACAGTCTAGCCCCCCTGCTTGGCTTGGAGTCTCCATATCCCAAACATTCGGGTTCTTAAACTTTGCAGAATTCAGAAGAACAATAAAATCTTCGGAATGCCATCTAATCATAAATGGAGACCAAAAGCACTGGGGCATGACCAACAGAACGTCTCCTTCTCTTAGCAAAACCACTTGAGATGATTGATGTCTTGAAAGAGAGAGGGCGCAACAATGATCATTCCTTTTCTTAAGAGTTTTTTTTTTCAGGGCATGGCTTTTCTTAGTCCAAAGATGATATTTTGGCTTTCCCTAGTCACATATCTTCAGGTTAAATTTTAATCACCACAAAAAAGTTGGCGAGAAAATATTCATTGTTCAAGATAATAATATTAAGAGACACCCATCGCGTGTCATGTTTTTATGGTCATCTTTAGATGATGTAACATGTAAGTGGAGGCATTTCGCCAAAAAAAACATGTAATTGGAGGCTAAGAAAAAAAGTCTCGTCTCAACCATCACATATTGCCCTTTTAAGTGCATAGTTGTTTGTTATTTATTTTTAAATGCAGTCCTTAGGGCCTGATTCATTAAAAAAAAGGTCGAAGAGAGTTGACCAGTTAATTAACGAAAAACCGGATGAAAACCGTCACAACACGCCCACAAAAACAAGGCACACAGGACGACCTGGCAACCCACACAAAAACGCACATGCGCCGTCAAGAAAAAAAGCGCCATCGAGGTTGCAATCTGGTCACATCTCAACGAGGGCGACTCCGACTCCACACTGAGCGACCACCAATATAGCCTTCACCGCAAACAAGCGCCAAGGCCTGCGCCGGCCATGCCAAACAGTCCACCGCACACGCCGACGACCAGACAGTTCCAACTCTATTGACGAGCATTGCAGGGAAAAAGCGTTGGGCCTGCGCCGATCCGGCACCGGAACCGACCACCTGGTTTGTTATGATCCATTGTCACATCGATCCAACAGCTGATTATCATGTGACTTGTACTCAACAGGGGGTTGTTCCCTGATATATCCGGACATCCCCTTTCCATCAGTGATGTGCCCTCTTAATCATCCACTAGGCGCACTTTTGAAGATTAAGTAGTATCGTGCACTCCTAAGCAGCAGCTTCAACATGCAGGATGCATTTCTTAGAGGAATATACTAGGTACAATGCATATGCAGACAATCCTACACGGTTCAGATAATCATCACCCAGATATAGACATCTGACAAAGCGCAAATCGAATCAATTTACTCAAGAACAGCGCATTTTTTTCTCCAGAATTGGCCAAATGGATTCATGGAAAGCAAAGGTATTCACAGTTTCACATAAGCCTAATCGACGATGCTGATTACTCCTTAGGAGTAATCATAGTTACTATTTACAAATGTACAAAGCTACTAAGATGCGGTGGCAACACCTTTGATCACCACCCACCTGCATCCAAGGACCCTAAATTCAGAAATGCTATGCATTTCCAGCTAGGCAGTAAGAAGAACTGCTACTGATGATCATGAACAAAGGAAGGTAATTAAGACTGGCCACAGTGGGAGTAACTTCAAGACAAACATCAGCTCCAACTCAACAAATTTACCTATCTGACAATGAGTTAATGAGAAGAGAGGTAAATTGAGTAATTTAGCTAGTCACTCATTCTATGAGTAACATCAAACATACGAAGACAAAATAAGTCTATATAACCTAACAAATGAAGCTTTGCATGACACACACATATGTTACTACCCACTATGGAGGTAATAGCGTAGTCTAGGATAACGTGTATGTTACTAGTGTAAATTATTCTCCACTGTGACTAGTCTAAGAGAAGCAGGCGAGATATTTGACCAAATAGAAGGCTCATTGATTAGTTGACTGGTTCCTCTGGTAGTCATCTTCTAGCTCTCGCCCAGATCTCTGGAGAGAGCTAGCGCGCGGGCCACTACCGCAAGAAGGGCAGCATCTCGCCGTAGTGGGCTGGTGGCTTCCAGGTCACCACGAACTCGGCGAGGCAGATGGTGCACTCGAGCGTCGCGGCGGCCTCCTCCTTCTTGCCCTTGCCGGCGTCGATGGACACATAGGGCACGGTGGGGATGGTGCGGACCACCGACTTCTTGACGCCCCAAAGTTGGGTGTGCCCCCCCCCTCCCATACATAAACATAGCTCCGTCATTGAGACCAACGTAATATAAGTTATATATCATTAAAAACTTCAAATCGTATACTTTCTAATGGTATAATTTTAAGACTATACAACTCATCTTATGTTGGTCAAATTATAGATCTAGAATACACGCAAACCTTATAAATCGGAAAGGAGGTACGGTAGTACTATCTCACGACCCTGTCTAGCAAGAATTATAAAGTACGAGTGATGTCAGCCTAGATCTTGCAGTGTGTACTTACGGTAGTATTTTCAAGGCGCAATCCTGCAAGGGTTTTTCTTTGGAGTATGCCACTACAATTATGTGAGCGGATCATAGAACAAAAACAGTCCTACCCAAGATACTAATCCTAACAGTCTATCAATCTAGCACACTGTCTATCTTGGAGTCTCCATATCCCAAACATTGGGGTTCTTAAACTTTCAAGAAGTCGGAAGCAGGGACAATAAATTCTTCAGAATGTCATCTAATCATAAAGCACAAGCACTGGGCATGAGCAATAGAATGTCTCCTTCTCTTAGCAAAGCCACTTAAGATGATTGATGTCTTGAAAGAGAGAGGGCGCAACAAGGAGCATGCCTGTTCTTGGACCTTTTTTCTTTCTTTCCGGGGCAAGCCTTCTGTTAGTTCAGAGATCATATTTTAGCTTCTATGAGACGTATCCGTTGTACCAGATATCATCACCTGATCCAGAGTTGTGCTAAATCAGCGACAATTAATATGGATGGAGTGGTTAAATTATAATCACCACAAAAATTTATATGCGTGCAAATGTTATCTGTTAAAGCATGTTTTATCGTCATCTTTAGATGATGTAACATGTAAGTGGAGGCTAAGAAAAAAAAGTGTCGTCTCAACCATCACATAGTGCCCTTTTAAGCGCATAGGGGTTTGTTATGATCCATTGTCACATCGATCCGACAGCTGATTATCATGTGACTTGTACTCGACAGGGGTTTGTTGCCTGATATATCCGGACATCCCCTTTCCATCTGTGCTGTGCCCTCTTAATCATCCACTAGGCGCACTTTTGAAGATTAAGTAGTATCGTGCACTCCTAAGCAGCAGCTTCAACATGCAGGATGCATTTCTTAGAGGCTTCTTAGAGGAATATACTAGGTACAATGCATATGCAGACGCACCTACCCGGTTCAGATAATCATCACCCAGAAATAGATATAGATATCTGACAAAGCGCAAATGAAATCGAATCAATTCACTCAAGACTAACACATTTGCAGAACTGGACATTCATGGAAAGCAAAGGTATTCACAGTTTCGCATAAGTCTAAGGGAAACGTTTGGAGACGGTGCGGCGGCCGAAGCTTCGACCGGTCGCCCGCTACCTCGTGCTCCTGTGTCGATGAGACCTACATCCGCACCCCATCTGCTGCAGCCCAATCTCGCAGGCGAGGCCGCCGTACACCCCCGCATCGCGTCCCTACCCCGCTGCAGCCCAATCTCACCGGCAAGGCCGCCGTCTACCCCCCGCATCGACCCTCTACCTGCGGCAGCCCAATCTCCCCGGTGAGGCCGCCGTCCACTGCACGGCCGGCGATTTCCCCACGCGCACGACACGTCCACCCCCTACCTACAGTATTCACGCGCGCGCATCCCCTCCCCCCTCCTTTCGAGCGGTGTTTGGGCCACCACAAGCTCCAACGCCGGCGGCCAAGCGCTCCCTCACCGAGCGCCATGGCTGCCTGCAGCCATGCCCGGATCCTCCCGCGTATACAAGTGTTGCAACCGTCACCTAGAAAAGCTTCAACAGCCGTTGAAAAAAGCTTCAACCATAGACATAGAAAGCTTCAATGGCACTGCACAACAAGGGAAAGCTGCAACCGTTGTTGGATTTTGCTACTACCGGCAAAGCTTTTTGCTACATCCATCAGGCAGAGCTGCGACCTCGCGAGGGCGACAATGATTTTTTTGCTGCAACCGTAGCAGGATTTTGCTACTACCGTTGGAGGTTTTTGCTACATCCATGTAAGGCGGAGCTGCGACCTTGCGAAGGTGGCGACGTCGTTTTTGCTATACCCATAGTTTGATTTTGCTACTACCGGTGAATTTTTTTGCTACATCCATTCAAATGGTGTTGATTGACTCACGGCCGCCGTCGACGTATTTTTCCTGCAGCGAGCATCAATGGCGTGGGCGGCGGAGCTACAACCTTCATCGTCAAGAGCTGCAATCGTAGGTGGAGCTGGTGCATTGGTCGAGGCGAGAACGAGGCCGGGAGGGTGGGGGACCGTTGACGAGGACGGCCGGCGAGGGCGGGGTCCGGTGGGTGACGAGGATGACCGGCGAGGGTGGGGACTGACGACGGGGACGACCACCGGAGGGGACAGGAGGCGCGGCGTCGTGCTCTCCGAGCGGGAGATGCGGATCCAGGCCGCCTGCGCGAGGAAGAAGAAGCTGGGGCGATCTGTTTTTTTTTTGCCTGGATCCAACGGCCGCCTGGCTCACATCCGATGGCCTGGGCTGGACCGGCCGAAAGTTTTGGCCGGTGCGCCGGCGCCTATAAGCACCCTCTAAGTCTAATTACTCCTTAGGAATAATTATAGTTACTATTTACAAATGTGCAAAGCTACTAAGATGCAGTGGCAACACCTTGATCACCACCCCACCTGCATACCAGGATCCTAGATTCAGAAATGCTATGCATTTCCAGCTGCTACTGATGATTATAAACAGAGGAAGGTAATTAAGAGAAGCAGGCGAGATATTTAATAACCAAACAGAAGGCTTGTCGATTGGTTGACTGGTTCCTCTGCTAGTCGTCTTGTAGGAGCTCTCGCCCAGATCTGTGGAGATCGAGCGCGCGCGCGGGCCGCTACGGCAAGAAGGGCGGCATCTCGCCGTACTGGCCCGGCGGCTTCCAGGTGGCGGGGTCGGGCCGCGCGCCGCAGCGCTGGCAGCGCTGGCCGGCCGGCAGGTGGACGGCGAGGATCCGGCGGCAGGAGGGGCAGGACGAGTGGCCGCGCAGCCACTTGTCGACGCAGGCGGCGTGGAAGGCGTGGCCGCACTGGGGCAGCACGCGCATGGCCTCGCCGTCCTCGAACTCGGCGAGGCAGATGGCGCACTCGGGCGCCGCGGCGGCCTCCTCCTCCTTGCCCTTGCCCTTGCCGGCGTCAGCGGAGACGTAGGCGACGGTGGGGATGGCGCGGAGCACCGACTTCTTGACGCCCCTGTTGGCGGCGGCGCGCGCCCTGGCTTCCGCGCCGCCGCACGCGCACCAGCGGGCGACGAGGCCGATGCCGAGGACGGTGATGAGCGCGCAGAGCAGCGAGGCGAGGATGATGACGATGTCCCTGTCGTCGGCGATGATCCGGGCGCCTGGCGTGGACACGCCCTCCGCCGCCGCCTGCAAGAACCTCCTGGCCGCCATGGGCGTCTGCTGCAGCTGCGTCGTCCTGTCTGTGTCTCTGTCTGTCCTGGTGCTGGTGGGATGGGTCGGGAGTGAGACGGAGACGGGGGTAGCTGGATGCGTTGCGGGGGAGGAAGGTGACAAGTGTGCGCTGGAAGCTAGTGAGAGCGTAGCCCGGAGCGAGTGGCCTCGGGATTTTATAGGAGGCGTTGGTGGCTTTTCTTCCCTGGGGTGCGGATAAAGCCGCGCGGTGTTTCCGGGCGTGGAGGATAACCGGGGGTGGTCGGCCGAGACAGTGGGCGGGCGCTCGTCGCCGGAATCCGGTGCACCGGAGGAAGTATGTGATGGTAGGTACTAGTGGCGTGTGCGCAAGATCATTAGGGCATATGTACAATGGTTGATAAGATAATTTTATGTTAACTTTTGCATGTAATCTAGAAATGACAAAAAAGAGAATAGATAATGAGTTATCTTTTAGCCTTATTTTCAATAACTAGCAATTTCGAAAAACGTGGTGAGTAAGATACATCGTGCTAAAAGATCATCTCTTGTCTTATCTTATTTTGTCTTCTCTTAAATAAGAGAAGACAAGCCTTTTCTTATGAGTTCTCTCTCCTTCACCTCATTATTTATCCTAAGTGTCACTCCTAAGATCACGGGCGGAGCCAGGATTTAGGTGTGGGGTGTGTGTGTGTGTGTGTGTGTGTGGGGGGGGGGGGGAGGGGGGGAGGGCAAGTAGACAAAAAAAATATCCAACACAAAATTATTATATATAACAAGTTTGAGAACTAGGACATTATCCTCATTAACAATTTCAATAGGTTGAGAACTCAAAGCAACTGTCTTAGCAAACATATGAATCTTAACTCTGTTTGGCGACATTTCTTTCTTCATAGCTACTGAATTGCAATCTCACAATTAGTATATATTATATGATTGACATAGGAGAACTTTCCACCGCAGATAGGAACTCGTACAAGATAATTTTCGTGATAATTTATAGGGCACGTGTAGCATCTCAAATCTCACAGCAAAAAACAACTAAAATCTGATTTGCATCTTCAACACTGATACAAGATGAGAACTTGGAAAAAATAGTATAGAGTGCGATGTGTTAACCTTGACTGGTTCGTTGGCTGGAGCAGGAGAAGTAGGCTGAGTCGCTGACTCGTCGTGTGAATCAGATTGTGAACAACGAGCAGGGAGATCAGAGGCAGTGTGCGGCAAGGGCAGCGAAGCCACACGACGGCGGCAGCGGCGCTTAAGGCCTTATACAATGGGAGGTGCTTAGAGAGGTGCTTAGAAAAATAAACCAGATTTTTCTTAAGCACCAGTGCTTATTTGTATAGGATAGACGCTTAACTAAGCGTCTCTCCTGTAGAAATAGGCACCAGTGCTTCAGAAAACCCCGGTTTATTTTTCTAAGCATTTCCCTAAGCACCTCCCACTGTACAAGGCCTAATCACACCCACGCACACGCTAATCACGGTTTTTTAGGGGTCGCTAATCACGGTTCTGGGAGAACGCAGCTTCAAGTTTGTCAATTAGGCCGCCAGTTGGCTTTTAACATGGGCTTCCTTTTCCCCTTTTCCAAGATATACACGTTGAGATAGGGGGCCCAAGCATGCCCGTACATGCCCCTGCTCGCCCCCTGCCTCCGCCACTGCCTAATATAGCACCATTATACATGCCCTTAAAAGCAATTTCAATGGGGCGACCCATTTTGTCCGCTTGTGTCCGTTTGGGTCGGTACGGACAAAAATGGAGGCCCAACATGCCGACCCAAACCCAAATCTCGTCTGCCCGGCGTCCACGCCGACCCATTTCCGGCCCAAAATTGCGCCTGAAATGCATTGGCGCGAACGCGAAGCAGACGCACTGCGCGTCTCCTCGGCGTCAGCAGCGGCCCCACATGTAGGCCACCCAACTACCACCCGACATCTTATTTATGACGGCCACCGACAGCGGCCCACTAGTCAGCCAGTGGAACCGCCCTTTTTTAACCACGCGTGCGGCGGGGGCCAGCCTCATTCACTTCCGTCCACATCTGCCCCCCCTTTGCTTCCTCTTCGGCAGCAGCAGCGGCAAGGGCAAGGGCACCCCCGACGCCTCGTCCTCCCGTGCTCCTCCTCCCCTTCCTCCTCCGACGCCGGCGCGTTTCCGCCCAGGTCACAGCGCCTGCACATCCTAGTGCACAAAGCGCGGTGGCACTGGGAGTACAGGCAACCGCTGCCCTACCCCGACGTCACGCTGCCGCACCACTGGCACCTGGATCCGCATCGGATCCCGGTGCTGGTGGTTGCACGGACCCACGGGCGCATGGCGAGGAGGTGCGCAGGCGTCGCGCGTAGCTCACACCGGAGCAATGGAGAATGCCCAAGTAGGCCACCGACTCTCGCAACTGGAGGCTTGGTTTGCCCTCGAACACGAGGAGCAACGGCGTGTAGGCGTCGACGCCGTCCCGCCGCCGTTTCCACCACCGCCCCCACGAGTAGAGCCAGAGGAAGCGGAGGCGGAGTACCAAGCCACCCTCGAGGAGGCGCTGCGGCACGCGCTGGAGACTAGCCGGCTTGAGGAGGACGCACACTGGGATGGGCTGGAGCAAGCCCTTGCCTTGTCGGCGGCGGGGGACTCCGTCCACACCCCACCGCTCTTCGTTCCACCTCCGCTGCCCGTCGAGCCCAAGCCGGAGTCGGAGCCGATGCAGAAGTGCTCCCCGCCTCCATCCACTTGGCCGGAGGAGGCCTACACGTGGATGGGCCAGTACCACGAGTGGGTGAGCGCGCCTCATGTCCACTACGTCATGATGCCGGAGCAGGAGGTGACCCACCTTGAGCGCTGGAAGGCGCACTGGCTCCAGGAGGAGGCCGAGGGCGAGCGGCAGATGCGCTCCGAGCAGATGTTGCAACTCCACGCAAAGGCGCTCTGGCTTGAGGAGGAGGAGGAGCGCGCGTGGCTAGCCGCAATGCCGCCACCCCAGCAGACGCCAGAGGAGGCTGCCCTAGCAGTGTACCATGCAACATTCGGGTGGGTTGGCCCTGCTCCCGTCTTCATCGGCCTCAGCGGCGATGGCGACGTCGACGTCAAGGGCAAGGGCAAGGCCGACGGTGTCTAGGACAGCATGCGGGGCGGCAGCATGCGGGTGCAGACTTTTCTTATGTTTTATTTAATGTTTAATTAGGTTTAAGTGGACTTTGTGCGGTGGTTGACTGGCCACTTATGTTTAGTTGTGTTTATTTCTGTGAGATGTTTTTTTTCCACCGGCACATGTGGGTCCGCCTCTCGTTGGGCCGTCAAGCCAACCCATTTGAGAATGCGTACGCGCACGTCCGCCTGGCTGACCCAAACAGACGAAAAATGGACAAAATGCGCGCCCATTTTGGTCGCCCCGTTGGAGTTGCTCTAAGGTGATAACGATTTCTTTGCTGCACTTTTTTTGGTGTTCAACTTAAACCAAACACTGATGTGTTTCTTATCCGTTTTTCGTGTTCCGTCTGGATGAGATGATAGGGAAAAGAGAAAAGGGAGTCAACAAATGCTAAGTATGGTAGTGATATAGGAGTATTTCTATCCATGGCACATGAGAGGGTAGAAGATAAGAGAGAGTGGTATTTTTCTACAATATACAAACAAACCTATGGTTGAGATGGTTAGGTGGACAGTGGTATATCCAACCCACTAAGGTTCAAATCCTGGTGCTCACATTATTCCTGGATTTATTTCAGGATTTCCGGCGATGCGCTTTCAGTGGGAGGAGACGTTCCCGTCGACGACGAGGCGTCTACAGTGGCTTCGTAAATCTCAAGATGATATGCCAGCTCAGTCTCTCGGAGGTGCTCATAGTGGTAGGGTGTGCGTATGTGCGTTCATAGGGGTGAGTGTATGTGCATGTATCTGAGCGCTTGTGTCTGTACTGATGCTCAAAAAAGTATTTTTCTACAATATATGTTCTCGCAAATGTATCAGTATAATGTCCGTCCCTTGGAAGGATGGCACAGTGTTCGGGTTGTTAGCGAAATAGTAGATTTAGGTAAAGGAATACCCTGCAAAAAATGATTTAGGTAAAGGAAGAAAAATAAGTCATAATTTTGGCCATTTGAGCGATTCTCACTGGAAAAATTGAGCAATAACATTGAAGGCATAATAGTGAGTGAAGGAACTAACAATGATGATATACATATTAGCAATTAATAAAGAATGCATACTTAGTACACCTTCCGAATTTTAAAGGGTGTGATATTTTTGTTGGGGGGGGGGGGGAGGCGAAAGCAATAGTCAAAACATGTCCTATTTACCCCTAATCTCAACCGCATGTCAAAACTGAACTCGCATAAATCACGACAATGTGAGCCTCCTTTCTGTAACTGACACCACACACTGATGCATGCAAGACATGCCATAATGTTGCGGCCATGCATGCAAACAACTACATGCCCACACCCAAGGCACGCAGCTTCCCTCTTTCACATGTGATTGGGGGAGGGGGGTATTCTCAACACGAAACAACGTGTTTTGATTTGGCACTATTTATCACGAAAAAGGGGGGAGGGGAACATCTACACCATTTTTTGAAAATTGAAGGATTGTGTAAGAGTGAATAGATAACAATTAGGGCAAATGGGACAAGGGGGACCAGGAATATACATTCAACACTATCGGTGGGAAACGACACCTATGGGATCACTAGAATCCCTACTACGGTTGCGGGGCGCGGGATTGTGAGAAGAGCGGGACTAGTAGGCAGCACAAAGGGGATTTACCCAGGTTCAGGCCGCAAAGATGCATAAAACCCTACGATCCTGCTTTGGTGGATGTATTTAGTGTTCTTGAGCTCTTGAACTAGCTCTGGGTGCTGCCAGGTTTGAAAGAGCCGAATCCCTTTCCTGTATGCCATGGGCCTCCTTTTATAGATGAAAGGGGCTGCCACAGTGGCACACAAGAGGTGGAAAGGCCTACAGTGTTGCGAGCTTATCGTCCGTATTATAGGACAAAGCGCATTTAATGCGAGGCTTAGGTGTCCCTTCACTTTATCGGGGACGGGAGCGAGGCCCGTCCCATCCGTCGCCGCTCCTCCTTGCTTTGACACGCGCCCTGGCCAGCGATGCATGCGGTGCCATGTAGGCAGGCAAGCAGCTGAGGTGGCGCGGTGGTGGAGCCTCGACGAAGATCTGCATGCTGCCACGCAGGTGCTTGCTGAGTTGGCTTGGAAGCTACATGTTGCCACATAGGTGCCTGCCCAGTTGGTTGGGCTGGCAGCTGCATGCAAACGGCGGCGGGGAGTTGGTTGGTGCGGGCCTGGCAGTGGCCCTGTTGTCGCCTCTGGGAAGGGTCTTGCCGGGTGGCCCATCAAGGGTCCTGCCGTGGCACGCTGGCGTCCCCGGCAAGGATCTTGCCGGGGGTCTTGTGGGTTTCTTCGGTAAGGATCTTGACAGGGAGTGTTGCTTTCCAATCCTCACCTGATCTTGATCATTCTATGTCTTCATAAAGATCTGCATACCACCATGGAGGTGCCTCCCGAGCCCTGGTCTAACATGGCTGTTGGAGACCGTGGCTCGAGGGTGGCCCGCTCCACTGGTGTGGGTGAGCTGCCCTGGCAAGGGGCTTGCCGGGGCTGCCCCCGGCAAGGGTGTTGCCGGGGAAACCTGCTTCGCCCATCTGCACTTTGTGGCCTTGGTCCTTGATGTTGCCTTGTTTGTCTCGAGCCTTTGGCTTCTCTCCGGCTTCCCTCCTTTGCCCTGCTATGCGTGGCCGCGGCGCGTGTCTCTGACTGCCCGTGCACAAGTAAAGGGGTCAAAAGGAGAACCCCTACTTTTGTACACCGACAGGAGCCCCCGGGCCTGGGCCATACATAAGCGCGACACGTTGTTGGGCCAGGCCCAGAACGGTGGGCAGGCGGGGCGTATTTTACCGCGGTAACTGTTCTGTCTGCTGCACTTCCCCACGACCCGCGTTGAACGCCCGACGTGGGGGTCATGCGCGCGCGCATGACGGAATCACGTTGGCGTCATTATGTGGTGGACAGTAAAGAGGCGGCTTGCGTGTCTCTTCGAGACCGCAGGGCTGCTGCTCATTTACCGCCCCCGCTTGGGAACCGTCGCTCCACGCATCCCACTGCGCCCATCCCTTGCGCCACGTTTGCTGCATGCATGATGCAGAGCGAATGGCAGGCGTGCGGGATGTGGGAAGTCACGCGCGCGCGGGGGTCGATTCCCACGCGCCTTCAATGGAACGGGGAGGACGGTCGACGACCCCGCTTGCTGTCACTTCCACGGGCCGAATCAGCCGAGAGGGGCGGCCGGGCCTCGCCCCCGCCCCTTTATTAAGAGGGGAATGGGAGGAACGGCGCCTCTCAATCCTTCGCCATCTGCTTCTCCCTGTTCTTGCTTTCTCCTTCCTTCCGTCATGGCGAAGGGGCGTGGCGACGCTTCATCGGTGGCGGCGAGGGTCTCGGCTCGACAACGCATCGCTCCTCCCCAAGAGCTCGTAGCGGCGGAGCCGCCTATTAGAGGGAGGGGAGGGGGCGAGGTCGAGGCCGCCGTGGTGCTCGAGGGAGAGGAGGACAAGGCGGCAGATCGGCTTCGCCTCCGCTAGAGGCCCCTCCTCCGGTGGAGGGCCACGTAGGGGACAACCCTTGCGAGTTCTTCATCAGGCTGCGCCAGCCGCCGCGCCGTCGTCTTTGCCTCCCGACTTCGTTTGCGCGGGAGATGGAGCTGGACCCACCACAGGCGTTGCGGCTGCATATGAGGGGTTGTGGGAACAACGGCATATGGGCTAATGTCGAGTTCCCCGCCCCTCACGTCATGTATCTCCGTCGAGGGTGGAAGACCTTCGCCCGCGTCCATAGCTTGACGGAGGGGCTCACTTTCCATTTCAAATTAATGGAGAGTGGCCTCCTCTCTGTCAAGATCTTCGGGCACTTCGGGACTCGCGTAAGGTGCTGCGTGGAGAGCTCCTCCGACGATGAAGATTCCTCCTTGAGCGAGGGTGACGAGGAGGACAGCGGCAGCGACGACAAGGGTAGCGGGCGGCAGGATGACGGGTCCGACTAGGTGTCGGGTGCCGCTCCGGGCGGCACCGACGACCCCATCATCCATGTCGCCGGCTCCTTGAAATTCTCGGGGTCGCCTCCTTGGGCGGCTGGCATTGGGAGGCTGTGGAAGAGGAAGAGGGCGGGCGGCAAGGCCGTCAAGTCGTAGTACGCGGGCACCGACGCCTTCATAGCGTATTGACAGTCCTGTCGCCTCGTCTTCCAGCTCTTCTACCGTCATCATCATCACCAGCCTCCCTTCGGGGTGGCCACCGGGATGTGTGCCTCCTGCTGCTTGTACTTCGCATAGGCGCCCCTTTTTCCCTTTTGCCTTCTTGTTCCATTTCCTGAGGAGAGGGACAAGAAAGGGATTACGGGCACCTTATCTCTTTTTAGTCCTGTAAGCCTTCGGGCCTTTGTTAGATTTAGAACTTGTAATCCCCCTGCTCATGTTTTTCATTCCATATGAACTGTACCTGTACGGGATGTTTTTAATGAAAAAGGGATGTTTGCTGGGGTTTTCATTCGCGAGGGAAACCCACGACAAGGAATGAACCCTTGTTACTATCTAAGGTAAACGTTTTTCGCTCGGCACCAGGCCCTACCGTCCCCCCATTTTGCTCGACCTTTCTCATGCTCTTGGCGGAGGCAGGGATGAGATGGGTTTAGGCTCCATGTTCTATTCCCTTGCTGCCGCGACTACGACCAACTTCGGACCCAGGAGATAATCCTTGGGTTCGGAAAGAGGGGAGCACGGTAGCTTAGATATAAAACAAGGTTTCACATACCCCAGTTCATAACTAAATGCATGATAGAGGATAAAAAACTTATCTGGACTGCAGCCCCCGGCAACCTTGGCTTGCCGCGGATGGATTCTTGTTCTTGTCCGTCCCCTTTCTTCCTAAATAGCTCAGCAAGAATACTCATATGCCCTGCGAACCAAAGAAGACAAAGAAGAACAGAGAGACGCGCACTCGACCTCTAAGCTAGGGGTTAGCCGTCGCTGAGCAGTATCAACCCTAACCGAGGAAGAGACTCGACCTAGAATGCATGCTATAACTTAGGGCGCCAGCGCTTTGTTTATTAGTGCTCAGGGTCTGCGCCTGGCTTTGTACAAAGGGTTACATGCCTTGCCGGCAAGGCTTGTACAAAAGGGTGGCTTGCCAGGAGGCCCGACAGCCGCGCCTTATGGGTAAAACTTGCGAAGATGCTCGATGTTCCAGGAGTTGCTCACTGGAACGACATCTTCGGTCTCCAGGCAGACTGCGCCGGGCCTAGTGACTCGTGTTACCCGATAAGGGCCTTCCCACTTAGGCATCAACTTGTTGGAATTCTTGGCCGACTGAACATGCTGAAGAACAAGGTCGCCTTCCTCAAAGCTCCGTGCATGAACCTTGCGGCTATGGTAGCGGTGCAAGGCTTGCTGTTAGCATGCTGCTCTCACAGCCGCTCGGAGACGATCTTCCTCCAGGAGCATTGCATCATCCTGCCGCAGTCGCTCTTGCTCAAGCTCATCATAAGCGAGCACTCGAGGTGACCCGTATATGAGTTTCGTGGGGAGAACTGCCTCTACCCCATAGACCAGGGCAAAGGGTGTCTGGCTGATGGCTCGATTTGGCGTCGTCCTGATCGACCAAAGAACCGCCGACAACTCGTCAATCCAGCGCCTTCCACTCTTGCACAGCCTTGTCGTCACGGCCCCCAGCAGCTTGCATCGCGATGGTGTAGATGCTGAGGAACTCCGACGGGTGAGTCTTGCCGTTGTACTTTTTGCCAATGTCGGGTTTGAACGTGTGGTGGGAGGGCCACTGGAACTGCCGCAGCTCACGGGTGAAGGCCGGACAACCTACCTCGTAGGGTAGGCCACCGTAGCCTCCCGGTGCTGGCTGGTCCGTAATGGGCCCCGCCTGCCTGTCTGACTGGTGGCGAGCATTGCGCCGACGCTCGATGGTAGTTCGAGCGTCTTCATGAACTCGCTCCCAAAGAACCTGGCGTTGGTCGCGGTGGGTGCGCGGGCGAACGATGCTATGGAGATATCATCACGAGCAGCATCGCGCTGGACCGACACCCGCGGCGGTCGGGATGGAGGAGGGGAGTGCACCGTGGCCGCATCGCCTCCGGCCCGGCCTCCGCTGGCGTGCGGTGGCCCGACGGAGCAACGGCTTACGGGTCCCGCTGGCCGCAACTCGTCGTTGTTGGCGATGCCGACGAGGCTCCGAACGGTGGCCCTCCATTCGTCGAGCTTCTCCGCAGCGGGAGGAAAATCAAGGAGCAGTTGCGCGCACTAGGGCTTCTGCTAGCGTGGGTGGCGGCGAAAGCTGGGTGGACCGCGATGCGCCTCGACTTCTAACCGCATTAGAAGGAGCTGCGTCACGGCCCCGCAGCCGTTTGCCATCCCCGTCAGCACCTCGGCGCGCATGCTGGCCTTCCTCATCATGTAAAGGGCGCATGGGACTTTTCCCAGGACGGCCAGGGTCTCCAGCAGGGCGGCGCTGCTCGTCACGCACAACCTGAGAAGAGCGCACCATGGGCACCGGTGTTGGTGTCTTGGAGGCCGCTGCGCCACTGTCTGGCGGGATGGCGGCGCCCCTGGAGGGCCCCGCGCCGCCTACAGAGGAACCGACTCAAATTCTGGGGCCTGCGACTGGTGGCTCGTCGCCTGGCGCGCGAATGACACCACTCGCCGAGTCTGGACCGCAAGGGTGATGCGAATGTTCACGGGCCGCGCCATGGGTCCTCTCTACGACTGGCCCGCTAATGGTCCGCACCGGTACTGGCAATTCGGTCCCGGACGAACCGATCGCCGTTGTCGGTGTCAAAACCGGTGGATCTCGGGTAGGGGGTCCCGAACTATGCGTCTAGGCGGATGGTAACAGGAGACAAGGGACACGATGTTTTACCCAGGTTCGGGCCCTCTTGATGGAGGTAAAACCCTACGTCCTGCTTGAATGATATTGACGATGTGGATATTACAAGAGTAGATCTACCACGAGATCAAGGAGGCTAAACCCTAGAAGCTAGCCTATGGTATGATTGTTGTTCTGTCCTACGGACTAAAACCATCCGGTTTATATAGACACCGGAGAGGGCTAGGGTTACACAGAGTCGGTTACAATGGTAGGAGATCTACATATCCGTATCGCCAAGCTTGCCTTCCACGCCAAGGAAAGTCCCATCCGGACACGGGACGAAGTCTTCAATCTTGTATCTTCATAGTCTTGGAGTCCGGCCGATGATGATAGTTCGGCTATCCGGACACCCCCTAGTCTAGGACTCCCTTAGTAGCCCCTGAACCAGGCTTCAATGACGATGAGTCCGGCGCGCATACTGTCTTCGGCATTGCAAGGCGGGTTCCTCCTCCGAATAATTTATAGAAGATTGTGGACACCAGGATAGTGTCCGGCTCTGCAAAATAAATTCCACATTCCACCGTAGAGAGAATAATATTAACACAAGTTCAATCTGCTGACGTATTTCGTGGCGTGATGTCACACCACAACCAAGCCTTTACTTGAATCGTTTTTATTATTCCACCCCAGCGCGTTTAGCAAAGCGGTTTCCTTGGCACGTCTTGTCGAAGCAGAGATCGTGTTCCCCTTATCCCGGGATTCTCATCAACATGGACGTGGCTAACCCAACCGCGCCCGTTGCCACGCCCCCTCCATCGAAGGCGAGTTCCAAACGGTCACGAGGACGGCTCTTGGTATTCTCCCTCTTTATAAGGAGACCAAGGCCCGTTCCTTTTATTCAATCCTCAATCAAATCCGCCCCTAGCCCCGAGCTCCAACACCCAGGGCTCCAGATTTGGGCACTTCGGATCTTCGACAATGTCCGGCTCTGACCTACAGGGCTGGTGGATGCCCTCCTCCGTCACGGAAGAGGACGTGCTAAAGCTGAGAGACGCCAGGTACCTAACCTACGAGATTTCGCATAGGTTGCCTGCCCAAGGGAAAGTCATTCCCACTCCTGAGCCTGGCAAGAGTGTCGTGTTCGTGTCTCACCTCCGTCGGGGTTTAGGCTTCCCGATGGATCCCTTCGTGAGGGGGCTCCTGTTTTACTATGGGCTGGAATTCCACGACTTGGCTCCGGAGTCTATCCTCCACATCTCATCATTTATTGTCGTCTGTGAGGCCTTCCTCCGCTCTACCCCTCACTTTGGTTTGTGGCTCAAAACCTTCAATGTGGAGCCGAAGATGATTGAGGGGCGTCAGGCAGAGTGCGGCGGGGCGGTTATAAGCAAGAGGGCCGATGCTCCATGGCCCGAGGGCTCTTTTCAGGAGGAGCTCGGTTTGTGGCAACAGGAGTGGTTCTATATCACCGCTCCCAGGGGCAGCAGGCAGAGGCCGCCACCCGCCTTTCGCCCGGGCCCTCCACAACGGCTGACGTCGTGGGTCAACAAAGGGTTCGACTGGGGGCCGTCCAAGGACGTACCCCTATTGCAGGGCCGGATTCGAGACCTCCAAGAGGGAGATCAATCTGGTCGTGGTGACGCAGGTCATGCTGATTCGGCGTCTTCTGCCCTGCAAACGTCCGCCTGTGGGAATTCAATCCGGAGGGACCACGAGCTCTCCAACACTTCATGGGTACCAAACCCATGGAGATGGACAAACTGTTCTTCGGATCACAAGAAGTGTGTCCGGACTTGACCGAGGATGCTGGCCCTGTGACCGGTCATATCATCCATTTATTTATCATGGATTTGCCTTTTAACCGGCTATCCTTTGAACAGGAGTGGATAGCGCAAGCAAAACTGATACGGTGTCCGGCCCCCCTCCCTGAGACCACGCTGGATCCCATGTTAATCAAAATGTTGGAGGTAGCGCCTTCGGAGGAGGGCGAAGGGGAGAACAGGGAAACTATCACCTCTGTTAAGGAGGCTCTCAGTAAGGGGGGAATCAAGAGTCCCTCCCTCCAGGGGGAGAAGAGGACCGCTTCCGAAAACCCGGAGGCCAAAGCCTCGAAGCGGGGAAAGAAATCTGCTCCGGAAGGTCCTGTGCCGGGAGGAGTCCTGGCCGCACAGTCTCCCCAAAGGAATCAGCCCTCTAGCGAGCCGTAAGTAGAAAAAAGGGAAGTTTTATAATAAGGGACATCCCTATGTTATTTCTAAGGATAACCGAAGTTTTTACCTTGTAGTTCGGATCTCAGCCCTTCTCAGCAGAGCTCATCCTCGGGGGACCTTCGCCCGGAGATGATGGAGAGCGAAACGCCTCCATTTGCCACCCCATCGGGTGGGGCGGACAACCCTGAGGTGTCGTCTCGGAGGGTCTCCCCGAGTCCGGCAGGGCCTGGGAGTTCGGCACCCACTGGAGTACGGCCGGTGGAGCTGCAGGGTTTGCTCGAGAGGGCGTCTCTCTCAGAAGATCACCGCACATTAATGAGTGCGGTGATCGAAAGGATCTCGTCCGCCGAGAGCGGGTTGCATGAGGCCGTCAGAAGTTTACTGACGAGGTTTGAGGTACGCAAAAAATGACATACCTTTTGACAGTTTTGCACGTAGAGTGCACCCTATATAGATAGTAGCCCCTGAGACTCGGTATGTTGTCGAAAGCGACAGCGTGCCGAGGATCACAATCTCAGTTACAAAATGTCGCCTTTCCTATGCAGGTGGCGGAGCGTTCGGTGGCCAGCCGGACTGATGGAGTTGCCGAATTGAAGCGGCAACTGGACATTGTGGATGCGGACATCGCGCTGGTCAATAAACGACTTGACGAGTCGCAAGGTAGGTGGTGTTTCCGCGGTTACCTGGTAAGGGAGCTGACGCCCACTCCTTACAACATGTATGCTTGATGTAGATGGTGCCGCTGCTATGGAAGACCTTCGAGCGAAGCTTGCTCGAGCCAAAGATCAAGCCAGAAAAAGTGATGCGGCTGCCTTGAAGGCAGAGGAGGAGCTAAAAGCCGAAAAGGCTGCTCACTGCCGAAGCAGGGAGGAAATGGCCGTAATGGCTGTGAAATTAAAAGATGCTATCAACCGCTATGAGGTTCTTGAAAGAGAGCGCCAAGCGGAGCAGGAGGGCCTGAAGAAGGCCACCGCCGAAGCCAAGGATGCTCGTTCTGCAATGCGGGCTATAAAGGAGGAACTGCGTCAGGCCGGAGACATTGCGGCTGGAAAGCCCTTTCTGTTGCGGAGGAAGTTCACGGATCCGAAGTATGCTCAGTTGGGCCAGTTGTGGAGTGCGGAGGATTCTTATCTGGATTTGGCGGCAAGTGCGGCGGACGCGGTTGTGCATTTCCGAAGTCAGAAGGATCATGAAATGGAAGAGCTTTTTTGGTCTCAATTCCATAGTCCGGAGCGTCCACTTCCATTGACCGATCGGTTGGCTGAGTGGGCTGAGCTGAATAGATTGTCCGGACTTGCCATGACGGATGTGGTGGCTCATCTGTGGCCGGAAAGGCCCAAGCCGAAGAGTTATTTTGGCTTATTGCAGCAATTCCTTGGGGCGGTGCCGCATATCAAGGCGATGAAGCGGTCGGCATGCATAGAGGGTGCACGGATGGCTCTTGCCCGTGTTAAGACATACTGGGCGGAGATGAATGCCACCGCTGTTGCGTCCCGAGATTCGGACGAGAGCCGATTACCCACCGAGCATTATTTTGAGGAAGTCCTGCAGGGCGCTCGTTTAGTAGAGTCGCAGTGCTCGAAAAATGTCATGTTCAAATGACATGTATGATTTGAGAGATCATATTTATAATGTAACGACTGTTTATACTTGTGCGTTCAAGTATTGAAATATCTCCTGTGCGGCCGTTAATGTATATGTATTTATAACCTGAAAGATGGCAGTCTTTGGCTTCATCCCCCACGCACATGGTGCGGGGGTGTTTGCAAAAAAAGGCGTATTTTCACACTTAATCCAACGTCTTGGTCCTTTGAAGGAGGTGATACCATAGCAAACTAGGAAACCGGACTATAATGCTTTATCACTTTCACTTAGCCATAGGAGCTCGATGGTGGGGCTACGATATAGCCCCTAGAGGCACCGCGCTCTCCGAACTCGGGGCGCGTGTGTGCCTGACCGGGAAGCAGTCCTTCGTCAAGGCGGAGGAATTCTAAACATTCCAATAGTCGATCGAGTGGTTGACCAGTCTCTCGCTATATCATGACAATCAGTTTTCGGCTTTCTCTACTGAGGTGCTCGCCCGGCCGAACCGGGGCACAATCACAGTAGTTCTCCTGGTGCCGCGTTAGCCGATGGAGCGGAACGTAAGGCAGCAAAACACAGGAGCCGGGCAAACCCAACATTTGACCAAAGACATGATTCGGAGCTGATGCATATAAGGCCTAACTCGAGACGTCGAAAACTCCCTAAGGTATTCGGACTTTATGATAATGTGCAGAACAATGCCCTAAGCCCCTAGTGTCCAGGTACAGGCGAGAATTTCTGACGCGGCCGATGCCAAAACGCCAGCCTCCTCCTCGGTTATGGTAGGAAACTGGGGGATGAGTATCAACAAGAGACAGTAAGAAAGGTTTACGCAGGGTCTTAATCTGAAAAGAATCCTTGCAACGGGTCCCTGCTGCACGTCTGCGCCTGTGTCTCCGTTGTGCTGTATCCTGGACGGGTGTAGCACGTGGTTCGTCTGTAAAAGAGAAGAACTTAGTTTGGAGAAAATATCGTGCAAAAAATGTATTTAAAACAGTGTATGATTTGGAAGATGAATAAAATTGAGCTTTATTGGCTCTCATTGTTTATACATGCAGCCCCTTGTAAGGAGGTATGCGGCTGGGAAGCCCCTTGTTTATTTATGCCGGACTCGCCTAACCGTGTCCGAGGTCTAAATGACCTGTTTTTAGGGGCTTTGATCAGCAAGGTTGGATTAGTGTGTGGCTGTCAAGGCAGTCTCACGTTTTCCGAGGTCGAGGAACACTCGGAGTTTCCCTTTAATGAGATTATGCCACGTGGACCGGGCATTTTGAGTGTAAGAGACACGTAATGCGGTATTGTGTTAAAGCGGGCGAAAGCTTCACGTCCCAGTAGTGCTTGATGGCCACTTATGAATGGGGCGATATGGAAGATTAGCTTTTCGGGACGGAAGTTGCCGGGTGAACCGAACACAACTTTTAGCAGTACAGAGCCTATACACTTGGCATAAAGGCCTGGTGTCACTCCTTTGAAGGAAGTGTTGGTATGGCGAATTTTGGTAGGGTCTATCCCCATTCTGTGGATGGTGTCCTAGTATAGCAGGTTTATATCGCTTTCGCCATCCATTAGGACTTGTGTGAATTGTAGTCCGTCTATTATGGGATCCAATATCAAAGCAGTCCCTCCCGCGTTTCGAATACTTCTGGAGTAATCCTGATGGTCGAAAGTAATTGGGTTTGACATCCAATTTCGGGGATCCGCTTGGGTGGATCGTGCGGCGCGTGTTTTAGTAGTTGCTGCACTATTTATAACATGCAGTGAGTTCATTGTTTTGACTTCTAGTGGGAAAGTCTTCTGTTTTCCGGCCTGCTGCTTGTGGGATTCGTCATCGTCTTCGCTTGGTGTGTCGAGCCCCTTGTGTTCGTCGTTATGTCGGCCGGACTGCTTGAAGACCCAACAATCTCTGTGGGTATGGTTTGCAGGCTTCCCGGGGGTACTGTGGATTTGACATATCCTATCCAAGATTTTGTTTAGGTTGGATAGCTCGTCAATGTTGTCCTTGAGGGGCAGTGTTTTGTTATTCGGCCGAGAGCTTTTGAATCCGGCGTTGACCGCCGTGCTATTTGGGTCGCTTTCCTTATTCCGGCGCTATCTTTTCTGCGTCGTGATTTCCCATTTCCATCCCTGACCTCGGATGTACTCGGGTCGCTGGTGCTGCATCTTGCTAGCCAGCTATCTTCCCCCGCGCAAAAGCGGGTCATGAGGCTTGTTAGTGCGGCCATTGTTCTTGGTTTTTCTTGGCCGAGGTGTCTGGCAAGCCATTCGTCTCGGACGTTATGTTTAAAGGCTGCTAAGGCTTCGGCGTCCGGACAGTCGACTATTTGGTTCTTTTTGGTGAGGAACCTGTTCCAGAATTTGCGTGCTGACTCCCCGGGCTGTTGGGTTATGTGGCTTAAATCGTCTGCATCCAGAGGGCGGACATAAGTTCCCTGAAAATTTGCTCGAAACGCATCCTCAAGCTCTTCCCAACTTCCGATGGTATTTTCTGGGAGGCTTTTGAGCCAATGCCGAGCTGGCCCTTTGAGCTTGAGGGGAAGGTATTTTATGGCGCGGAGATCATCTCCTCTAGCCATATGTATGTGTAGGATATAATCCTCAATCCAGACTCCGGGGTCTGTTGTTCCGTCATATGCCTCTATGTTTACGGGCTTAAATCCCGCTGGAAATTCATGATCCAGTACCTCGTCGATGAAACATAGTGGGTGTGCGGCGCCCCTGTATTTAGGTGTGCCGTTATCTTCGAACACTCAGCGGGTTGTGTTGCTTTCTGGAGCTTTCTTTTTTGGCCCATAGATGGACCTGACCGGGCCATCCTTTTTGCGCGGATCCTTATTTGGATCGTGTGCCGGATTATGTGCGGCGCCACTTTCCGCTCTTAGACTGTTAGCTGGTCGTCTATCCGGCCAGGCGGCCTCTTTCTTTTTTGACTGTGGGGGCTCTACGGCCTCGTCGTCAAATTCGGGCAACAGCTTGCGCTTCGGGTAGCTCTTTGCTTGGTGACTATCGCCGTATTTATCTGCGGTCTTGAGTACTTTGCTCCATCTCATTCTGAGTACGTCTTCCGCCGTTTTGAGCTTCCTCTTTTGCTTCTTCAAACTCCTTGCAGTGGCGACGAGCCTTCTGTGAAGGTTCTTATGCTCCGGTGATGTGTCCGCCGTGAGATCGTCTGGACTATTGTTTTCGCCGGGAATGGGTTGCTCGTCCACTGGTTCACCCTGCTCTACGGCTGGGTCAGTATGGGTGCCGTTGTTATCAAGGCGGGACTTCGGGCGGCGCTTGCGTCGCCGTTTTTGTTGTTTTTCGGGGGAATTATCCTTCGCCGCGTCCCGTTGTTCCTTGTTATCGCTTCCTTTTGGTGTATCCACCATGTATACATCGTGAGTTGAGGTGGCTTTCTAGTGCCCAGTAGGCGCTGGTTCTTGGTCGTCTCCGGCATTGTCGTCCATACCGTCGATGTCTTTGGAGTCGAAGTCTAGCATGTCGGTTAAATCATCGACAGTGGCTACTAAGTGGGTGGTGGGTGGGTCTTGAATTTCTTCGTCGTCCGCATCCCAACCGTCCTGACCGTTGTCCGGCCAGGGCTCTCCTGATAACGAGAGATACTTTAGCGAACTCAGGATGTCGCCAAAAGGTGAGTGTTGAAAGATGTCCGCAGCGGTGAACTCCATGATCGGCGCCACATCGGATTTGATTGAAGGGGGCGTGGGAGGTTCGGAGTCCGGCAAGGAGTCCGGCACCTCGGAGTCACGAGCTTCACAAGGGACAAGGTCAGTATTCGGCTCTATCGCCGTAGAGGTTGCAGCCCCCGAGGCGATGTCTAACCACCCGTCCTCGATCTACATAGCCGACTCCGAATCGAGGGTCGGAGCGGACTCGTGTGCGGCCTCCAGGGCACTGTCCGGCTGCAGAGCTAAATCATGCCCATCGTGACAGTGTGGCGCACTCAGCTGTGGTTCGAATCCATTGAAGATCAAGTCTCCGCGGATGTCAGCCTTGAAGTTCAGACTTCCAAATCCGACCTGACGGCCAGGGGCATAGCTTTCGATCTGCTCCAGATGGCCAAACGAATTGGCACGCAGTGCAAAGCCGCCGAATACGAAGATCTGTCCGGGGAGAAAAGTCTCACCCTGGACCGCGTCGTTGTTGATGATCGAAGGAGCCATCGAGCCTATCGGTGACGACACAGAGGAACTCTCAATGAAAGCACCAATGTCGGTGTCAAAACCGGCGGAACTCGGGTAGGGGGTCCCGAACTGTGCATCTAGGCGGATGGTAACAGGAGACAAGGGACACGATGTTTTACCCAGGTTCGGGCCCTCTTGATGGAGGTAAAACCCTACGTCCTACTTGATTGATATTGACGATGTGGATATTACAAGATTAGATCTACCACGAGATCAAGGAGGCTAAACCCTAGAAGCTAGCCTATGGTATGATTGTTGTTCTGTCCTACGGACTAAAACCATCCGGTTTATATAGACACCGGAGAGGGCTAGGGTTACACAGAGTCGGTTACAATGGTAGGAGATCGACATATCCGTATCGCCAAGCTTGCCTTCCACGCCAAGGAAAGTGCCATCCAGACACGGGACGAAGTCTTCAATCTTGTATCTTCATAGCCTTGGAGTCCGGCCGATGATGATAATTCGGCTATGCGGACACCCCCTAGTCCAGGACTCCCTCAGTCGTCCTCTTCTTAATAGCCATGGCGATGAAGAACAACTAGGTCAACTGCTAGATCAGATTCTCACAATTGCGCACCCCCTACCTGGCATGCCAAAGATGTCGGTGGGAAACGACACCTATGGGATCATGAGAATTCCTACCACGGTTGCGGGGCGCGGGATTGTGAGAAGAGCAGGACTAGTAGACATCACAAAGGGGATTTACCCAGGTCCGGGCTGCAAAGATGCGTAAAACCCTACGATCCTGATTTGGTGGATGTATTTAGTGTTCTTGAGCTCTTAAACTAGCTCTGGGTGCTCCCAGGTTCGAAAGAGCCGAATCCCTTTCCTGTATGCCATGGGCCTCCTTTTATAGACAAAAGGGGCTGCCACAATGGCACACAGGAGGTGGAAAGGCCTACAGTGTTGTGAGCTTATCGCCCATATTACAGGACAAAGCGCATTTAATGCAAGGCTTAGGTGTCCCTTCACTTTATCAGGGACGGGAACGAGGCCCGTCCCGTCCTTCGCCGCTCCTCCTTGCTTTGACATGCGGCCTGGCCAGCGATGCATGCAGTGCCATGTAGGTAGGCAAGCAGTTGAGGTGGCGCAGTGGTGGAGCCTCCACGAAGATCTGCATGCCGCCACGCAGGTGCGTGCTGAGTTGGCCTGGAAGCTGCATGTTTCCACGTAGGTGCCTGCCCAGCTGGTTGGGCTGGCAGCTGCATGCGAACGGCGACAGGGAGTTGGTTGGTGCGGGCCTGGCAGTGGCCCTGCTGTCACCTCTGGCAAGGGTCTTGCTGGGTGGCCCGGCAAGGGTCCTGTCATGGCGCGCTGGCATCCCCGGCAAGGATCTTGCCGCGGGTCTTGTGGGTTTCTTCGGTAAGGATCTTGACAGGGAGTGTTGTCTTCCAATCCTCATCTGGTCTTGAGCATTCTATGTCTTCACAGAGATCTGCATACCACCATGGAGGTGCCTCCCGAGCCCTGGTCTAACATGGCTGTTGGAGACCGTGGCTCGAGGGTGGCCCGCTCCACTGGTGTGGGTGAGTTGCCCCGTCAAGGGGCTTGCCGGGGCTGGGGAGGCTGCCACCGGCAAGGGTCTTGCCGGGGAAACCTGCTTCGCCCATCTGCACTTTGTGGCCTTGGTCCTCGATGTTGCCTTGTCTGTCTCGAGCCTTTGTCTTCTCTTCGGCTTCCCTCCTTTGCCCTGCTATGCGTGGCCACGGCGCGTGGCTTTGACTGCCCGTGCACAAGTAAAGGGGTCAAAAGGAGAACCCCTACTTTTGTACACCGACAAACACTATGGCCTCGAGGTCAGGATTAGGCAGGGGTATCCACACCACCGACGGCCACAACTGTAGGTCAAAATGAGACATGGTCAAGCTCAAACTTGGAGTTGGCAGTGGAGCTCCCCGCATGGTGAGGAGGTAGACATGCAGCAGCGTGACAAAAAGGAGGACATGTAGTCTCATGTTGCTATCTACTCTCAAAGTACCATGCTTCCTCCCATAACCCCATCGCCTCCTCTTGTATCATCCTCTCCTCCATTGCCGGGCTCGTGGCGAAAAGGGGGTGATGGTAGGACCAGATCCCATGCTGCCGACATGACCACATGAGTGCGCACCGTAGGAAATCGGTTAGTCAGACTTATTAATGGAAGCCGTGATGGTCAAATGTTGGCCGGCAGAACAATAACGAGACGATAGAGAGATCAGTATCCACACATGTCCTCTCTCTCTCTTTATCTCTCTCTCAGACAAACATGTAGAGATCAAACCACCATAGAAGATCACAACCTTCTAGATGGCCATCCATAGACCACTAGGAAATACTGTAAGCTTTTCGCGGATCAAGGTTTGAACCGCTTGAAATGTTGAATCACTTTTGGTGGTGCACCAAAAAAACACCGAATATGCATCTTTAGAAGAAGATTAGTATCTAACTATTACAAATTAACCCTCATTTCAAAGAATATGAACAATTGCGGCAACATCTCTTGTTTTCCGAAAATGGAACTACTAGAGATATGCTCACATGTGAGGCAGTTACCCATTTTGGCACCACTCTGGCATATCTCTTGGTATCACATGAGATGGAGCGATAACTCGGGCAATTCCTATGGCCCGCCATAGATGTAATGGTGTATGGCATTCATATTAATGATATAATTCTACACACAATGGCTTTATTTGTTCCTCATTCTGCATGTGAACATGCATATGTAAGCATGATGAAGTGCCCATGAGCTTCGAGTGCGGCCGTCAAGTGAGCAGTGTTGGCTCGGGTGGGCATTCCGTGTTTCCCGGACTGGAGAGGCCTACAACCTCTCTAATCCGGTTTAGCCTCCCTAATTTTCAGCAACGTGGAACCGATGGTTGTAGTGCTTTTTGTTGTGTATTCGTTACGCATGGCAGCACTTCGAACCTACATTAGCTAGGTAGTGAGGCATGTGGACTTTATCTGTATGTCCGGTTTTCCTTTAAGTGGTGTAGGCATGTAGCTTTAGTAGGCTTTTTTCAGTTTGGTTTTCCTTAGGAACCGTATCAATTTTCTTCTCGCAATGGAGGGCCCCCCGTTTCCAAACATGTGGTGGGCATAGAACAAAGCTAATATTAGAATCTTGACGACATAAACCCATAGATGTATGTTCGTGGTAGAAGTAACCTAGGTATGAAACTACATTCAGCCGCGTCACCTATATTTTTGCATCAACAAATCAAGTCGATCAACTCCAAGTCCATTACGACAAGAAAAATAAACTAACAAGTGAGCGTAACTCAGTTGGTTTAGAAGGGCGTGAAGTTTTTGTTGCGAGGTCCAAGAGTGAAAGAAATAGTGAACACATGCCTGATTTACCCCTATCAACCAGATGTCAAAACTAAGCTTGCCTAAATCATGACAATGTGGGATTCCTAGTTTCAGTAACCGACATGACACATTGATGCATTCCATGTATGTGTTAATGTTGAGGCAGACATGCAAACGACCCCATGCCTGCACACAAGCATGCATCCTTCCTCTCTCGCGTGTGATTGAGTTCTTTGAGGAGGGATGTTTTCACCGTGGAACATCACTTTATGATTTGGCACTATTTTCACGAAGAAGGGGGAATATCTATGCCATTTTATCGAAAGTGGAGGGAGTACATAACAGTGATTGGATAACATTGAGGGGAAACTGGGTAGGGGAAGCGGGAACATACATTCGGCGTGAAGGTCTCGGGATCAGGGTGGCCACATCACCAACAACCATGGTGGCCTCCTCATCCTACAACTCAAGTAAAGACATGGTCAAGATCAAACCTAGAGGTGGTAGTGGAGCTCGGAGTTGGAAGGCAATGAGGGAGCATGTGTGGCCAGATGTGAACTGGATTGCGGAAGAAAAATGCATGGCCTAGACGCTTCCAGTGGCTGGCATGCGGAGGACATGTAGTCTCACATTTCTATCTACTCTCGCAATACCATGCTTCCTCCCACAACCCCATCACCTCATCTCATATCATCCTCTCCTCCATTGCCGGGCCCATGGTGGAAATGCAACAATTGTAGGCCCATATCCCATGCTGCCGACGTGACTACAAGAATGCGCGCGATCGGAAACCGGTTAGTCGGACTTATCACTGGATGTTGTGATGGTCGAAAGTTGACTGGCAAAACAACGACAAGAGGATGGAGAGATCGATATCCACACATGTGCTCTCTCTCTCCCTTTGTGTGTGTGTGTGTGTCACACACACATGTAGAGATCAAACCACCATAGAGGATCACAAACTTCTAGTGGCCGAGCATAAGACAACTAGAAAATATCGTAAGCTTTTCGTGGATCGAGGTTTGAACCGCTTGAAATGTTGAATCACTTTTGGTGGTGCGCCCAAAGAACACCAAATATGCATCTTTAGAAGAGGATTACCATTCAACTATTACAAATTAACGCTCATTTCAAAGAATATGAACAATTGCAACTTGATATGTACAAGATCTCTTGTTATCTGCAAATGGAACTGCTAGAGATATGCTCACATATGAAGCAGTTGTCCCATTTTGCACCACTCTGGCATATTTTTTGATAGCACATGAGATGGAGGGGTAAATCGGGCAATACCTATGGCCCTCCCTAGATGTACTGGTGTATGGCCCATTCATAGTAATGACATAATTCTACAAGCAATGGCTTTATTTGTTCCTCATTCTACACATGAACATGCATATGTAAGCATGATGAAGTGACCATGAGCTTCGAGTGCGGATGTCAAGTGAGTAGTGTTGGCTCGGGTGGGCATTCCGTGTTTCCCTGAACTAGAGAGGCCTAGAACCTCTCCCATTCGGTCTTAGCCTCCCTAATTTTCAGCAACGTGGAACCGATGGTTGTAGTGCTTTTTGGTGTGTATTTTTATGCATGGCAACACTTCAAACCTACATTAGCTAGGTAGTGAGGCATGTGGATTTTATGTTTATGGCTAGTTTTCCTTTAGGTGGTGTAGCTTTAGAAGGTTTCCAGTTTGGTTTTCCTTAGGAACCATATCAATTCTCGTCTCGCAATGGAGGGCCCCCGGTTTCTGACATGTGGTGGACACAGAACAAAGCTAATATTAGATTCTTGATGACATAAACTCATGGACATATGTTCGTGGTAGAAGTAACCCAGGTATGAAACTACATTCAGCGGTGTCACCTATATTTTTGCATCAACAAACCAAGTTAATCAACACCAAGTCCATTGTGACAAAAAATACACTAAGTAAGTGAGCCTAACTAGGTTTAAAAGGGTGTGAAATTTTTGTTGCGAGGGCCAAGAGCGAAAGAAATAGTTGAAACATGCCCAATCTACCCCTAATCAACCACATGTCAAAACTAAACTCGCCTAAATCATGGCAACATGGGACTCCTAGTTTCAGTAACCGACGTTACACATTGATGCATGCATGTCATGTATTAATGTTGAGGCCTGACATGCAAATGAGCGCATGCCCACACACAAGCACGCATCCTCCCTCTCTCACACGGGATCGAGTTCTTGAGGAGGCATGTTTTGACCGCAGAACAACACTTTTCGGCTTGGCACTATTTTCATGGAGAATGGGGAATATCTATGTATTACGTCTCCAACGTTGTCGGTGTCAAAACCGGCGGATCTCGGGTAGGGGGTACCAACTGTGGATCTTGGATCAATGGGGAACAAGGGACACAAGACACAATGTTTACTCAATTTTGGGCCCTCTCTAAGAGGTAAAACCCTCCATCCCACTTGATTATATTTCTTGTGTATATGAGGATTACAGAGTCGACCAACCACGAGATCAGATGAACTAAACCCTAGGCTAGTAGGATAATGGTTGTTGTTCTAGCCTCTATGGACTAAAATCTCTGGTTTATATAGACATTAGGGTATTAGGGTTACACATGGTCGATTACAAGGAAGGAAGGAATAAACACACCGATTCTTCTTGACTTGACTTGGATGACACACCAAGGTAAAAATGTCATGTTCGGATACGGGATCGGCTCATAGCTTGGCCTTCCATAAGTTGTAGTGCGGCCCACCTATCCGGCCCATGAGAGATAGGCCGGCAGCCCGAGGACCCCCTAGTCCAGGACTCCCTCAGTAGCCCCCGAACTAGCCTCCAACGTTGGAGTTTGTAACCGTCAAACGCTCAATGTGTACCAAAGTCTTGTGCTTACGAGGCGAGTTCTCCATCTTTTCCCTGTCCGGCTTGTCTGATAGTTAGGCCACCGATGACCTCTTGACCCATCAAATCATAGTGGGCCCCCTTCATTGACTCCATCAAAGGCGACCCTTTACTTTCGTGCGTTAGCCAGGAGGTGAACAGTCTTGCACTTTTCTGACAAAAGTGCCCCCTGGGAACAGAAATGTACCTATTAAATAGGTCGTGGGCGCATCAAGTGGCCCGTCCATCCTAAAGCAAGAAACCTAATCCAGCCTAGATAGATCTCGGGACAAATGGCTAGCATCACTGGTTCATCCACACGCCCTCACGACCATCTCCCGGGCGACTGGTCCAGCTGCTCGGTCTCACGTCTCCGGTTATGTGATCTCTAGTGGCAAGGATATCTTCCTGTCACAGATCTTGTCACTACAAAAAAAAAGATACATCCGTGACATTTTGGGCCGAGTGATTTTTTCTTGTCATGCTTATGACACTTCTATGACGATAATTTTGACAAAACCCGGTATCATCATAGATGTGGTGGGCTTCTACTTCAATGACAAAAAATCATGACAGAAAATGGGCTTTTCATCCTTGGCAGGCCGGAGACGCAGCTGCATGACATTCTTTGGGCCGTCCATGACGGAAAAACCATGGTAGAAGCAAGGGTGAGGAAAGTTTCGGGGAGTTCCCGGTTACGGTGGGTGGTCGGGGGCCGAGCGATACATGTTTCTCTCGTACACGTATGCGCGTGCGTGCGAGGCGTTGGGCTCTAACTGAACCTGAGTGAGGCGTTCTCCTAACTAAACCTGAGCGATTGCACTGCAGGCTATGCATTACTGAACCCGAGCGATCAATCGATGGCTATTAACTGAACCCGATTGAGCGATTCCTTCGCTAGTGCTGCTAACTGAAGCTGATCGATGCTGCTTCTGGATGAACAGTGAGCCTTCTTGGGGGGTGGATGAATAGTTCCCGATGGGGGGTTGGATGAACAGGACCCCGTGGTGTTGCCGCTGGATGAATAGGACCCCGATCGATCGAGCCGCTTGGGGGTGGATGAACAGGACCCTGTGGAGGGCTAGATGAACAGGACCCCATGGAGGGCTGGTTGAACAGTAGCCGGTGGAGGGCTGGATGAACAGTAGCCCGTGGAGGGGTGGTTGAATAGGACCCCGTGGAGAGGGCTGGTTGAACAATAGCTGGTGGAGGAGCGCGTGGTGGAGCTGGATGAACAGGAGCCCGTGGATGAACAGTCGCAGCTGGAGCCTGGAGGAGGTCGATGGTGGATGAACAGTAGCCCGTGGAGGCTAGAGGAGGTCGACGGTGGAGATGAACAGTATCCCGTGGAGTCCCGTTTTGCGGTACGCCACACCCCTCCTGGTGAACAGGACCGCCGTTTCGACCATAGCGCTCCAACACATGTCTGTTTCCTCTGTTTTGTGGTACGCCACACCCCTACCGATCAACAGGACCCTGTTTCGACCGTAGGAGGTCCAACAGAAGTCCGTTTCCTCCGTTTTGCGATACGCCAGACCCCTGCCAATGAACAGGATCCCGTTTCGACCGTGGCCGGTCAAACACAAGGCTGTTTCCACTGTTCTACGGTACTCCAGGCCTTGTTTCCATCGGCTGTTCCATCCAAGCCGGTTAGCTCCCGATGAACACGACGTATTCCGACCCAATCGGTTGCATCCCGATGAATAGGACGTTGTTTCTCTGTTCCGACCCAGCCGGTTCGCTGCCCGATGAACAGGACACCGTTGCTGCCATCCATTGCCTCTCCATGTACACAAGCCCTGGCCGTCCGTATATATATGCGCGAGTACGCGCTCGAGACCCTGCCCGTATGTACGTACGTGGCCGTATTTTCTTTCTTGCACCCTGGCCGCTGTACGTACGTGTACATGCTACGTGTGTGCCTCTACTACGACACGTGCACGCCTCTACTACGACACGTGCCCTTCCTTACACAGCCACGCTTCATCGCGGCAGCCTGCAGACAGATCGATCGTATGTACGTACCCATTCGCGACCAAAATGACAATGCTACGTACGCTTCGACCAGGTGGGTCTCGACTATCAGGAACTTCCTTGCGTGCGAAGATGTAGCTGGTGGGTCCCAGCAGTCAGGGGGTGAATCATTTTCTTTTGCTCGAAATATGGACGCACTTCCTTGCGTGCGAAGATGTAGTTGGTAGGTCCCAGCAGTAGGGGGAAACGTTATTTTCGTGAAATACGGTGGCCCGACCGGTGGGTCCCTGCTATCAGGTGGAGGAATCATCATTTTCTGCGTAATAAGGAGGCACTTCCTTGCCGCGGCTGTGGACCCAGCTGTCAGCCTCTCCATGTACAGTACTCTTCCGATGGAAGTCAGTCATTGACCACATTGACCACGCCGCGCCGAGATCACCAAGGCGGTGGACGACGGCGAGGCCTAGGAAGGGGACGATACAGAGCCGGGGAAGACGCGGCAGTGGATGCCCACACGGAGAGGAGTACGAGGGTTCACTTTTCGGCTGCGGTGTGAGGCTTCCGTCGCCGCAAAATAACAGGGGGTGTGGGTGAGTGGAGGGATGGCCTGGCCAGCGGTGGGAGTAGTAGGGGGCGGTGAGGCCTCCGCGGAAGCACAGCCGGCCAGGAGAGGTAGGAGTAAGTGGCACGATCGGCGCTGCTTTGGGCGGCTGGAGCAAGAAGACCAGAGGTTGAAGAAGCACTACGGCCGTTGGATGGACATCGTATGATCACTGGAGCTAGAATCATTCATATTGACTAAGTTGACAAAGCCATCCGTCCCCGTCTACTTAGTAGGCCCACAAGTCAGCCTCCCACTATGCTGGGTCCCAGCTAGCGGGGGAGTATTCATTTTTTTGTGTGTAATAAGGAGGCACTTCCTTGTGTGCGAAGATATAGCTGGTGGGTCTGAGCTGTCAGTGACGGGAACATTTTTTTCGCAAAATACAGAGGCCCTTTCAGTGGGTTCCAGATGTCAGGTGGAGGAATCATTATTTTGTGCGTAATAAGGAAGCATTTCCTTGCGTGCGACCAAGAAGCCAGCTGTCATCCTCTCCATGTACAGTCCACTTCAGATGCATGTTAGTCGTTGACCACGTTGACCACGCCGCACCGAGAGCACCACGGCAGTGGACGATGGAGAGGCCTATGAAGGGAACGACATAGAGCAAGGGAAGACTCGGTAGCTGTTTCCCACGCGGAGAGGAGTAGGACTATACGAGGGTTTACTGGTTCGTCTGCCGTCGTCAGAGAATAACAGTAGGTGCGGGTGAGTAGAGGGATGGCTAGGCCAGCGATGGGAGTACGATGGGGCAGTGAGGCCTGCGCAGCAGCACAGCCGGCCGTGAGAGGAGGGAGCAGGCAGTCCCACCGACGCTTGGTTGAGCGGCTGGAGCAGGAAGAGCAGAGATTGAAGAAGCATGATGGTCGTTGGATGGACATCCAACAATAATTGCTTGTGTGTCAACCTTTTTTTAGAAAAGCCTCAAATCTGTGGAAAACAACATACAACCATTCTGCCATTATTTCTAATAATTTACAGCCCATTTGCTAATTCTTAAGGTTTTTTTGGAGCCCATATTATTTTTGTTAGCATTATAGCCCATATTGTGGCCACGGTTAAAAAATTATATGAAATTTTGCATATTTCGGTGCGGTCCGGACTGTTTTTAATCCCGAAATTTCGAGTCACATTTAAATTGATTTTATAAATAAATGTATATCAATATAAAATCCAAAAAATTGTCCACACATAAAAATCAATGCAGTTTAAAATCTCGAATCAAAAAAAAAGAAATTTGAAACTAATTGCCGGTTTGATGTGTTTAAAAAATGTACAACCTGTTTCTCATTACTGATAGGCCATTTTCTCCACCAGCCAAATGAAGCTCTCCTCGTCTTGAAAGATTTGCAGCCCAACAGGCCTGACAAAGCGAGTTACTTGACAAATCACAAAAAAACTGGGCTAGCCATTTTCAGAAAGAAAAAAAAACTACTAGGCTGGTCTGTGGTAAACATAAAATAAAAGACTGTCTAGACAGGCCAGAGTGCCCCGCACAGCCCAGTTGACACCCTGCTTCCGTCTCAAAAACAAATTAGATAAATGCCACTCCAATTATGGCGATTCATAAAAATGCCACTGCAATTTCCAAACTTTGAAAAATGGCACTGCAATTTTTGCAAACTTTGAAAAACGCCACTGCAATTTGCAAACTTTGAAAAACGCCACTCCAGACTTCTAAAAATGCCACTGGAAATGGCATGAGATGGCATTTTTCGAAGTTTGGAAATTGTAGTGGCATTTCTCGGAATCACCAGATTTGGAGTGGCATTTATCAAATTAACCCAAAACAAAAATAACTAGGCGAGCTGTTGGGTCCCTGGTGTCAGCCGCTCGTTGTGCAATTCTCTCGTTTATTGACTACGTTGACAATGGCATGGGACCCAAATGTCAGAAATCCATTAGGAGGAGCCATTTTTTATTGGCTTGAAATAAGGAGGCACTTGCTTGCGTACTGCCATGACCTTGGTGGGTCCCTGCTATCATCCTCCCCACATACAATCATCTCCTAATTGTGTACGCGTCAACCTGGTAGGCCCACAAGTCAGCCTCTAAACCCATGGGGGACAAATACAACCCATTTAAAAAAATAACAGCCCATTCCATACGTTCAAACGGAAAGTTCAACATTCAGAGCGAAGTAACAGGTCTGATCCAGATATAGAGTACTGAACTTCCACGCTGACAACCATCATAGCCAAGTTAGCTATCTACTCCCACTAATACTCTAGTAGTGTACAAGTACTAACTTACTCTTAGCTAACTAGACGATGCCGGCCGCCATCTACGGTACACGATAAACGCCGGCACCAGCATCCTCTGCCTCGCCTCAGACTTGCCAGAGGTGCAATAGGGCACGTTGCTCGCACGCGTTGGCCCTTTCCATGCCGGTGTGGTCCACCGAAGCTTCGGCTTCTAAGCAGGAAACCTACTTGATGAGGTAGTAGTAAAATTGGGCGTCGCGAATGCGTGCATACCCGACAGCCTCCAGGGCTATTTGCCGGGCGCGGGCCGCCATGTAGTTGGCCTAGTTGCGGGCGCTCTGCTCGTGACTCAGAGCGTCGGTGCGCTGCTGCTCCATGTCCTGCTGGCGGCGCAAATCGGTGATACGCTGCTCCTCTACCAGGCGGTCGCGCTACAACAACTCCTCATACTCTGCATTGCCATCTAAAGACCGATAGAATGCCTACTCCCTCCGTTTGCCTTCCGGTGAAAAACCAAGCACTAATTCCGGTGATGACCGCCTCCGGCGTCGCCTATCGCGGACGGGCGGGGGCATGGTGGACGTTGCGAGAGCGAGGATAAGTGGCGAGCAACGTCGGGACGGTGGGGGCTTATGAGGATAGGGCGAGTTGGGTGATGGTGCCACCGGAGAAGGCCGGGAAATAGTAATTATAGGCAGAAGGTAGGCGAACCAGCGTGTCACGGGAAACGCGGCAATCATCATGGTCATCAGAATTTAATGCATAAGCAGGCATGGCTTAGCGCGCCAGCTTGCCGTGGAAAACTAGAAAAACTGAAATTATGACCGTGTCGTCCCGTCCCGTCAGTGGTGCGTCCCGTCCATGCTGGGTCGCACACCGGCATGACGGTCAAACGAGTGCACCCGAATCATCCAGATGAGGTACTCCCTGCTTGTCAAAAATGATTCCACCACTCATCATCTATCTTGGTTGGAGAGGTTTTTGAATTAAGCCCTGCAAACCGGAAAGGAGGTAGTACGTGCGTGAGCCGCTATTTATTCGTGTAGGATCGAGTAGGTCGTTTTTTGAATTGAGCCCTGCAAACCGGAAAGGAGGTAGTACGTGCCTGATCTGCTATTTATCCGTGTAGGATCGAGTAGGTCGGATAGTGTACGTGTAGGATCGATGTGACAGCCTGTTTTTTTGCCTTCTCTCTTTTTCCGGACTTGATTTGCATTTGCCTTGGTTTTGAGTTTTTAGAGTCAATTCAAATGGACTTGTCACTTGGGTATGCCCTTGACTTTCACCCAAGTGACCCATCTGCCTCTCATCCAACTCCATTTCTTTCTAAAACCCTAGAATGGCCCATTGGATATTTTTCATAAGTGGAAATATTCATTTTCTTTCTGAAAGCTCATTTCAGAAATTAGAGCTCCAAATCAACCCGAATTTTTATAGCTCCAAAAATCCTGAGATAATTTCGAAATTTTCTTTGAACCTTGGCCCACCTCCCTGGGTAAAAATATTGCATGAATTTTTGTAATATTTTTGCTACAGAAAATCTTTTCTATTCTGGCCCAAGAATGCACTTTGTACAACAAGTGCATTTCCTTAATCTTTTGGAGCTAATATTTCTTGAGCTTAGACACCCTCCTACGAAACCCTTAACCCCAGGAGATCAGCCCTAATGGCCTTCTAGAAGCTAGCCAAACTTAGCGACCAAGTTTCTTTCCAGAAACTTGCCAGCAAGCTTGAGACACTTCTAGTCGGCCTAGGTTCGAGTCTTCACCTTTCCTAGACGTATCTCTGCATGGACTTTAGCCCAGACAAGGTTTGGCAGCGTTTGGGGTGTCATTTTGGCCATGCCAGGGTGGTGACCGCATGTGGACACGGGGCCTGGCATGTGTTCGACGCGCTATGCGTCGTGCCAGTGCCTCTGTTCGGCGCGTGCCCGGGCCAGAGCTCGCCGATGACTGCCGCACCACGCCACCACCTTCGTCTCATCGCCCTTGACCTCTCCCTGGCGCTCATCGATGCCAGAGACACCGCAGCGAGCATGGGCGCGTCGCGGCCAAAAGCCACAGTGCACCCGTGCCCCTGTCATCTTCTCCCCCTCCTCCATGTGCTCGTCCGCGAGCGTGGACAGCCTCCGCGTGATCGCTGAGCTTCTCGCGCCCTCGCTGACGCCCCTTGTCACCTCTCGCCGTCTTCCAGATAACTCCGGCGGTTACACGTACCCCCTTCCCCCTCCGGTTATAAATTGAGCCCTCCCCTCCGTTCCAGCGCCACCTGCAGCACCATCCAAGCTCCACACACACGCAACACAGCCACAACCCAGCCAGGCAGGCCTCTGGCTGCCATGCTCGACCTGAGATCGCCGGCAACACTCATAGCTTAGCCACCCCGTCCCCGACCTCTTGCAGCCCAACCAACCACCTAGGCGCGTCCCTGGAGCCTCTCTGGTGGCGTCCCGAAGCCGCAGAGCCCCTAGAATGGTCCCTCACTGTCGCCTTCTTCCTCTCCGACAAGACCCGACCGCCGCCGCCGCTTGAGAGGTTGATTGCGAGCAGCTCCGGTCGTCTCTCGTCATGCCACGAGTACAGGCAGGTGTGCCGTAGCCCCCTCTCCAATCCTATCCCTCCAGCTTAGCCCAAGAACCCCTCCTCGCCAGCGTGAGCTCTGGCAAAACGCCGCCGCGTTGTGTTTCTCTTCCCATCCCCTCTCTCCTGACCGGTGGGGCCCTATGTCAGCCTCTCCACTCGCACCCGAAGCGGTACGAGTGGAGGCGTCTTTTGGATTTATGCCATCAACGTCACCCCCCTGGTTTTCTGTTTTTTCAAATTAAGTCATATATTTTGACCAGAACTTTGACCATGAATATCCCCTAGCCTATAAGCCCAAATGAGTTGATTCTTTTTTGCATTGTGTTGGTTACATAAAACTCTAGCAGCATAGCAAAGTGTGGATTTTTCCTTGCTGCCTAGAATTTCTGGTTATTTTTAGAGTGGTTTTTGATATTTTGTTTTGTGGTTTTTAAATATTTTCAGAGGGAGAGACTTGTCTTGGAGCTATCCAGGAGGAGTGTGAACCTCCTCTACACTAAGGCAAGCCACAATAACATTTGGATGGTGTCATCTCAATATCTATGATTTTCTACTTGGATATGAGCTAATTTTCATGCATTTAAAATAGTTAAATAATTATGATCTAATGCTTAGTTACTTTGTCATGCTTGTTATGCTTGTTTTAGTTACTGGTTGATTGCATGCAGTAGTTTAATCAAGTAGAGTAAAGTTTTTGGCTTAATGATAATGCTTTGATAAATAATGGTAGTTTCTTTTGGTAATTAAAATTTTCATATAAAAGATAAGTGACTAAAAATGAGGTTTGATAATAACCAGTGTAGTAACATCAACAGTTTTGTTGATGAGTAGTGCAAGAAAGGTATTTCTGTGATGTTGATCCATTCTTATGAGTTGCATACTACGCATATCGAATAGTTGCATGATCATGGCATCGCATGACTTGTAGTGAGTTTATTTTCAAGTTAAACCTGATAATAATCCAACTTGAATATAACGTTGATCAAGTCATGGTGCCTCTGAACCGGGTTCTTTTCAGTGCAACCACATTTACCTTTATGGATGGTCTTGATTCGGTCCTTTGTCATGCCTCTTATGAGTGCCTCCAACGAGGGAAGGTTATGGGCGTGCGGTACCCTGGCACGGTAAGCAGACATAGCCTTGCGCAACTCAGAATAGGAACCCTCTACCCATTGTCGGTTTCACTCCATATGTTCCTCCCACTTCTAGTACCCTGGTGACCACCCAGGGTACCAGCAACCCTTTGGCAGTGACCCCTCGTAGTGCTCCTGCTGCGTGGTCTTCCCTTGTCGCTACTCCTGCAGCTCCTATGCTTAGATCTCGTCCTTGAGGGAGATTCCTTGAGGCAGCGTCATCGCGTTTCTTTTAATCCGGAGGTCTCCACTATCAGTTCAGGGTCTGAGTCTGGCTCAGGAGAGGAGCCTGCAGAAGCACCTGCCGAGCAGTAGATCGCTAGAGTATCATCTTCGTCATGAGTATGATGTATGGATGTAGTCGTATGCGTCATGATGTTTAGTTTCATGTATGAGGGCAGTGAACCCATCATGATGTTATCTTTTATGCTGAGTCTATGTATAATTATGTTGGAACCTTTTTATTCGCCCTGGTCTCATTTTGCCGTGTTTTTCTAGGTTTGTCACTGGCTTTTTCCTTCCATTTTTGGATATTTCTCATCACGATTGCCTTGTATTGGGAAAACAAATAATAGGATGACACGAGGAGGTAGCAGCATCCAAGCTTGCGAGGATGTCCCTGTTCGTTGCTCCGCACGGCAAGCAGGACATTCCCCCGAGCCATACCAGCCTCCAGCACCTCCACCGCCACATCTGCCTTCCACTGAGCAGATTTTGCGAATGTTTGAAGAAAGAAGAAACAATGATCTGATGGAGATGTTGAAAAGTGTGCAAGTTATGGTTGGACAGAATGGAAATCAGAATGGTCACTACTCCAAGTTGTCAGATTTTCAAAGGACCAAGCCTCCCAGTTTTAGTCAAGCTGTTGACCCATTGGAAGCCGATGATTGGTTGAGGACCATTGAGAGGAAGCTGGAAATTGCTCGCACTGAAGAAGGATCCAAGGTTCCATACACGGCGCCTTATCTCGAAGGAGCTGCTGCTATATGGTGGGATAATGCTAAAGCTATGTGGCCCGCGGACGAGGAAATTACGTGTACCAAATTCAAGGATCATTTCCGCAAGTATCATATACCCACCGGAATTTTGAAGATCAAGCAGCGCGAATTTCTTGCACTTACTCAAGGAAGCATGTCAGTAAGTGAGTACCTGAATAGATTCAACCATTTGGCCCGTTATTCTCTCTATGATGTGGCCACCGAAGAAAGGAAGGTCGACAGATTCCTTGGTAGACTTAACCAGCACCTCAGATGCACTCTCAGCATGTTTGATTTTCTAGACTTCCAAACTCTGGTGAACAAGGCCCTCATTGCAGAAAGGAACACAAGCTCATGCACGACAACATGCCCACAAATAATGACCACAAGCGCAAATTCGAGCCTAAGAAGGATATGCAACCCGTGCAGAAGGCTCGTACATGGCAACAGACTCAGGTGGAGTACAAACCCAACTGGCATCAGAATGTCAACAAGACCACCACTCAAGTCAAGAATGTTGTAACCAGTCCGGTGCGTGATTAGTGCAACAACGCCTGTTTCAGCTGTGGACAAATCGGACATTACGCCAGACAATATCCCAAGAACGGCAAACCAATAGCTTCCTACCATCGACAAGTCAACCATCTGGAGTCATATTCCGACCCGAGGGCCATCCAAGGCCAAATGCATCATATCTCCGCTGAAGCCCAAGAAGACCCGGAAGTCGTCATTGGTATGTTTCCTGTTAATAGCATACCTGCAATAATTTTATTTGATTCTAGGGCTTCCCACTCTTTTATTTCACGGAGTTTTGCTACCTAAAACAAATTTCGTTGTTTGATTATGGGAAAAAGTATGCTGGTACAATCCCTGGGATCGGTGCTTCGAAGTAACCTAGTCTACCAAAATTTGGAAATTGAGATAAAGGGAGTCAAGTTTCCAACAGCCTTGATAGTCATTGAATCTGATAAATTGGACATTATTCTGGGAATGAATTGGTTGACCCAATACCAAGTATGTATCAACTATGCGACCAGAGAAGTCACCATGGTAAATCAGGCAGATCACATCGCAAGTTTTTATGCCCACAGAAGTATACCCAAGAAGGATATAGTATTCTCAGTCGTGGACGAAGAAGTGGAATCAATCCCTATGGTCAGTGAGTATCCATATGTATTTCCCGAGGAATTGCCAGGAATGCCGCCAGACAATGAATTGGAGTTTGCTATTGACTTGGTGCCCAGGACTGCACCGATATATAAGAAATATTATCGGATGCCTTCGTTAGAATTGGTGGAGTTAAAGAAACATCTCGATGAGATGCTGCAGAAAGGATACGTCCGTCCAAGATCTTCACCTTGGGGATCGCCCGCTATATTCGTGGATAAAAAGGACGGCAGTCTTCAGATGTGTGTAGACTACTGTCGGCATTCTGGGAACGGGGGTCCCCAGACTTGCCTGCCTGCGGCCTGCGGCGTGGCTCAAAGGGGGCCCAGCACGGCCCATCTTCGTCAACACAAGCTCAAGGCCCTCGCGAGGCGGACGACAAGGAGCTTCCTCAGGCACGGCCTCATCAGGCTGGCTCACGAGGAGGCGGAGAGTTCAAGGCGGGGTACCTCGCGAGGTGCCCATGACGCAAGCCATGACGACCAAGGGCGCTAGTCGGGCGCCAGCCCGCACAGTGTCCTCCTTTCCTCTTTGGTGCAAAGGGAGCAAGCGCAGGCGAGAGCATCAAGCAAAGGCATCCATTTCGGTGCAAGAAGACCAAGACCAGTCCAACGACAGGATGGAGGTCACCGTGGAGCCCAAGCCGGCGTCACCACCAGAGCCTTTGACAGGCGAGGACCAACTTTAGTCAGGATAAGTGTACCCGCTGTTCCCCTTCAAAATGGCCAATTGTTGGCGCCCTTCCCGCTCAATATTTGGGAAGACGCCCAGGGCCTTTGCCTATAAAATAGGACTAGCCACCCCTAGGGTAGGGGGGATCATCATCTGGTATCTGGCATACATCTAGGATAGAAAGAGAGAGATAGGGCGACTGAGCTCCTCCTAGCAGTTCATCGCACCAGCCAAGAATAGACCCTCGCGAGGCTGTTCTTCCTTGTATTGTTCATCATCAGCCCAAGAGGCAATCCACCACACCACACACTGGAGTAGGGTATTACACCACAATGGTGGCCCGAACCAGTATAAACCCTGTGTCTCTTGTGTTGATCTTTTCGTAGTTTAGGTCCTAGCGATTCAGTGAGGAGCAGGTAGAAAGAGGGCGTAATCTCCGCGTGCACCCTAGTGTTCGAACCTCAAGGGTCTGCCGGAACCCGAAATCCGACATTTGGCGCGCCAGGTAGGGGTGCGCCAGAATTCGTCTTCCGTCGCCCCGCTCTTCTCCGACCGTCGCATCCATGTCTGACGCTCGTCGGGCTTCTCTCGCCGCTCGAGTCGCCCAGACGGCTCCCGTCGGCGGACGCCCTCGTCGTTCCCCGTCGCCTGCCGTCAACACCGCCACCGGCTCGGCAGGGAACGAGCAGCGGGTATTGCCCCTGTGTCCCTCCGTGGCCTCTTGGGAAAAGCCGCGCGACCTCTTCCTCGCCCCCCACGCCGCGTCGACCTTCCCGGTCGTCGCGGCCCTCCTGGGTGGCTCGCGGGCGCCGCCCTCCAGTCACCATGTCAAGCCGTTCATCCGCCGGGTCGACGCCGCCTCCACGCGGCAGGGGACTCCCTGGGACCGGTCAGAGCCGCAGGCCCGGCTAGCCTTCAGCTCGGAGGACCACCCCTCCAACTCGGCCTGCTCGGGTGCGCTCCCCATGCTGTGCACCCCCACCATCTGCCAGGTGGCTGTCACCAGGACCCTCATCAACGGTGACGCGGGCCTCAACGTGCTCTCAGTCGAGACCGTCAACCTCCTCCGCATACCCCAGGAGCGGCTGCAGCCCAGCCGTCCCTTCATGGGCGTAGGGTGCGGGTCTTCCAACTCCTTGGGACAGATCCGGCTCCCAGTAACTTTCGGCACCTACGACAACTTCCGCACGGAGCTGGTCGATTTCGATATCGCCCTCATCAGCCTCCCCTACAACGCCATCCTCGGCTACCCAGCACTGGCCCAATTCATGGCCGCGACTCACCCGACATACAACCTTATGAAGATGCCCGGGAGTAGCGGAGTCCTCACCGTGCCTAGGGACGCCGGGGATGCGCTGCGAGCGCTCAAGCTCGCCTTCAAGACGGCGGCGTCGGCACAGCCTGCTGACGCGTGGGCCCCCGAGCCCAAGGGGGCTGCGCCAGCCAAGAAGAAACAGTTGTTCACCCAAGACAAAGCGGAGACCAAGCAGATACCTGACGACGAGGACGAGTCCACTAGCGCCAGTTTCGCGATAGGTGCCCACCTCGGGCCCGAGCAGGAGGAAGCCTTGGTTAAGTTCCTACGTGCAAACAAGAAGGTGTTTGCTTGGGAGCCCGATCAGTTGGCAGGGATCCCACAGGGCATGATCGAGCACCACCTCAACGTGTGCCCAAACGTGCGCCCCGTGAAGAAGAAAGCAAGGCGGCAGTCCACTGAAAAGCAGGCCTTCATCGTCCAGGAGACCCGCAAGCTAGAAGCCGCGGGGTCATTCGCAAGGTCCGATAACCAGATTGGTTGGCCAACCCTGTGGTTGTGCCAAAGAAGGGAGGGAAGGAACGCATGTGTGTCGACTTCACCAACCTCAACAAAACATGCCCGCAAGATCCGTTCCCGCTCCCCGCATCGATCAGATCGTCGATTCCACCGCTGAGTGTGACCTGTTATGCTTCTAGGATGCCTTCTCCGGGTATCACCAGATCAAGATGGCGGTGGAAGACGTGGAGAAGACAGCCTTCCTGACCCCGTGTGGGGTGTACTGCTATACATGCATGCCCTTCGGACTGCGCAACGCGGGGGCAACCTTTCAGTGGCTCATGCACATCACCCTGGGCCCCCAACTCGAGAAGAATGTGGAAGCGTACGTCAACGACATTGTAGTGAAGTCTCGCGAGGCCAAAACCCTGATACAAGACCTGGAGGAAACCTTTGCAAACCTCAACGCAGTGAGCCTGCGGCTCAACCCGGAGAAGTGTGTGTTTGGAGTCCCCTCGGGCAAGCTCTTGGGCTTCCTCGTGTCCCACCGAGGCATCGAGGCCAACCCAGAAAAGGTCAAGGCGCTCGAGGACATGAGCCCGCCAAAGACCCTCAGAGAGATGCAGAAGCTCACTGGGCGCGTGACTGCGCTAGGGCGCTTCATCTCTAGGTTAGGGGAGCGAGCGCTGCCTTTCTTCCAGCTGATGAAGAAAAAGGGGCCCTTTGAATGGACTGAAGAGGCCGACAAGGCGTTCCAAGATCTCAAGAGATACCTAACCAGCCCTCCGGTGATGGTGGCCCCATGCCCTCAAGAGCCCTTGGTACTCTACCTTGCCGCCAATCCTTACTCCGCCAGCGCGGCTCTGGTGGCGGTTAGGGAGGAGCGTCGGACCAAGGCCACAGCAGCTACCCATGCCAAGGCAAAGCAGGACCAAAAAGGACTCACAAAGATCACTACCACGACTGAGGAAGATCAGCCGCCACAGGGGAACGCACCGGGAGCGGGAGAGGCCCTTCCCCCAGGCAACCAGCTTCCGGAGGCCCCATCGCCTCAACAAGCGCCATGGCCTCCGGAGGGCGCCAGCAGCGCCGATGTTCCAAGCCTCGTCGAGCACCCGGTGTACTTCGTCAGCACGGTGTTGCGGGATGCAAGGGCACGGTACCCCATGCCACAGAAGCTCCTCCTCGCGCTGCTGGTGGCCTCGCGCAAGCTGCGACACTACTTCCAGGGTCACCCGATCAAGGTTGTCTCAGCATACCCCTTGGAAAGGGTGCTCAGGAGGCCTAACTTGGCCGGAAGGGTCGCTGAGTGGAACATTGAACTGCAAGCGTTTCAGCTCGAATTCAGCACGACCAGGGTCATCAAGGGTGCCGCGCTAGCAGATTTCGTAGCTGAATGGACGGAAGCACCAGATCACAAGACCGACGAGGACCGATCCCTCTCCCCGGGGAGCGAGGCGGCAGAAGGCTGGGTCATGTACTTCAACGGAGCGTTCTCCAGGCATGGCACTGGGGCTGGGGCAGTGCTCATATCTCCCGCTCAGGACAAGCTGTACTACGCCGTGCAGCTCTGCTTCCAGCAGGGTGAAAAGGTCTCCAACAATATAGCAGAATACGAGGGACTGATAGCGGGGTTGAAGGCCGCCGCAGCCCTGGGGGTGAAGCGCCTTACCATCAAGGGTGATTCGCAGCTCCTCGTCAACTTCTCCAACAAGGTATACGAGCCACGAGATGAGCACATGGAGGCCTATCTTGCGGAGGTCCGCAGGATGGAAAAGTAGTTCTGGGGGTTGGAGCTACAGCACGTGCCCCGCAACACTAACCAAGAGGCCGACGACATCGCCAAACGAGCATCCAGGCGGCTGCCTCAGGAGCCTGGCGTCTTCGAGGAGCGGCTCTTCAAGCCCTTGGCCATGCCACCGCTATCAAACGCGGCGCAGCCTCGGGAGGAGCTCCCCCAGCCACCTGCCGCGGGAGCCCCGTCCTGTGGCCCAGCCTCAGGAGTGCGCCTACTCCTGGCAATGGAGCCTCAGGAGGGGTGCTGGATCATAGAGCTCCGGAGTTACTTAACGCAAGGGACCCTGCCGGAGAAGGAAGAAGAAGCGGAGTGTGTGGCGTGGCAAGCCACAGCGTACTGCATCAGGGATGGGGAACTCTACCGGAAGCGACCAAATGATGTGTCCCTACGCTGCATCTCCAGGGAGCAAGGGAAAGAGCTGCTGGCGGATATACACGATGGAGACTGTGGGCACCACTCGTCATCACGAACCCTCATGGGAAAGGCATTCCGCAGTGGCTTCTATTGGCCTACTACGCTCAGTGACACCATCGAACTGGTAAAGGCTTGCGAAGCCTGTCAATTCCATGCAAAATAGATCCATCAGCCGGCGGGAGGTCTGCAGACCATACCCCTCCCGTGGCCATTCATAGTCTGGGGGATTGATATCCTGGGCCCGTTTCCTCGGGCGCCAGGGGGCTATCGCTACCTCTACGTCGCCGTGGACAAGTTCACCAAGTGGGCCGAAGTGGAAGACATCCGCACCATCCCCGCGGGTTCAGCGGTCAAGTTCATCAAGGGCATCGTGAGCCGGTTCGGGGTGCCGAACCGCATCATCACCAACAACGGTTCGTAGTTCACCAGTAACCTCTTCAGAACATACTGTGCTAACCTTGGAACACAGATGCTATGCTTCAGTGGCGCACCCCCGAAGCAACGGCCAGGCCGAGCGGGCCAACGTGGAGGTCCTGAGGGGCCTCAACACCAGAACATTCAAGAAGAAGCTGGAAGCCTGCGGCAGAGGCTAGCACGACGAGCTTCAGTCCGTGTTGTGGTCCATCCGCACGACCGCAACCAAGCCGACTGGAGAGACCCCGTTCTTCTTGGTCTATGGAGCCGAGGCGGTCCTCCCTCATGAGGTCAGACGTCGTTCCGCACGGGTCCTGGCATTCGACGAAGCGCCGCAAGACGCCATGCGGGGGATGGACCTTGTGCTGGGGGAGGAGCGTCATCGAGAAGCCGCGTTGCAAGCGGCGAGATATCAACAAGCGCTGTGGCGATACCACTACCGCAACATCCGCCCCAGGACTCTTGAGGTAGGGGACCTCGTGCTCAGGCGGGTTCTCTCCAGGGAGGGACTGCATAAGCTCTCTCCCATGTGGGAGGGCCCGTTCAAGGTTGTTCATGTTTCCAGACCTGGCTCCGCGCGCTTGGAGACTCAGGAGGGGGTGCCAATCCAGAATGCATGGAACATCCAGCACCTCCGGAGGTTTTACCCCTAAAAAAAGGCCCAGAGCCTGTGAAGAAGGCGAATGCCTGTGAAGATCATCCTTTTGGTAAAGGCCCAGAGCCTGTGAAGAAGGCGAATGCCTGTGAAGATCATCCTTTTTGGAAAAGGCCCAGAGCCTGTGAAGAAGGCAAATGCCTGTGAAGATCATCCTTTTTGGAAAAGGCCCAGAGCCTGTGAAGAAGGCGAATGCCTATGAAGATCATCGTTTTGGAAAAGGCCCGGAGCCTGCGAAGAGGGCCAATGCCCGTGAAGCTTGCTTCCCCGAAGAAAGGCCCGGAGCCTGTGAAGAAGGCCAACGCCTGTGAAGCTGGCCGCCCGTGACACTATCACGTAATAATGAGTTGGGGCTGTACACGCCCCGGAGTCTCAGGAGTGCCGGCCTCAGGCCCTGGGGCTCCCTCCCACGCCCAATGGCAGCACTTAGCTCCACGCTGGTGAGAAGACGTCGAAGACTAGACTAGGTGCTGGACACGGCTTTTTCATTTGCTTTCTGCAGTTGGCTAGTTCATTCTCATTTGAAGTTTTATGGAAACTATCGCCGTTTTTTGACTTATGGCTCTTCGACTTTTCGCCCTCCGGCCTTGATTTCTCTTATGCAAGGTCTCACGAGGGGGCGGCCGAGCGCCCTCGCGAGTGTTTCGGTCCTTTCTGTCAAGGCCTCACAACCCGGGTCCACTACAGAAGCACCCCTCTAGTCCGTGCCTCACGGGCACCGCGACACGAATACAGGACCTGGGTCGGTCGCCCCACGGTTAAGGCTGGGGATTACCTACGCACGGGCGTACGGTAGGGAGGAACAACACCAAAATAACGGAAACAGTATGACGATTAACAACAGTAACCCAAACATGCCCCCACGGGGCCCCACATTGCTGTCTTTTTGCGTAGGAAAAAGGAAAAGGAAGAACAAATCAGGCGAAGTTCGCCAGGCGCCGGCCCTCTGGGAGGACTCGAGCTGCCTCCGAAGCTCAAGCGGACTCCCTCTCGCGCTTCACCAGGGCGCGACGGCGGGCAGACCCGCTACCACCCTCCAAGCAGGCACGACGGCGTGGAGGCTGACCACGGCCGCTGCTAGAAGAGTCGCTGCCCGAAGAGGAGCCAGTGAAGCTTGAGGAACCGTGGGCACCGCCAACCACGCGCGCACTGTCCTCTCCGTCCTCACCGGGGCTGAGTCCTCGGCCGCGGTCATCGTCTTCAGGGCAGCACCCTGCGCGGCGACCATCTTCCCCGAACACCCTCACGTAAAGGGTGGCATCGCCATCAAACTTGAAGTGTAGAGAGCACCGGGGGCTCAAGCCACGCGCGCGGGCAAACGTCTGCCAACCGCGGGTCAAGGTCAGGCTCCCGGCGGTGGAGACCTCCAGCGAAGCCCATGAGGCCCGGCTGCAGCAGCCATCTGCCTGGAGCCGGAGGCCGCCCAAGGCGCCAGCTGGGAGGTCACCTAGGAAGAAGCAAGGGAGCTGAAGCCGGGCGTTGGTCGGCTCCGCCGCCCAGACAACAAACTCCGGCAACACCTCCGCAGCGCGGGAGCGCAGCCTCGGGGGTCGCACGGCCGAAACCCACCCCCTGGCCGCGGCTGGCCGCCCGTCGCCATGCGGGAAGTCACCTCCGCGGCCACGGAGAGCCGCCGCAGAGGCCACAGGGTGTTTGCGAGGGTGGCCTCGACCGCGCTTGGGCAGGGGAGAGGCAGGCGCAGCCTGGCGGGCGTTTCCCTTCTCTACGGCCGAGAACGTGCTTGACGGAGCCATGAGGAAGAAGGGGATGCAAGAGGGGATGAACTGGGAGGGCACGCGGCGTGCCGTACTTAAGGACAGAGGAGGCCAACCGTCGGCCCCCACGACCACAGGTAATCATGACTCGCTTCGCGTGCAGGGACTTGTCAATTCGTGCAATCGCTGAGGCGTCATGGGGAAGTGGAGACGCCCACGTCCAATCAACCGCCACGCGGCGCCCAAGGCCACAGGCTGTTAGGGCCCGCGGCGCTTCTCACTTGCCCTTTCGCCTCACTGCTCGGCACAGTGAGGGCGCGCCTTGGGCCCGGGGGCTACTGTCGGTGTTCTGGGAATGGGGGTTCCCAGACTTGCCTGCCTGTGGCCTGCGGCGTGGCTCAAAGGGGCCCTAGCACGGCCCATCTTCATCAACACAAGCTCAAGACCCTTGCGAGGGGCCAAGCCTCGCGGGGCGGACAACAAGGAGCTTCCTTAGGCACGGCCTCATTAGGCTGGCTCACGAGGAGGCGGAGAGTTCAAGGCGGGGTACCTCGCGAGGTGCCCATGGCGCAAGCCATGACGACCAAGGGCGCCAGTCGGGCGCCAACCCGCGCAGTGTCCTCCTTTCCTCTTTGGTGCAAAGGGAGCAAGCGCAGGCGAGAGCATCAAGCAAAGGCATCCATTTGGGTGCAACAAGACCAAGACAAGTCCAATGGCAGGATGGAGGTCACCATGGAGCCCAAGCCGGCGTCACCACCAGAGCCTTTGACAGGCGAGGACCAACTTTAGTCAGGATAAGTGTACCCGCTGTTCCCCTTCAAAATGGCCAATTGTTGGCGCCCTTCCCGCTCAATATTTGGGAAGAGGCCCAGGGCCTTTTCCTATAAAATAGGACTAGCCACCCCCAGGGTAGGGGGGATCATCATCTGGTATCTGGCATACATCTAGAATAGAAAGAGAGAGATAGGGCGACTGAGCTCCTCCTAGCAGTTCATCGCACCAGCCAAGAACAGACCCTCGCGAGGCTGTTCTTCCTTGTATTGTTCATCATCAGCCCAAGAGGCAATCCACCACACCACACACTGGAGTAGGGTATTGCACCACAATGGTGGCCCGAACCAGTATAAACCATGTGTCTCTTGTGTTGATCTTTTCGTAGTTTAGGTCCTAGCGATTCGGTGAAGAGCAGGTAGACAGAGGGCGTAATCTCCGCACGCACCCTAGTGTTCGAACCTCAAGGGTATCCCGGAACCCGAAATACGACAACTACCGACAGTTGAATGACGTCTCCATCAAGAACAAGTATCCACTTCCAAGAATTGGTGATTTATTTGATCAACTCAGTGGGGCCAAAGTATTCTCCAAGATTGATTTGAGGACCGAATATCACCAACTCAAAATCAGGAAGGAAGATATTCCCAAGACCGCGTTCACCACTCGGTACGGTCTTTATGAATATACGGTTATGTCATTTGGTCTCACCAATGCCCCTGCCTTTTTCATGCATATGATGACTAAGGTGTTTATGGATTTCTTGGATAAGTTTGTGGTGGTGTTCATTGATGATATCCTCATTTATTCAAAATGTAAAGAAGAGCACAAGGATCACCTCCGAGCAGTTTTGCAAAGACTCCGTGACCACCGGCTTTATGCGAAGTTCAGCAAATGTGAATTTTGGCTCTATCAAGTGGGATTCTTAGGGCATATTCTCTCCGCTGAAGGTATAGCCGTGGATGCAAGTAAAGTGAAAGATGTGCTTGATTGGTACGCACCCACGACAGTCTTAGAAATCTGGAGTTTCCTTGGATTAGCCGGGTATTATCGCCGCTTTATCGAAGGATTCTCTAAGATTGTCAAGCCAATTATAGAGCTCCTAAAGAAGGATAAGAAATTTGAATGGACTGCGAAAGGAGCTTCAACGAGTTAAAAACCAGGCTGATATCTGCGCCAGTATTGGCTCTTCCCAACATTTATCGCATTTTTGATGTGTACTATGACGCATCAAAGAAAGGACTCGGATGTGTGCTCATGCAAGATGTGATGCGGAGCATCCTACGGACATCATAGTGTTAAGAGTATGTTTGGCAAGTGACACGTGCAACATCTACTTCGCATACACAAAGGTGAATCATCTCCTTTACATGTGTTCACTTGACACCTTCGAGGATGGTATACTACTTGATACTTCTCCTGTGTGCATGCATAGGTATTGTCGAAGCTTCACGGATGTCAAGGAGGAGTGCAAGCACCAAGGAACGCCTACACCATCCATGAGGGAAGCATGGAAGAGAAGACGGAAGAAAGGAGAAGAAGATGGAGCAGCGGCTGAAGCTAGCCCTGACATCCGGACCGTCGTCCGGATCATCCGGACCCATCCGGATCATCCAGGTCCCCCTCCGGATCATCCGGATAATCGCATTGAGGATACCCGAAGGTTTCTCGAAGCCGAATCATCCGGGCCCCCTCCCGGATCATCTGGACAACGGCCGGGTCATCTGGACCCCCATCCGGATCATCCGGGCCTTGCGTACATGCAACGTTTTGGGCCGAGGCCCATGTACCCATTCGCCCCCTCACTTACCCCTTCGCCCACTCACTTACCCCTTCCCCCACTAGACTACAAATAGACCTCCTCCACCTCCTTTCTAGGGGAATCAAAGTGATAGCTCATTTGTATGTGAGCTTTGCTCCTACTCTTCTCTTGAGAGGGACAGACTACTCCATTGGAGGCCAAGACCTCCATCTTGGAGAAGATCCCGCGGGATATCATCAAGACCCCCCTCACGGGTGTACCCCCATCAAGACCTCCTCTTGGAGATGAACTCTACCTTGTATCTTTCCTTTTGTTGTTCATGTACCCTTGTGGATGTTGTGTGTTTGATCGTCTAGTGGATGTGTAATTGGACTTGTTCTTGAGTGTTTCCCCTTGTGATTTCTCCCCGTTCTTCTCCGTGTTCTTCGTGTTCTTCGTAGGGATCCGCTCCAATCGTGAAAGATCAGCCCCTAGGGTTCTACCCTACATCATCTTGGTATCATGAGCCACGTTGATCACGTTTTTGGAGCCCCTACCCTTCGTTTTCTAGCTTGATTTTGTTGATTTCGTCCTAAATCCGAAAATCCCCACCAAAAATAGCCCCCAATTTTTTTTTTGTGATTTGTTGGTTTGATGATGTTTTGTTGATTTTGATCCGTGGATTTTCTTGGTTTCAAGTGGATCTAGCATCTCCTCAAGTTTCCCCACCTTCCATCCATGAAATCCATCAAATTTTGCCCCGAAAATCATCCATTTCCGCCCAAAATTTCGTCCCCAAGAGAAAATCCCGAGCAGTTTGACCTGCCCGGATTATCCGGACCTTCTCCCGGATCATCCGGACACCTCCCGGATCAGCTGGGCCCTCTCCCAGACGCCGAGATAACCCACGCACCCGAATACCCGTACCGGAGCTGACGAACCCGGATCATCCGGACCTAGCCCGGATCATCCGGACCTCCTCCCGGATGTCCGGCTAACCCTGAAACTTACACGGCTGAATATTTGTTTTGGTCATAACTAATTCATCCGAAGTCCGTTTGTGATGTTCTTTAGCTCGTTTTGAAGCTATTGACATCCCCCATCCCACAAAAATACCACCATCATCATTTGAATCCATCATATTTTTGGAACTTTGGCATCTTTGCCTAGGGACACCACCATATCATCCACATTACCACCACCGACTTCCACAACCTAACCCATTTTGTTCCCCATAGCATTAGTTGTTGCTTGAGTAGTGATTCTAGTCTTCTAAGGTGTTTAGGCTACTTAGGGACGGTTGCCTCTTCTTCAACCACCACCACCACCACCACCGCTTTTCCGCTACCACCATTTGGCATTTGCCTTTGGAGATTTTGAGTTTGCGATTTTTCCGTTTCCTAGGGTGTTTCGGCTAACTAAGAATGGGTCGACTTCGGCAACACCGCCTCTCATCATCGACAAGGAAGGTAACCTCGATGACACCATTGTATATTCTCCTTGCCATTGCATTGATAACCCCTAGCCCATTTTACGTTACTTGCCTATTGGGACTAGCCATTGAGTATTGCCGGCAACATTACTTGTGCACATTAGTGATCTATACTTCCCATAGCATACATACCATATCATCATGGTGCATATCTTGGTATCATATCTTGTGTCACAAGTTTATTCCCGCATATACACAATTGCTATCTTAGTTTGTGCATTATGCAAAAGTGGCCATACAAAAAAAAAGAAATAAAGCTTTTAAGAAAGAGAGAGAGAGAGAGCAAAGATCTTGTAAGCAAGTGCCATAGCATCATATCACATTGCATATAAGATTGTCATATCCGATCATCTTGGATCATCTTGAGAGAAACACCGGGAACCATTCATACATAGCATACTTGGGATAGAAAGTTTATCCATTTTGCATCTTATAGGTTGTGCACAAGTGTCGTATCCGCCTATTGAGCAATCATGCTAGCGTCTCTCTTGAGTTGTGCAACATGAGCGTTTTACGTGGATTCCACATTTTGTGCTCATTCCTTGGTTGCACGACCCCATTATCTATCTGTGTGTGTGTTTCCGTGTGCCACATATTGCTATTGGTCTACTTGTTTCGCTTGCGAATTTGTGAATCTATTTCAACATTATTGACCCTTGCTAACATTTGCATCAAATTTTTGTGCCACTATCCTCACCGAGCTCCACCGTAAGCTTTACTTGATAGGTGTGAGTGAACAAGTATGGTACCAATTGCACTATTCTTTCATTTCACATTGAGTGAAACAAGATACATCCTCAACTTTGGGAAAAGGTAACTTCGTATTGTTTTATCTCATTTCCTACTCACCTCTACTCGAGTCTTGTGATGCATAGGCAAGGCATTTCACCTTCGATCTACAACAAAGATGAGTTCGATGCCACGAAAAACAACTCTGACGCCAAGATGCAAGCTCAAATGGAGGAGATCAAAGCCCTCATCAAGTCCTAAAAGCGATCTTCCTCATCTTCGAGAAGACACTTGTCGGTGTCAAAACCGGCGGATCTCGGGTAGGGGGTCCCGAACTATGCGTCTAGGCGGATGGTAACAGGAGACAAGGGACACGATGTTTTTACCCAGGTTCGGGCCCTCTCGGTGGAGGTAAAACCCTACTCCTGCTTGATTAATATTGATGATATGGGTAGTACAAGAGTTGATCTACCACGAGATCAGAGAGGCTAAACCCTAGAAGCTAGCCTATGGTAAGATTGTTGTTCGTCCTACGGACTAAAACTCTCCGGTTTATATAGACACCAGAGAGGGCTAGGGTTACACAGAGTCGGTTACAATGGGAGGAGATCTTCATATCGTATCGCCAAGCTTGCCTTCCACGCCAAGGAAAGTCCCATCCGGACACGGGACGAAGTCTTCAATCTTGTATCTTCATAGTCCGGGAGTCCGGCCAAAGGTCATAGTCCGGCCATCCGGACACCCCCTAATCCAGGACTCCCTCAGTAGCCCCTGAACCAGGCTTCAATGACGACGAGTCCGGTGCGCAAATTGTCGTCGGCATTGCAAGGCGGGTTCCTCCTCCGAATACTTCATAGAAGATGTTGAACATAAGGATAGTGTCCGGCTCTGCAAAATAAGTTCTACATAACACCGTAGAGAGAATAATATCCGCACCAATCTAATCTGCTGACGTAGTCCGCAGCGTGACATCACGCCACGGCCAAGTCTTTACTCGAATCATTTTACTGTTCCACCTCAACGCGTTTAGCGAGGCGGTTTCCTTGGCACGTCTTGTCAAAGCAGAGATCGTGTCCCCTTATTCCGGGATTCTCATCAATACGGGCATGGGTAACCCAACCGTGCCTTTGGTACAACTCCCTAATTGAAAGCGAGTCCCAAACGGTTACGGGGAGGGCTCTTGGTATTCAACTCCTTTATAAAGAGACCAAGGCTTGACTCCTTTCTTTTCAATCCACTCGAATCCGCCCCTCGCCTCGAGTTCCAACACCCAAAGCTCTAGTTTTAGGCACTTCGGACCTTCGACGATGTCCGGCTCCGACCTTCAAGGCCAGTGGATGCCTTCCTCCGTTATGGAAGAAGACGTGCGAAAGCTGAGAGATGCCAGGTATCTAACCGGCGAAATCTCGCATAGGCTGCCTGCTCAAGGGCAGACCATTCCCACTCCCCAGCCCGGTGAGAGCGTGGTGTTCATATCTCACTTCCTTCGGGGGCTAGGCTTCCCGATTGATCCCTTCGTGAGGGGGCTTATGTTTTATTACGGGCTGGAATTCCATGACTTAGCTCCGGAGTCCATCCTCCAAATCTCATCATTCATCGTCGTGTGTGAGGCCTTCCTCTATATTACTCCTCACTTCGGACCGTGGCTTAGAACCTTCAAGGTGGAACCGAAGATGATCGAGGGGTAGCACGCTGAGTGCGGAGGAGCTATCATAAGCAAGATGGCCGGCGCTCCATGGCCCGAAGGCTCTTTCCAAGAGGAGTTCAGCTTATGGCAACGGGACTGGTTTACATTACAGCCCCCAGGGGCACCACATGGGTGGCGCCACCTGCTTTTTGCTTGGGTCCCCCACCACGGCGAGCGTCATGGGTCAATGAAGGGCTTATCTGGGGGGCGTCCAAAGACGTGCCCCTACTGCAGGACCGCATTCAAGAGCTCCTAGAAAGAGATATCGACTTGACCGTAGTGGCGCAAGTTATGCTGATTCGCCGCACGCTGCCCTGCAAACATTGCCCCCTCCACCTGTGGGAATTTAAACCGGAGGGACCACGAGTCCTCCAACATTTTATGGGGCGACGCCCGTGGAGATGTACAAATTGTTCTTTCGATCACAAGCAACGTGTCCGGACTTGTCCGAGGACGCAGGTCTGAGCTACAATCACCCGGATGCTCAGGTAAGTAGTCCCGTATTTGGACATGCCATATGTATTTTCATCATAAAATTTCCCTTTAACAAAGCTATCCTTTGAACAGGAGTGGATAGCAAAGACAAAACTTATCAGGTGTCCAGCCCCCCTGCCCGAGACTGCGCCGGATCCCGTGTTAACTAGGATGCTGGAGATTGTACTTTCAGCGGAGGGCGAAGAGGGGAACCAAGGAGCTACCGCCTCCGCGAAGGAGGCTGTTAGGAGGGGAGGAATCGAGAATTCCCCCGACCTGGGAAAGAAAAGGACTGCCTCTGAAGACCCGGAGGGGATGACCTCGAAACGGGGGAAGAAATCTTCGTCAGAGGATCCAGCGCCGGAGAATTCCCCGGCCGCATTGCGCCCTCAAGGGGATCAGCTCTTCTCTGAGTCGTAAGTAAGGAGAGGGTTTCAAAAATGAGTGGCATCCCTGTTTTATTTCTAAGGAAGATAACCGAAATATTACCTTGCAGTTCGGATCTCAACCCTTCTCAGCAGAGCTCGTCTTCAGGGGATCTTCGTTCGGAGATGATGGAGAGCGAAACGCCTCCCCTAGCTGCACCGTCTTATGAGGCAGGCGACCCCGAGGTGTCGTCCCGGAGGGTTTTCCCAAGTCCGGACCCTGAAAAAGGTCGTCAGGCTAGTCCGGCACTGGGCTGAGGGATCTGCTCGGGCGAGCGTCCATCTCAGAAGAACACCATATGTTGATGAACACGGTGATAGGAAGGATTTCATCCACGGAAATGGGATTGTACGAGGCCGCCAGGAGTTTACTGACAGGCTTTGAGGTATGTGAAAAGGTGTACCTTTTGGTAGAGCCGCATATATAAAATGCGCCCTATATAAATAGTAGCCCCTGAGACTCTGTGTGTCGTCAAAAGTGACGGCGCGCAGAGGATCATAACCCCAGGTGTAATATGTCACCTTTTTATGAAGGTGGCGAGGCGTTCGGTGGCTAGCCGGACTGAGGAATCTGCCGAGCTAAAGCGGCAAGTTGACGTGGCGGATGCCGACATCGCGCTTATAAATAATCGGCTAGACGAGGCACAAGGTATGCTCCACAAACATCTGATAAGATGGGTTCAATGCTTGTGCCTTATAAGATATGTGTTTAATGTAGATGGTGCTGCTGCCGTGGAGCATATTCGGGCGGAGCTTGCCCGAGCCAAGGAGCAAGCAAGGAAAAGTGATGTGGGTGCCGTTAAGGCGGCTGAAGAGCTAAAAGCTGAACAGGCTGATCACTGCCAGAGCAAGAAAGTAATAGCCGAGATGGCTATAAAATTGAATGATGTTGCCGACCGCTGTAAATTTCTCGAACAACAATAGAGGGCGGCTCAGAAGGACCTTGAGAAGATTACTGCCGAGGCAAAGGATACTCGCTCTGCAATGAGAGCTATGAAGGAGGAGCTATGTCAGGCCAGATATATCACGGCTAGAAAGTCCTATATGCTGCGGATGAAGTTCGGGGATCCTAAGTATGCCCCTTTAGACCGGCAGTGGAGTGCGGAAAACACTTATCTCGATTTGGCAGCTAGTGCGGCAGACGCAACCGAACACTTCCGAGGTCGCGGTGACCATGAGTTGGACGAACTTTTTTGGTCGCAGTTCCACAATCCAGAACGCCCACTTTCGGTATCCGACCGTTTGGCCGCCTGGGCGGAGCTGAACAGGTTATCCGGACTCACCATGATGTTGCGAGTCGTTTGTGGCCGGGGGAGCTAGAGCCGAAGAGTTATTTTAGCTTGGTGCAGCAGTTCCTTGGTTCAGTGCCGCATGTTGATGCAATGAAGAGGTTGGCGTGCATAGAGGGTGCACAAATGGCTCTTGCCCATGTCAAGACATACTGGGCAGATATGAAGGCCAGTATTGTTGCATCCCGGGATTCGGACGAAAGTCGAGTACCTGCTAAGCACTTCTTTGAGTAAGTCCTTCCGGGCGCTTGTTTAATAGAAGCGTAGTGCTCGAAGGATGTTGTGTTCGAATAGCATGTGCTATTGTAAAAGAAATATTTTGATAGAATATAAAAGCTTTTTATACTTGTGCTTGCAAGATTTATAATACCTCCTGTGCGGCCGTTAATGTATATGTGTATATAACCTGAAAGATGGCAGTCGTTGGCTTCAGCCCCCACGCATATAATGCGGGGGTGTTTGCAAAAAGGCGCCTTTTCAAGCTTAATCCAACATCTTGGTCCTACAAAGGAGGTGATATCACGGCGAACTAGGCAACCAGACTATAGTGCTTTATCACTTTCACTTAGCCATAGGAGTTTGACAGTGGGGCTACTTAATAGCCCCTAGGGGCACCGCGCTCGCCCGAATTCGGGGCCCGTGTGTGCCTGACCGGGAAGCGGTCCTTCGTTAATGCGGAGGAATCCTAAAGATTCCGAGAGTCATCGAGTGGTTGACCAGTCTCTCGCTATATCATGACAGTCAGTTTTCGGCTTTCTCTACTGAGGTGCTCTCCTGGCTGAAACGGGGCACAATCGCAGTAGTTCTCCTGGTGCCGCCTTAGCCGATAGAGCGGAACGTAAGGTAGCAAAACACAGGAGCCGGGCAAACCCAACATTTGACCAAAGACATGATTCGGAGCTGATGCATATAAGGCCAAACTCGCGACGCTGAACACTCCCTAAGGTATTCGGTCTTTATGAAGACGGGCCGAACCAAAGCCCTTGGTAAAAAAGCCCCTGGTGTCTAGGTACGCGCAAAGTTTCTGGTGTGGCCACATGCCAAGACGCCAGCCTCCTCCTCGGTTATAGCGAAAACCGGGGGATGTTTTCAACAAGAGACAGTAAAAAAGGTTTACGCAGGGTCTTAATCTGAAAAGAATCCTTAAAACGGGTCCCTACTGGACGTCTGCGCCTGTGTCTCCGTTGTGCCGTATCCTGGACGGGCGTAGCACGGTGTTTGTCTGCGAAAGAGAGGAACTTAGTAAAAAATAATCGTGCGAGAAATCTATATTAAAATAAACAAAATATAGTACAGAGACATGAGCAAAATTGAGCCGTATTGTCTCCTGGCGTAAACACGCGGAGCCCCTTGTACAGGGTTATGCGGCTATTAAGCCTTTGTATGTTTACGCCGGACTCGTCGAGCCGTGTCCGGGATAGTAGGGCTGGATTAGTGTGCGGCTGTCCAGGCGGCCGCACCATTACCCGTACTTTGGGGATCAATTGATATTTCCCTTTAATGAGATGATGCCTCGTGGACCGGGCATTTTGAGTGTAAGGGATGCATAATGCGGTATTGCGTTAAAGCGGGCGAAAGCTTCACGTCCCAGTAGCGCTTGATAGCGACTTATGAATGGGGCGATGTGGAAGGTTAGCTTTTCGCTTCGGAAGTTGTCGGGTGAGCCGAACGTGACTTCTAACGAAAGGGAACCCATACTCTGGGTATCTGGGCCCGGCGTGACTCCTTGAAAGGAAGTGTTGCCATGGCGAATTATTGCTGGGTTTACCCCAGTTTGCGGATTGTGTCCTGATATAACAGGTTTAGGTCACTGCCGCCGTCCATAAGGACTTGTGTAAATTGGAGTCCGTCAATAATCGGATCCAAGACCAAGGCAGTCCAGCCTGCGTTCCGGACCCCTCTGGAGTAATCCTGATGATCGAAGGTGATTGGTTGTAACAACCAGTGGCGGTGCTCCTCTGGGGCGGGGCGTATGGCGCGTAGCGCCATTCTGTTTTTCCCTTTTGTCATCTGAAGTGAATTTACTGTTTTGACTTCTTGTGGGAACTTCTTTTGTTCTCCGGTGTTCTGCTTGTGGGGTGCGTCGTCATCCTCGCTTGGTGTGTCGAGCCCCTTGTGTTCGGCGTTGAGTTTGCCGGACTGCTTGAAGACCCAACAATCTCTGTGGGTATGGTTTGCAGGTCTCCCGGGGGTACTGTGGATTTGACATATTTTGTCCAGGATTTTGTTGAGGTTAGATAGCTCGTCCCTGTCATCTTTGGGGGGCGGCTTTTTCTGATTTTGCCGAGAGCTTTTGAATCCGGCGTTGACTGCCGTGCTCATCGGGCTGTTATCCTTGATCCGGCGCTGTTCTTTGTTACGGCGCGGTTTCCCGTTTCCATCTCTGAGTTCGGATGTACTCGGGTCGCTGGTGCTGCTTCTTGCCAACCAGCTATCCTCTCCTGCGCAAAAGCGGGTCATGAGGCTTGTTAATGCGGCCATTGTTCTTGGCTTTTCTTGGCCGAGGTGTCTGGCGAGCCATTCGTCTCGGACGCTATGTTTGAAAGCTGCTAGGGCCTCGGCGTCCGGACAGTCGACTATCTGATTCTTTTTAGTAAGAAATCTGTTCCAGAGTTTCCGGGCTGACTCTCCGGGCTGCTGAGTTATATGACTCAGATCATCTGCATCCGGAGGTCGGACATAGGTCCCTTGAAAATTTGCCCGGAAAGCATCCTCGAGCGCTTCCCAACTTCCCATGGTGTTTTCGGGAAGGCTTTTAAGCCAATGCCGGGCTGGCCCTTTGAGCTTAAGGGGTAAGTATTTTATGGCGTGAAGGTCATCTCCTCTGGCCATGTGTATGTGGAGGATATAATCCTCGATCCAGACTCCAGGGTCTGTTGTTCCGTCGTATGCTTCTATGTTTACGGGCTTGAATCCCGCTGGAAATTCATGATCCAGTACCTCATCGGTAAAACATAGGGGATGTGCGGCGCCCCTGTATGTAGGTGTGCCGCGATGTTCGGATATTTTTTGCGTTGCATTGCTCGCTGGAGCTTGCTTTCTTGGCCCATAGATGGATCTGGTTGGACCAGTTTTTTGATGCGAATCCTTGGGCGGATCACGTGCCGTATTGAGTGCGGTGCCCTTTGTCGCTTGAGATCGATCTGGGGTCGTCTATCCGACCTGGTGGCTTCCTTGTTTTTTGATTGTGGGGGCTCTAAGGCCTCTTCATCAAATTCCGGTAGTAATTTTGGCTTCGGATAGCTCTTTGTGTGATAACTGTTGTCGTACTTGTGTGCGGTATTGAGTACTTTGCTCCATCTGATTATGAGTGCATCTTCCACTGTTTTGAGTTTCCGTTTCTGCTTTTTCAGGCTACGTGCAGTGGCAACGAGCCTTTGGTGGAGGTTCTGGTGTTCCAGCAACTTGTCCGGCGTGAGGTCGTCCGGACTATTATTTTTCCCGGGGACGGATTGTTCGGTTTGTCCGCCCTATTTGGATGGCTGCTCGATGGCATGTTCGTCTTCCGTTGATTCGTCCTGCTCAATGGCTGGGTCTTTGTTGAGGTGGGGCTTGGTGCGGTGCTTATGCCGCCGCTTTGATTTTTCGAGGGAGCGATCCCTGGTTGCGCCCTTTTGATCCTCGTCATTGTTTCTTTTAGGTGTGTCCACCATGTATACATCGTATGATGGGGTGGCTTTCTAGTTGCCTATAGGTGCTGGTTCTTGGTTGTCTTCTTCATCGGCGTCCATACCGTCGATGTCTTCGGAGTCAAACTCGAGCATGTCGGTTGAATCATCGACAGTGGCTACATAGTGGGTGGTGGGTGGGATTCGAATTTCTTCGTCGTCCGCATACCAACAGTGCTAACCATAGTCCGGCCAGGGCTCTCCTGACAAAGAGAGAGACTTTAGTGAATTCAGGATATCGCCAAAGGGCGAGTGCTGAAAGACGTCCGCGGCGGTGAACTCCATGATCAGGGCCCAATTGGGTTCGATTGGAAGGGATGTGGAAGATTCAGAGTCTGGAACGGAGTCCGGCACCTTGAAGTCACGGGCCTTGTAAAGGACTAGGCTGGTATTCGGCTCTATCGCCGTAGAGATTGCGGCTCCTGGGGCAGCGTCCAACCATCCGTCCCCGACTGGCGTAGTCGGCTCTGAGCTAATGGTCGGAGCGGACACCTGAGCGGCACTCTGGGCGCTGTCCGGCGGCAGAGCTAGATCATGCCCATCGTGACAGTGCGGCGCGCTCGGCCGTGGCTCGAATCCGTCGAAGATCAAGTCCCCGCGGATGTCGGCCGTGTAGTTTATGCTTCCAAACCTGACCTGATGGCCAGGGGCGTAGCTTTCGTTCTGCTCCAGATGGCCAAGCGAATTGGCCTGCAGTGCGAAGCCGCCGAATACGAAGATCTGTCCAGGGAGAAAAGTCTCACCCTGGACCGCGTCGTGGTTGATGATCGAAGAAGCCATCAGGCCTAAAGGTTATGACACAGAGGAACTCTCAATGAAAGCACCAATGTCGGTGTCAAAACTGGTGGATCTCGGGTAGGGGGTCCCGAACTGTGCGTCTAGGCGGATGGTAACAGGAGACAAGGGACACGATGTTTTTATCAAGGTTCGGGCCCTCTCGGTGGAGGTAAAACCCTACTCCTGCTTGATTAATATTGATGATATGGGTAGTACAAGAGTTGATCTACCACGAGATCAGAGAGGCTAAACCCTAGAAGCTAGCCTATGGTAAGATTGTTGTTCGTCCTACGGACTAAAACTCTCCGGTTTATATAGACTCCGGAGAGGGCTAGGGTTACACAGAGTCGGTTACAACGGGAGGAGATCTTCATATTGTATCGCCAAGCTTGCCTTCCACGCCAAGGAAAGTCCCATCCGGACACGGGACGAAGTCTTCAATCTTGTATCTTCATAGTCCGGGAGTCCGGCCAAAGGTCATAGTCCGGCCATCCGGACACCCCCTAATCCAGGTCTCCCTCAACACTCAAGATCACATCCTTCCGAGCTACCATCTCCGGCAAGATCACATCAGCATCGACACCATCAGCAACAAGAACGTGAAGGTCAAGACCTCAACACCACCAACCGCTCAACGACTTCACCATATCCCTTGGCATCTTCACCAAGCGACTTCAAGGCATCTTCGCCTACGGACATACGACATCTTCGCCAACAAGCACCACAAGACTACGCTCAAGAGAAGCTCCCTAAGCTCAAGTCCGCGACTTCCACGAGCTACTACGACCTCGACACCTACCACAAGATTCCTTTCTATGGGACTCAAGAACCGGAGGAGTATCTCGAGTGGGAGCGCTTGATGGACGACTACCTCAAGGTACATCGAGTTCATCCCGAAGATCAAGTGAAGTGCGCCATAAGAAACTTCCATGACTACGCCTCGACTTGATGGCTTCACACACCTTCGGAGTACTACGACATGAGTTGGCCCAAGACGAAGAGAGCTTTGCAGTGAGAGTTTGTGCCTCCAACCTACACGGAACAACTTCGACGCCAATTGGAGGACACCATCCAAGGATCTAAGTCCATCGACAAGTACTTCAAGGAGATGAAGACTGCCTTGCGACAAGCCGGTGTGGACGAACCCATTTCGATGAAGTTCCACTTCATGATGGGATTGAACAACGACATCTCCAAGACTATCTTCCTCGAGAACTACAAGTCCCTCGACGACTACTACATTGGTGCTCTCAAGGCGGAACAAGAACTCATGAAGGCCAAGGGTTTTCCACCCCAAGCACACTTCGCAGCGACAAAGCTCTACTACAAGCATGAGGCTAGTACCACCATGATGTCCAAGCCCGACGAGCTCCAAGACGATGCTCCCAAGTGCGACTTCACCGCCATCCCTCTTTGTGGCATTGATAATGCCGAGTCTACCTCGACTCTTTTTCAAGATGGTGCAGCGACAAGTACGACTATGGGGACCCTCAAGGACCAAGCTTTGGAGGCGAGCGACAAGGTGGCGAGCAAGGATGATGCTTCCATCTTAGGAGGCGTGAGTGATGATGTGCCATCTTCGGCCTTCATCCACGGCGACGGCGATGAGATGATCGATCATGGGATTTTCCCTTTGATCATGGAGGAGAGTGATGATGTGCCATCTTCGGCCTTCATCCATGGTGACAATGATGAGATGGTTGAGCATGGGATTTTTCCTTCGACCACGGCGATGTATGATGACTTGAGTGACTTTTGCCACCATATTGAGAGTGAGAGTGACTGCACCACCAGCCCCATATAGGACGAGTTACCCCAATTCCCATGTGAGGAGAGCCACAACCCCCACCACTTGCGTGAGATGAGTGACTCCACCATATGCGACTTTGAGTGCACCTATTTTGAGGGAGTGAGTGAACCACCACATAGAGAGAGTGTGATAGTTGATAGGCCTCGTGAGGCCATTTGCATTTCTAACAACTTGACCTCTACTTCTATTGTGTCTTCTCATTTGGTGCTAGGTCCCATTTCTGATGACGCGCCAATCCTCGATGACTTTGTCCTCCCTTTGGACAAAATGATGGCCATGGTGGAATATGATGCACCCCCAACATGGTTCCATCAAGATGAAGATGACCACCATTTGGTATTTGCCACCTCACCTACACCACTTGAGTGGAACGAAAAAGGTAACATAGGTGAAGGTGATGCTCTAGTCCCACCAGTGGACATTCTTGACATTGATTGCTTGCATGATGTTGATCCACCTAGTACCATGCTTCATGCTAGTATGATTTCCCCATGTGATGATTTGCCCATTTATGATGATTATGATGATTCTCATGTGGAGTCTATTAGTTGTGATGCCATGTTACATAGGATTTCTTGTGACAATTCTTTAGGTCACATCATGTTTGATAATCCGCTTCACTTGTCATATGCTATGCATGAGATCAACCATATGTCTTATTTGCAATCTCTTCATAGTGACTATGTATATGCCATTAAAATAAACCTAATTCGCACTTATCGCATAGATGACAAGCCCACGATTATTGGCATTTGTTTTTCTTGTGATGATATTGATATGCTCCCTTTGCATCATTTATCTCATATGCCATGCCATGACCACCTAGCTTTGGATATGCATTGTTTTGGATGTTGTCCATTTTCTCCATATGACGTTTCCAATATTGCTCAAGAGGAGACCCCCATAGTTTCCTCATACATATTAGGAGATTTTGATCCACCCCACCCATTGCATGATCCCAATAATTATGTGCACCATATGTTTCCCTTGAATGAAAATGCTATTGATGTGCCATATACTTGCATTCTCAATTTGTGTCCCCATCGTGTCATACATAATAACTATTCTTTCATGATGGATGACATGTTCTTATACCATGCATCAAATTTCTTTGAGCGATGCTTATCTTGTGCTAACTCACATGTGCACATACACATCATGATGGATGATGTGTACATTTACCACGCGCACAATTTCTTTTCTTTGTGTCTCTTTTGTGTAGGTACCCATGAATACTTGTCAACCTCGCAATCCCACGAGTTGAAAACACGAGATCTAGAGAGAAACGATGATTTGGGATCCCATGGATTGTCTTTCCCACCGCTCTCTTCGCGCAAAGACTTCGCACATTTCTTCTACATGGCCCTCACTTGGCTATGGGTTGTTGTCCATTACATATTATATTCCCATCTTACCATGTTCACTTTGCATGATATGCCCATTCCTATGCCTTTGCCATGCATTTGTGACCCATGCTTTGCTTTACACATGATGATTCATTCTCATACTTTTATGTGTATTTGCAAGCTTGGTGGAGATATCTCTTGTTATTTCCATGTTTGCTTTATGTCCCATTCCTATGATGATACTTTCATCTTGCTTTATGCTCGTGCTTGTGATATGTCATGTGGATTGCCTATGCCTATTATTTGTTCACATGACATGATTGCCATGATTTCCCCTAGTGTGTTGCATCTTCACTCCACTAATTTGCACGACATGATTGATATGCTTGCTTATGTTGCATCACCAATGATTCAGACTTGCTCATCTCATGCGGTTGACGGCAACCATTTCCATGCTTTGCACATGATTGTTATTGCTTCTTGTCATATATCTCCATATGTTGCTTCTCTCATGCTAGATGATTTGACATGTATTGAGTGCAACAATGCTTTTAGTCTTCCTAATGAGATTTCCCCCATAGCATTCTCGCGTATATTTGGAGATTTTGCCATATTTCTTGTGAAGCATGCTTCTCTTACTTCTTTGCACCATATACCTAGTGCAATGAATATAGCCATTGTTGCATCATATTATTCATGCACTTGTGCTTCTAATGGTTATGTGCAAGAGAAGAGAACCATCATGATGGATGATGTGTTTATCTACCATGCGCATACTTTCTTTGTTTTGTTGTGTGCATGTGTAGGATATGTGGACTTCGTGTCGACTTCCATTTCACGTGAGTTGACCATTCGAGCTCTTAAGAGCGAGCCTCATATATTCTACCACGAGTCGCTTCTACACCACATTTCCTACTACTTTGGCATTGTGAAGAATGCAAAAGGACATGCTTTCAAGGTGACATCCTTCTTGAGCTTGGATATTGTGGATCATACTTCATGTGTTGCTTGCACTATTTTCACGCATGTTTGAGATAGTTCTTTCACCCACGATTGCCACATTTCCATGCATCATGACATATATACCTTGTGTATTGCATCCAATTCTTGGATTACTTGCTCCTATCATATGTTTGATTGCAAAAATGTCACTTCTTCACATATTCCATGTACAATTGATTGTCACATGATTGACTTAATCGCCTCACACATGTTGAACAATTGCTCTTTCCATTGTGTCGAGTGCCACAATATCTTCACTACACCCTATGCACATTATGCTTGGATTGTCTTGCACTTGCCCCATGTGTTTAGACATATCATTATACTTGGTGTTGTGAATGATTCTTATTCCTACCATAGACCTTTCATTGAGCAATTTATGCATGCTTGCTATGAACTTGAGGTAGATGCTTATTCTCTTGCCATACATATTTGCATCACTACCTCACATTTGCATACTTGTCCCCATGATATCTTTGCTTGTGCTCGATTGATATGCTTATAGTCCTTTGTCAAACCATATGCTATGCTTGATGACAACACTTGTTTGGTGAATCACCACTTGAATGCTTGGTTTTGCACTAACGCTAACCACATTTGTTTTTCCAAGTGTTTGTTGTCCTTGCTCATTTTGAAGGAATCCCAAGATGATGCGACATTGGAGAGTGCCCATTGCGAGCTTGAAGATGATGAGTACTTGGTGAATGTCCACTTCTTCACGGTGAAGCCATCTCTTTCCCATGGTGATTTGGTTTTTGATCCGAGGTCGGATCTTTCCCAAGGGGGAGGGGATGATGCAGAGCATCCTACGGACATCACCATGTCAAGAGTCCGTTTGGCAAGTGACATGTGCAACATCTACTTCACATACACAAAGGTGAATCATCTCCTTTACACGTGTTCACTTAAACCCTTCGAGGATGGTATACTACTTGACACTTCTCCCGTGTGCATGCATAGGTATTGTCGAAGCTTCACGGATGTCAAGGAGGAGTGCAAGCACCAGGGAACGTCTACACCATCCACGAGGGAAGCATGGAAGAGAAGACGGAAGAAAGGAGAAGAAGATGGAGCAGCGGTTGAAGCTAGCCCGGACGCCTAGACCGCCGTCCAAATCATCCGGACCCATCCGGATGATCTGGTCCCCCCTCCAGATCATCCGGATAACCGCGCTGAGGATACCCGAAGGTTTCACCTGAAGCCGGATCATCCGAGACCCCTCCCAGATCATCCGGATGACGACCGGATCATCCAGACCCCCATCTGGATCATCTGGGCCTGGCCTGCATGCAATGTTTCGGGCCGAAGCGCATGTACCTATTCGCCCCCTCACTTACCCCTTCGCCCACTAGACTATCAATAGACCTCCTCCACCTCCTTTCTAGGGGAAGCAAAGTGATAGCTCATTTGTATGTGATCTTTGCTCCTACTCTTCTCTTGAGAGAGAGACTACTCCATTGGAGGCCAAGACCTCCATCTTGGAGAAGATCCCGCGGGATATCATCAAGACCCCCCTCACGGGTGGACCCCCATCAAGACCTCCTCTTGGAGATGAACTCTACCTTGTATCTTTCCTTTTGTTGTTCATGTACCCTTGTGGATCTTGTGTGTTTGATTGTCTAGTGGATGTGTGATTGGACTTGTTCTTGAGTGTTTCCCCTTGTGATTTCTCCCCGTTCTTCTCCGTGTTCTCCGTGTTCTTCGTAGGGATCCGCTCCAATCGTGAAAAATCAGCCCCCTAGGGTTCTACCCTACATCAAGATGGCAAAGTTGTAGCCTATGCATCCCGACAACTACGGCCTCACGAAGGAAATTATCCAACTCATGATTTGGAATTGGCAGCGGTGGTGGATGCCTTGAAGATTTCGAGACACTATGTGATTGGGAAAAGGTGTCAAATATTTACGGACCACAGGAGTCTCAAGTATATATTAAATCAACCGAACCTAAACCTCCGTCAGCGAAGATGGCTTGAGTTGGTTAAGGATTATGATCTCGGGATAAACTATCACCCGGATAAAGCTAATGTGGTAGCCAATGCCCTCAGCCGCAAGCCCGCCAGCCTGAATGCTCTACTGGATTCCTTGCATCCCAAACTTTGTGAAGAAATGGCTCGGCTCAATTTGTCAATAGTGGATGCCAGTATGGCCAGCATATTGGAAATGGCTCTTACTCTCGAGGAAGAGATTCGTAGCGCTCAAGCACATGATGACTCACTGCAATCATATGCCAATCCGACAAAGGATTTCTCTAAGGATCAAAATGGTACGCTAAGGTTTCGAGGAAGGATTTGCGTACCCAACCAAGAAAGTCTGAAAAACAAGATATTATCAGAAGCCCACGAATCTTCATACTCGATTCACCCAGGTGGCACCAAAATGTATGAAGATCTTCGTCAGGTATTCTGGTGGGAAGGAATGAAGAAAGACATCGATTACTTAGTATCTTGTTGCGACATATGCAACAAGGTGAAGGCGGAACATCAGAAGCCCGCCGGACTCTTTCAACCTTTGCCTGTATCACAATGGAAATGGGATGATGTCTGCATGGACTTCATCACCGGCTTACCAAAGACACACAGAGGGAATGACACAATATGGGTCATCGTGGATACCTTAACCAAGGTGGCTCATTTTTTGCCTATCCGGACCACTTATCGTGCCGATCAACTTGCACAATTATATGTGTCTAGGATCGTCAGTTTGCATGGCATACCAAGGACCATCACCTCTGACAGATGATCTCTCTTCATTTCAGCCTTCTGGTCTCGTCTACATCAAGCCTTGTGGACTGCCCTGAAATACAACACATCTTATCATCCACAGACAAACGGACAGGTCGAGCGGGTAAACCAAATACTCCAGGATATGCTCCGAGCATGTGTATTGGCCCAAGGAGCTAAGTGGGAAGACTGTCTACCATACGCCGAGTTCTCCTACAACAACGGTTTCCATACCAGTTTGAAAATGTCATCCTGTGAAGCCCTATATGGCCATAAGTGCCGCACTCCACTGAAGTGGTCTCAAACCGGAGACAACCGTATCTTCGGAACTGATCTAATGATAGAAGCGGAGAAGCAAGTCAAGGAGATCCGAGAAAGACTGCAGTTGGCCAAGTCATGACAGAAGAGTTACTATGATGTCAAGCACCGTTAGATCAGATTTGAACCAGGAGAACACGTGTATCTCCGAGTCACCCCAATGAAAGGAATTAAGAGGTTTCAGACCTGGGGCAAGTTGGCACCCAGATATATTGGCCCATTCCCAGTCATGAACAGAGTTGGAACAATTGCTTATTGATTGGAGTTGCCACTAGACACTACAAAAAAAAGACACATCCGTGTCATTTTGGGCCGAACGAATTTTTTTCCTGTCATACATATGACACTTCTATGACGATAATTGTGACAAAACCCGGTATCATCATAGATGTGGTGGGCTCCTACTTCTATGACAAAAAATCATGACAGGAAATGGGCTTTTCCTCCTGGGCGGGACGGAGACGCAGCTGCATGACATTCTTTGGGCCGTCCATGATGGAAAAAACCGTGGTAGAAGCGAGGGCGAGGAAACTTTCGGCGAGTTCCCGGTTACGGTGGGAGGTCGGGGGCCGAGCGATGCGCGTTTCTCTCATACACGTACGCGCGTGTGTGCGAGGCGTTGGCTCTAACTGAACCCGAGCAAGGCATTGGGCTCTAACTGAACCCGAGCGATTGCACTGCAGGCTACGCGTTACTGAACCCGAGCGATCGATCGATGGCTGTTAACTGAACCCGATCGAGCGATTCCTTCGCTACTGCT